>NC_064041.1:6860830-7460830 GCF_932526225.1 Nematostella vectensis | reverse complement strand
CGAAATAATGGATAGACCACCTTTACCTTTAAAGAAAACGCCGACCAAAAATGAAGCGAGTTTATTGATACGAAAAGTTAAATAATACATAATTTTGGATAGGTCCTTACGAAACAAACCAAAACAGGAAAAGGAATTTTAAGAATTAAATATCGACTATGGTACGTTCGTTACAGTGTATATAAAGTGAAAATATTTTCTCCATCGATCGAAGATTTCGATCAAAGATGAATTAAATTTCAAAAGGAAATGGTACCGCTTATGCAATCAAACTTATTAAATTTCCGTCAAAGCGAAGTGATCATCATATTTGTGTAGCGGAAAAATAGTATTATAAATAGATTTCTGTCTAGTTTTAACATTCCCATTCTGCTCTATTGGTTTTCCTTTCTTCCTTTTCACCTTAAGCAACAACAGTCACATGAGGTTTTGGCAGTTTTTGAGTTTAGAAGTCGTTACTTGCTGTAATGTGTTTGTACCTCCCCCTGGGATGGTTAAGAACGATATTGCGTTACAATCAGTTCTAACTAGCGCGATGACTCTTCTTGTAGCCGTCCGACAAGGTTTTTAATAACTCATTTATATTGGTCTTGAAAGCCTATGTGGCGGGATTTTAGACTAACATTTTACATTCAACGGAGGCTAAAGAAGTGTTTCGTTTCTGCTGAAGGGGGATTGAAACGAGCTAAACAAACCTTTCAAAAGTGAGTATATGTTGCCAAAATTAGATCACAACTCCTTTAACAACCTTACAGCAAATTTAGTACTTTAGAAACAACTAGCTACGCACAAAAAAGTAAAGGTGAATAACTTATAATTGAGAAACTTTTCGAAATCTAAGGCTGTAATGTATTTCCTTTAGAAAATGGAATTGAATTAAAGATACTATATGAATAAAGCGTATAGAATTGAAGCTAGGCAGTTCCTTTCTAAAATTATATTTTTAATCTTCAATCATGCAGAACTAAGTGCAATATTTCATTATAGCTTTAGCTTTTCATAGTTATTTTAAAATAATAGAAAATAACATATATAAGCAATAATGTTACAGAAAGGGCGAAGTAAAAGTACTGGTGTGTATTTGGCGACTTTCTCATTCGTTTTATTGCTATTCGTATTACCTGCCATATTGACAATCTATAAGTCACCATCTGGTGAAATTATGCAAACTAACGTTGTTGAAATTCATTATTCAAATTATTATTCATTTATTACTCAAGAACAAACCTTAAGTTCGAAGAGCGTTTACGTAGACTCTTTTTTATAAGAACCTTTTTTTATTACAATAACGTCCAGCCTGAGATTTCATAAAGTAATAAGGTCGTCAATAAACGTCGTATTTTCCATGAAAATACAATGCACCTGGTTCGTTTGCATTAATTTGCCTTGAATACGGCTCGTGGATAATAAGACGTTTGAACTTAGCCTAAGAGTGTATCAACAAATCAACAATCCTAAAATCTGTTAGGATAAGCTACTCTAGCTTGTAAAATGACTAATTACTTAACGACACCTGCCGGCACCGCTCGGAAAATACTGGAAATTCTGCTCATAATTAATTACATATAACTTTAAGCTCTTTAGATATAATGCCCTTGTTTTTCTTAAAGCTTTAAAAGGGAAGTATTTGATCCCCGCTAGCGGCCTCTTGTGTCACCGTCTGCCAGTCGCAACATCTCTTCCCCTTACACCGCCGCCTGCTTCATCAAGTCATAGGTATACGTATATGGGAAAAACGATGATATTGCAAGACCCTTCAATACGAAATGACTACTTTTGGCGGCCTGTGTACGCTCCTGGATTCATGTTCCCATCATTCCCCCTCCCCCAAAAGGAGGATACTGGCTCGCCTAAAAATAACAAATTCAAATCTATAACCTCCCTTCATAATATTCGTATATAATTATAAATACTATTTTATATATAATCCCTTACCGAGGATTATTCTTAGGGGAGGAGGGAAGGGGTGGGAGGGGGTGGGGCGAAATCCAAAAAAGTGGAAGAAGGGAGGGAGTTTTCTGATAAAAACCTGACCACTTCCGAAAGAACAAAAGAGCAAAAAGGGATTTTTGTATGCCTTTGCAGTATCTCCACGGATTTGGCTACAAAAAAGTCTCAATTATGGATTGATGTCATACAGGAGTGATCTAGCTTATGCTTTATAGTTTTGTCTAAGAATAGCACGTTTATTGAGAACCGGAAGTGGACCTTTGGCCATTGTGCAGCCCCCTGCACCCCCCCCCCCCCCCCTCGGTTCATCGGGTCTGAATGAGTTACGATTTTTCTAGCTACTTTATCTTTACTTTCATTTGATAGCTTCTAACCAAGGACGGAGGGTGCAACAACGAGAAGACTGAAGCTAAAGCTCACAAGAAAAACTCGCAAGCACCACGCATGTTCAACTTTACAGTGACCGCTGGTTATCAACAGACCTCTATATAATTTCTATAGCTCTCTGTCCATCTCAAGAAAACTACATGTTATGCGCATACCTTTTTCACTCTACTTACTGTCGGCATAATGACAAACAAATCCAGAACTCACGATCTACCCATCCACGTTTCCATTCCCTTCCCTCTCCAAGTAGTCATCGTGCTTTGGCTGATAACGGTTCTCACAGTCTTCGTCAATGTCTTCTTCATCTTCCTCGTAAAACGCTCGCGCCTTGGGATCACCCATTATTGGTTTGCGGTTTCCATGGCTATAGCTGACTTGTGCGTGGGGATTGGATTCTTTCCGTCACTGTTTGCTTGCCAGCAGTTAGGTGGCTGTGATTGGCGTTTTAAGTTGCCGATGTACAGTGCGTTATTCAACACGTCGATTGCTACAGCGATGGTGCTCATCGTTGATAGATACATCTATATTGTGTTCCCTTTCAGGTGAGGCTTTTAATACCTAAATTATACCTGCATGTACGCATGCAATACAAACACGAACAATACCCTCGCCAGGCCGAATACTTGCATTAAAATAAAACCTCAATATCAAGAACACGACTCTTGAAACCGAATACTTGCATGCATATTAAATAAAATCTCTATATCAAGAACTCCACCCTCGGGGGCTAAAATACCTAAATACTTGCCATAAACAACAAAACCTCCATATAAGAGTTACTGGGAGCCGAGGCAATAACAGAATAAGCGACATACATCCCCAGCCGCAGGGACGTATTAGAGATTGACAAAAGTCAAATGTTTTTTTCATTATTTTGATCTTTCAAATTTAACCCTGATTGAATAAAGAGTAGTGTGGAGAATTGAAACTTCATTAGCATATATATCGATTAGTTATTTCTAGAGAAAGGCAGTCAAAAAGAAAAGCTATTAACAATCAACCACATCGGTATGTGAGAAATGGTCACGAAAACTAAATCATCCTCAAAAACAAACGCTTTGGTATACACAGGTAGTCCAGACCCCAGACTCACGTCACGACGAGTGAAGATAAGGTCTATTACGGAGTTTGCATGGGGAACAAATCTTGTTAAGATAAATATTCTCACTTCAAAATAAATAAAAAGAAGACTGGTGACGGTATACAATCGGTGTACTAAACTCTGCTGCTGCTCAATTTGTAACAATCAATGGGATATGTAACAACAACCGGATTTGTAACAAAAATCAGCCGAATATGTAACAAACTACTCAACCGGAATTTGTACCAAAAACCAATCGGATTTGTAACAACCTATGGATTTCGCTAAATCTTTTGTTGTTCCATATCCCGTTACAAATTGTTACAAATCCGGCTGATACAATTGCCATTCTAAGCTGTTTTAGCCGCTGAGAATTCTTCCGTCACCTCCTGTATATATAAAATAGGCAAGGTTGCAAAAAGGGTGGATGGATGATAGTCGTAATTTTAGAGGTCAAAGTCGGGCCTCTGGTATTTTCTATAAGGTATCTGAAAGAGAAAATAGGTTTTTATATTAGAAATGGTATGTTTAGGGGTTCGCAAAAAGAGGCGCTACGTTTGCTAGATTATCTAATTTTTCATGACCTGATGGCAGTTTGTCATTCGAGGTTTTGTTATAGAATGGGATACAATGGGATCTGCCTTTTGGTATTTTTAGGGGTAATTTTTAGGGTAGCAATTTTTGGTGTTGAAGGTATTTTTAGTAAGCTCCTTTGCAGCCTCCTTTGTCGACCATCCCTATGCCTACCCTCCCACCCTCTCTTCTCCCGTGCTCCACGAATTGATCGATCGTTTCGAAATACGAGACTCGCATTGCAAAATAAACCTCTTAGAATTACACCTTTACACCTAGAACTTCACCTTCAAATGTATGCGGAATCCCGGGTTTTCAGTTCTGTCATTCGAGACATAGTAATTTAGTACTTTAGGCTAGTACTTCGCAATACTGTCCAACACTGTCTCACATTGGCCATTTGTCATTTGGAATGGCCATTTGTCAAGCGCTAGGCCAAATGGTAATATAATGCAGTAGGATGTGGCTTTCAGGGGGAGGGATGGTCCTATAAATCAATAACATTACAGTTTTTATAGCACTGCAAGTATCTGATAACACGGAGATCAATACATAAAAGTCATTTAGCACTGCAAGTATCTGGGCTAAGGGACAAAGCTATGGCAACAGTTATGAAAAGTAAAAGGGAGGGGTGGTCCACCATACATATAGCAAACAGTCAACACTGTACCACGGTCAAGGAATAGGGCTATGTGACCAATGGTGGATATGGTGGATATGGTAAAAAGTTAGGGGGTGGAGTGGTCTATCATACATAGCAGACAGTCAACACTGCAAGTACCATGACCAAGGCATAGGGTTATGTGGCAAATGGTGGATATGGTGAAAAGTAATGGGGAGGGGTGGTTCACCATACATATAGCAGACAGTCAACACTGCAAGTACCATGGCCAAGGCATAGTGCTATGTGGCAAATGGCGGATATGGTGGAAATGGTGGATATGGTGAAAAGTAAGGGGGAGGGGTGGTCCACCATACATATAGCAGACAGTCAACACTACAAGTACCATGGCCAAGTCATAGGGCTATGTGGCAAATGGTGGAAATGGTGGATATGGTGAAAAGTTAGGGGGAAGGGTGGTCCACCATACATAGCAGACACATAGCACTGCAAGTAAAATGGCCAAGGGATAGGGCTATGTGACAAATTGTGGATATGGTGGATATGGAAAAAAGTTAGGGGGTGGGGTGGTCTATCATACATAGCAGACACATAGTACTGCAAGTTGCATGGTCAAGGCATAGGGCTATGTGGCAAATGGCGGATATGGTGGAAATGGTGGATATGGTGAAAAGTAAGGGGGAGGGGTGGTCCACCATACATAGCAGACACCTAGCACTGCAAGTTGCATGGTCAAGGCATAGGGCTATGTGGCAAATGGTGGATATGGTGAAAAGCAAGGGGGAAATGTGGTCCCCCATACTTAGCAGATACTCGGCACTCTAAGTACCTATGACAAATGGTGGATTATGGTGGATTTCGTTAGAAGTTCTCACCTTAGAATGTCAACCGAAGCTGGCTTTTCAATTAATATCCTGTTTATTTTCTAAAATATCAATATAGAATTTAATGATATCGCCTTTAAGACAAACTGTGTTATATCTTCCCACTCAAATGATTTATCTTATAAATTAAGCCCATTGAGTCCCATGCAACTTACTAAAATGGTAAATTCCTTTGGAAGCATCGCTAGGTCTCCGAGAGGATTATGATATTGCTGTGTGCCTCGTTCTTTTAACGGATGCCCTTTTCAACCGTGCTGTTTCGAGAGCGAAATTCACAACCACAAATATTATTGATGCATGCGTTGCCTCGTTTTTCTAAGAAAGCCTTTTTTTTCAAACCGTCTATACACTGTCTATATGCGCTAGGAAAATCGTAGTTAATGATAACCCAAGCAGTCACTTTTTTGTCAGTTGTCTAGGTGCGATAGCTTGTAAAAGTGCATGGAACAGTATAAAGGTTTGAAAGGTAATACTAAAAAGCCACGGCGAACAAAAAGGCGGAAACAACCTATTCTAATCGTGCTGTTTCGACGTGCGAATAGAACAACAAATAATATTGATGTTTTACCTCGTTTTTAAGAATGTCATTTTGTTCAAACCTTCTTTGTGAAAATTTTTGAAATGACAAGTGAAAATGATATTGTTGTGTTGCCTCGTTTTTTTTAAGAATGTCCTTTTGAACCATGCTGTTTCGCGATTCAAACGACACAACATATAACATATTAAGGCGCTGCTTAGTTTTTATTATTTTTTTTTCAAACCGTCCTTATGTACTAATGGAAATCGTAGTTTAGTAGAAAAAAGAAAAAGAAGGCTCTTCTAATAAGGCAATAATGGTAACACGATAGTTTGGATCATAAATATTTCCCGGAATAGGTGTGACGGCTCGTAAACTTGCCTAAGGGGCAAAAAATGGCAACGATCAAATCTTAAGGTCGTGTTAGCTTATATTCGCTTGGTTTTTTGAATAGATATTCCTTGTGTAATATAAAAGAAAATAAGCTTTAGCATTTTTTGGTAGATAATCTGTTCTTGAGATATTGCAAATTGTAAGACTCTCGATTTGTCTGAAATTGCCCAATTGGGGCAAAATTGCTACTTTTTTCATGATCAATGGCAACTTTGCTCAATCATAACTCAGGAACGGATCATATACCAAAAAAATACTAAAGCTTATTTTGTTTATATTATGCAAGGAACCTCTAGGCAAAATATAAACAAAATGTAAGCTAACACAACCTTATAATTTAAATTTTGCCATTTTTTGCTCCTGTCGCCTAGAACAATAACTAGGAAATACCAGAGTCGCGGCCAACAAAACGGCGGAAACTACCTAAATGGAGGAAACCCGAGTCCGAAGTATTCAAATACTTTTTAAAAACATTTTTGTTCGCAAGTATTCTAGTATTTTTCACATTCATGGTGTTATATAAGCTAGGTCAAGGGGAACAAAAAGGCGGAAATAACCGAAATGACGGAAACCGAAAATAATGTTTTCGGCAAGGGCTTTTGTATTTTTATTAAAATTGAAACTCGCATACACGAGAGCGAGAAATACGTAAATTCTTATAGACGCTTTTTCGTGTGAAAAAGTCATTTAGATTTAAAATTTTTAAATTTGCTTTAATTTATCCCAGGGCCACCTACTTCTACATAGCAGTTTCTTAGCCCAAACACATTATGTGTGGCAGAGGCCAGAATGTATGCGTAGATGAATCCTAGGTTTGAAGACTTCGGCCGCGAGTAATTAATCAGCGGTAAGAATCTTTGGGAGCGGCCGCAAAGACCGCCGGGTCCCCAAATCGTCGTACGACCAGGCTGAGAAAATCGACCAGAAGAAAGTTACGCCTGAAAGTTTACTAAAACAATTGGATAATTTCTAAAATCAGAAGTTGACGACATCGAAAGAGCACCAGGTAAAATAAAGTTCTCGTTGAAACAGTGGCAATAGATCTAGGGGGAAAGTTTTTATATGCAAAAATAGCTACATTTTCATCTTGTTTGCATGTTCTCTTCCTCGCTAGCATAGGCCTCTAATTTTTGCTTGTTTTAAGTTATGGAGTGTTGAGAGTTCCTGGGATGCGGCTTAGGATAGTTAAAAATACCTACAGCATCTCTTGCCTCGGGGGATAGAAATTCAAGTCTTTTTGAAAGATGAAACCAGTGGCGAAGCCATACTTGCAAAAACGAAGCCTTTCGATCGGTATAAATTGGTGTGCCGTATTTAATTGACAATTGCTGGCTGTAACAGATTACTCCAAAATGACTGTCTCTATTCCAGTTGAGTTTAGAAAATATAAGTATAAGCATGTATCATTGTTCTACAGACCTATAGATTACTGTCTAGCACTCCAAGCAAGAAAGTGGACTATGACTAATAGTGCAAATGCAATAAAAGGTATAGCTCCATTGTTATCAGGACATGGCCATGACTAATGTAAGCCCAAAAATCTGTAGCAGTGGTCAGTGTGGTTAAACATAGAAAGTCACTCGTTATTGTCTATTAGAGACATTGGATAGAATTATTAGCTGAGAACATTTACTCAATACTGTATAACCTCATGGTAAATATAAAGGAAATATCTTATCCCTGTCAAATGTTTAATTTTCTTATAAATGTTACCTTGTGTCATTATTATCATTTCCATTTGAGACTATAAAAAGCAGTCTGCGCAGCGGTCGAGTAGGCCTAAGGCCTACGAGACGGAACCAGTGGGCGATGCCGTACTTGCCAAAACGAAGCATTTTGATTGGTATCATTGGGCATCCATTTGCCACAAAGCCCTATGCCTTGGCCATGGTACTTGCAGTGCTATGTGTCATCTTGTATGTACGGTGAACCACACCTCCCCCTTGCTTTACACCATATCCACCATTTCCACCATATCCACTATTTGCCACAGAGCCCTATCCCTTGGCCATTTTACTTGCAGTGCTATGTGTCTGCTATATGTATGGTGGACCACCCCTCCCCCTTACTTTTCAGCATATCCACCATATCCACCATTTGCCACATAGCCCTATCCCTTGGCCATGGTACTTGCAGTGCTATGTGTCTGTTATATGTATGGTGGACCACCCCTCCCCCTTACTTTTCACCATATCCACCATTTGCCACATAACCCTATCCCTTGGCCATGGTACTTGCAATGCTATGTGTCTGCTATATGTATGGTGGACCACCCCTCCCCCTTACTTTTCACCTAATCCACCATACCCACCATTTGCCACATAGCCCTATGCCTTGAACATGCAACTTGCAGTGCTATGTGTCTGCTATAGGTATGGTGGACCACCCCTCCCCCTTACTTTTCACCATATCCACCATATCCACCATTTGCCACATAGCCCTATGGCTTGGTCATGGTACTTGCAGTGTTGACTGCCTGCTATAGGTATGGTGGTCCACCCCTCCCCCTTACTTTTCACCATAACCACCATTTGCCACATACTCCTATCCCTTGGCCATGCTACTTGCAGTGCTATGTGTCGTCTTGTCTGCTATGTATGGTGGTCCACCCCTCCCCATTACTTTTCACCATATCCACCATTTGCCACATACTCCTATCCCTTGGCCATGCTACTTGCAGTGCTATGTGTCGTCTTGTCTGCTATGTATGGTGGTCCACCCCTCCCCATTACTTTTCACCATATTATCCACCATTTGCCACATACTCCTATCCCTTGGCCATGCTACTTGCAGTGCTATGTGTCGTCTTGTCTGCTATGTATGGTGGTCCACCCCTCCCCCTTACTTTCCACCATATCCACCATTTGCCACATAGCCCTATTCCTTGGCCATGCTACTTGCAGTGCTATGTGTCGTCTTGTCTGCTATGTATGGTGGTCCACCCCTCCCCCTTACTTTCCACCATATCCACCATTTGCCACATAGCCCTATTCCTTGGCCATGGTACTTGCGGTGTAAACTGTCTGCTATATGTATGGTTGACCACCACCCCCCCCTACTTTCCACCATATCCACCATTTGCCACATAGCCCTATGACTTGGCCATGGTACTTGTAGTGTTGACCGTCTGCTATATGTATGTTGGACCACCCTCACCATATCCACGATTGTATTAGCCCTATTCCTAAAGCCTTGGTTCTTCTAATTCTGAATAGACAGTATATATGCTAAATATGGGTCTATAGGACCACCCCTCCCCTTAAGTTCTATGCCACAGTGTTATTTTACCATATGGCCATTGCCACTAGTGCTTGACAAATGGCCATTTCGAAATGGCCAATGTGAGACAGTGTTGGACAACCCTCGTACTTCGTGGATGTCATAACCATTCTTAAATTTCACACGATGTCGAGTTCCTAAAATATCACTACATAAAGTATATTGCTAAACTCTTCTCTCGGCATGATCACGTGAGCCTCTCAAAGCATGAAAACCTTTAACGACGATCTGCGCTGGAGAGTAGTTTTCCATCAATATTTACAAGACTCATCTGTTAAAGACATTTGCAGGGCACCCTTTGGAGGAAAATCATTCGTATACGATACCAGAAAACCCTCTTCTTAACACGGAAACACAGACGGCGTTTGCTTAGCTGTAAGCATATTTTGAAATCTTTAAACAAGAGGAGGACCAAAAGGCCCTTTCAAGGCATTGCCTCCTGTATTTTTAGATAATTTCTCATACATTTATTGTATTTTTGGCTGCTCTCAGGTGGCTGGGGGGAGGGGCCCTAGGCCAACCTGCGGTCGGATATCGATTACTGCCTAGGCTCTATCTAACTTATTTTTCCTGTGCTTAGATACGGTCGCCTGATAAACACTCGTCGAGAACTTCTCATGATTGCCTTTTCCTGGATTCTGCCCATGTTCTTGAGTCTATTACCGCTGGCCATTGGCAGCAAGGACGCCGAGGAAGGGTACTTCATCTTCCTGCACTTCACGTTCGAGGCGGCCCCCTTCGTATTTCTATTGTTTGTCATCGTTCACGTGACCTATATTGTTAGATCTCACCGACAGGAAATTAAAAAGCAAATGGTGGTGCTTGCAAGATTATCTGTAGAGCGATATTCCCATGCCAGGATTAATACGGAATTTGTTGAGGATGAGCAATCATTACGGTCTTCTGTTGAAACGTCACAGCCAACTGAGATGCTTGATAAAGACTTGAAGAGCATTCAACAGCTGTCCCATTCCATTGCAAACAAAAGAAATGATACCCACATCTTGAAGAAAAAGGCGATAAAAGAAGTTGAAGATGATGATAACGATGATAGTCGAGGTGTCGATGGCGATGATTATACTGATGATGGCAGTGGTAATGATGATGATAATGGTGATGAGAATTATGATGATGATGGCGGTGGTGGTACCGATTACTATATTGATGATGGCGGTAGTGACGATGATCATGATGATGACAATGGTAATTATGATGATGATAATGGCGTAGGTGTTGGTAATTATGATGATGATAATGGCGTAGGTGTTGGTAATTATGATGATGATAATGGCGTAGGTGTTGGTAATTATGATGATGATAATGGCGTAGGTGTTGGTAATTATGATGATGATAATGACGTAGGTGTTGGTAATTATGATGATAATAATGGCGTAGGTGTTGGTAATTATGATGATGATAATGGCGTAGGTGTTGGTAATTATGATGGTGATGGTGGTAATAATAATGGTAATGGAGGTGGTAAAGATGAAGATGACAATGATGGTGGTGGCGGTGCTGATAGCAATGGTGATAACAATCATGATGACGATGGTAATGGCGTTAGTGATGGTGACGGTGGTAGTGGTGATAATGATAATCATCGAAAAAGTGACTCGAGCGCGATAAAGTCTTCACAAACAAAAATAGTAGAAAAAATGGCTGACCATCTTCACCTTGAAGGTGGTAATCTCTCTAAGAAACCCTCTTCTTATATGGAAAGGAAGAAAACATCTCTAAGACAGCCATTTTTATTCACAAGGGGCATTGAGGACCAGAGCAGCGTGCAAATGCAAATTCGAGTTTGCAACAATTCGAATGTCAACAAAATAAACACCACAGAATGTGATCCCAACGCTGTTATAAAAACTCTCAGCAATGAGGACGTTTTTGTTGATGTTGACTTTAGAGAAAATAATACAACACAAGCAAATGATAATAGCGAAAAAAAACGTGGCGTAATTGCATTTCAAAAACTAAAATTACCTCACCCAAGCGAGCATGCGCATGAATGCGCTAGAGAACTTACGGTTGGAGAAAGGATTGAAGGGTCACGTGGTCGGTCACGCAGTAACACAATCCTCCTACTAAGTCTTCTGGTAGTGTTTGTCTTGTGTTACGCGCTAGCATTGGTAAATGTTGGCTGCTCGTTCACTTCAATGTGTAAAAGGCTAAGAAGAGCGGGGATGAAACTCAAGGCAGCGACACTTATGATGGAGCTGCTAAACGTGTTGATTAACCCAGTTTTGGTTACAATGCTGACTAAGGACTTAAGAAAAACCGCAGTTAGGGTATGGAAGAATATATTCCCCTGCAAGAAGTGATTGACAAAGAACATTTTTTATGCGGCCGCACTATTGGGGACTGTGTTAGAAGGCTAAACACGCCGCCATTTAAGTTCCCGCTCAATCAAGTCACACAAAGCAAGCAAATTCAAGCGAGCAATAATTATAATGTTCTCAATCGATTATAGTCAATAACGTACCAGACTTCATTCGTAGACTCTTGTTCTGAAGTTTCCTTGCAAATAAACCGTTGTATTTTTAGTGATAAACAATAAGAAAGGAGTGGTTGCTCGACATTCTTTAAGCAAAGACCCTTAAGTCTAGTTGACTTCGTCGAGGGCAGAGCTCCATAACAATAAGGAAAACAAAAAAAGGATCGAAATAATTATACAATTGCGCAAACACGACAAAATTTTCAATCTTTTCTAAAGGTTTTAAAGCTAACAACGTTTTATGGTTTCTGCTGTTTTTCGAATGTTATTCTCAAACTCTTTTTGTCGTTGCTGGTGTAAAAAAAACCCCTAGCAGTTCGCCGTTATTGCCTCGTATGGACAGATTGGACATTCTTTTCAACTAAAAAATGATCAGGGTTGATCGGAGTTGATCTGTCTGCGGCTCTGCCTTTTTGATATTTGCGGAGTTTTGCACTTGACGTGACCTGGCGTGCGTGCGTGACACTCAGAGCGGTTGCCAAGCAGGCTACACTTGGCGTACGTAGTCTAGTGGGAATGACGACTTGGACCAGGCTAGAGCCCCCCCAATATTTTCAAAAATTATAAGGAAATGACCAGTAGGGGCGTGGCTGTGCCCCCCCCCCTAATATTTTCGTAAAGTTTCTGTATTGTGCCCCTCCAATATTTCGAGGCCTGCGCTTTTATTGCCGACGTCGCGTCCTGTTCAGGACGGCATTTCATGCTTTTTCACGTCCTCTTCAGGCCTACTGCCAGGCCGTCCGCGCCTTTTACATTGCACTTTCAGTCATAATGAGAGCAAACTGAAAAAGACTTAACGTTCTTATAACCTTTAACTTATATCAATCTAGCCAAAACAAAGCATAAATAAACTTTCAAATTCTGAAAAGGGAATTGAATTTGATTGACATTTGAATTTTCTATAGATCTTTGAAAATTTTCCTGGCCGCGCGAAAGGAGATTGAATCGAGTGAATTATTCCAAGTTTTGGCGGGAAAATCTCAAACAACATATTTTCCTTAAATCCGTTAAAATTCAGAGACCACAAAATATTGGCGAATTGTTTTCTATTGCAGTGCTACCCACAATGAAGCGAAGAATAATTTAAAAGTCGAAAATTGTATGCGAAAATAGAAAATATCGTTTTGTTGTATGTTTCAAAAACAGCGCGCGAAGGCAAGAAACAAGGCTTTTCTTCTTCTTGGTTGTTCTCGTTCGTGGCAGAAAATGAACTTCCAGACACGCTGTTGGACGTGCTGGCCTCAAATGATGTCTCTTCCGTGGACATTCTCACCGGTATGACAGAAAGAGACATCTCTGATCTTGGACTCTCTGTAGGACACAAGATTACCCTGGGCGAGTCATCGCCAAGGTTATACAGAAGGCTGGGAACCCAGGACACACAGAGAAGGAATTAGGAACTCGTAGTCCCGTCGCGTCCTCATCGAGGGACAATCCCCCTCTTTTAGAGGGTGCGTTAGCAACAATTGAGGCCTTGTTCAATGCGAAGGACTTAGAGAAGGCACCCCTTGGTCCACTCGCCGCTGGTTCTTCCTCTACGACTCCCGACGACAAGGCTGAAGGTAAACCATTGCTCCCGTCAGATTTGATCTTTGGCGCCGATGGCAAACAACTGAAGCCACTTCAGTTAACATTCCCACAATTTATGTTAGCGAACATTAAAATTCTGGAATCGATGTTAGGCCATTATCAAGGCTCCATAATCGAGGCTCGCAACTATCTATCCTACCTCAAGTTTCTCGCAGTCAAGGGGACCCGATTCCAAACAAGGGCTATCCTGGCTTTTGACCAGGATTATCGAGCGACCCGGCGTCGAGAAAACTTTCCTTGGGGGTCGAATCTCGATGACCTCAGTGCGCAGTACTTCGACGCGGCTGTGGCGTTAAAGCCAGTGAATACCGGCTTTTCACGTCCCTTCGACAAGCGAAACCCCCCATCATCCGAGGTCGGAGTATTGCTACGGATGGAACTTTAGCCCCGATGGTTGGCCAAACCCACTTTCGTGCAACGCATGCATGTATTCAGTGCTCTCGACCTTCCCACCGTGCCACCTTGGCAAGGCTTGGTCAGCATCAACCACCGGGGCAAGGCTTGGTCAGCATCAACCACTGGGGCAAGGCTTGGTCAGCATCAACCACCGGGGCGAGGCTTGGTCAGCATCAACCACCGGGGCAAGGCTTGGTCAGCATCAACCACCGGGGCAAGGCTTGGTCAGCATCAACCACCGGGGCGAGGCTTGGTCAGCATCAACCACTGGGGCAAGGCTTGGTCAGCATCAACCACCGGAGCAAGGCTTGGTCAGCATCAACCACGGGGGCAAGGCTTGGTCAGCATCAACCACCGGGGCGAGGCTTGGTCAGCATCAACCACCGGGGCAAGGCTTGGTCAGCATCAACCACCGGGGCAAGGCTTGGTCAGCATCAACCACCGGGGCGAGGCTTGGTCAGCATCAACCACTGGGGCAAGGCTTGGTCAGCATCAACCACCGGAGCAAGGCTTGGTCAGCATCAACCACGGGGGCAAGGCTTGGTCAGCATCAACCACTGGGGCAAGGCTTGGTCAGCATCAACCACCGAGGCAAGGCTTGGTCAGCATCAACCACCTGGGCAAGGCTTGGTCAGCATCAACCACCGGGGCGAGGCTTGGTCAGCATCAACCACCGGGGCAAGGCTTGGTCAGCATCAACCACCGGGGCGAGGCTTGGTCAGCATCAACCACCGGGGCAAGGCTTGGTCTGCATCAACCACCGGGGCAAGGCTTGGTCTGCATCAACCACTGGGACAAGGCTTGGTCAGCATCAACCACCGGGGCAAGGCTTGGTCAGCATCAACCACCGGGGCGAGGCTTGGTCAGCATCAACCACCGGGGCGAGGCTTGGTCAGCATCAACCACCGGGGCGAGGCTTGGTCAGCATCAACCACCTGGGCAAGGCTTGGTCAGCATAAACCACCGGGGCAAGGCTTGGTCAGCATCAACCACGGGGGCAAGGCTTGGTCAGCATCAACCACCGGGGCGAGGCTTGTTCAGCATCAACCACCGGGGCAAGGCTTGGTCAGCATCAACCACTGGGGCAAGGCTTGGTCTGCATCAACCACCGGAGCAAGGCTTGGTCAGCATCAACCACGGGGGCAAGGCTTGGTCTGCATCAACCACCGGAGCAAGGCTTGGTCAGCATCAACCACGGGGGCAAGGCTTGGTCAGCATCAACCACCGGGGCAAGGCTTGGTCAGCATCAACCACCGGGGCAAGGCTTGGTCTGCATCAACCACCGGAGCAAGGCTTGGTCAGCATCAACCACGGGGGCAAGGCTTGGTCAGCATCAACCACCGGAGCAAGGCTTGGTCAGCATCAACCACCGGGGCAAGGCTTGGTCTGCATCAACCACCGGGGCAAGGCTTGGTCAGCATAAACCACGGGGGCAAGGCTTGGTCAGCATCAACCACCGGGGCAAGGCTTGGTCAGCATTCAACCACCGGGGCAAGGCTTGGTCAGCATTAACCACTGGGGCTTATAGCAACAAGAAGTGAATGACCTCTATCCATTCTGTCCCGCTTGTGGCTTTATCTCCTTTATCTACGTATTCTACTCATTCTGCACCGCTTGTGAATTTATCTTCTTTAACTATGTCTACCCCGCTAGAGGAATGCCCATTACATTTCCACGCTTGGGAAAAAGAACTATCGACCGATTTTGATAAATCGTTTATTTTGGATGGTCTACGCTATGAATTTAAATTAACCTCCGATTCTGTCGCTTCACGTATTGATGGTTATGACAATAAAAATTACTCTAGTGCTACGTGCACGGAATTCAAACACGAAATGGACGAAATATTTGCAAAAAAAACTATTGCGCTTGGGCGAATCTCGCGTGTTACCGAAAAGCCCAAGTGTATTCATTCTATTGGTCGTGTCCCGAAGAAGGACTCCGGAAAATTTCGCCCTATCACCGATTGCAGTCGCCCACATGGCCACGCTCTCAACGATTTTATCGGCGCGTTATTGATAGTGTTAAGAAGCTTAGAAGTTCTTCTCATCGCTGTCGCTGTCGCGCTAACATATCCTGGTGGCAGGAATTTCTTGTCACATTTAATGGTCGCTCTATGATGCTAGACTTTAGCACGCCTATATACTTTCAAACTGACGCATCCCTTCTTGGGTTTGGCGCGGTTTGTTCCGATGACTGGTTTGCAGGAGCATGGACTCCTAATTCTCTTGTTACACATTACCAGTCGCTACACCCTCACAACTTGTGCTCTGCTGGTCACGCAATTGACCCTGCGCTACGCTCAAATATTAAACTATTTAGAATTGTTCCCAGTCCTCATTGCCGCTCAGGCCATGGCATTCGTAAATAAGGGGACATGCAAACACCCATCCGCCATGTCTTGGCTTCGTGAACTATTCTGGCTAAGTGTGCGCTACAACTTTCACTTATTTTCTCGACATTTGCCTGGTCACATTAACTGTTCTGCGGACAGACTAAGCCGTTTACTTTATGATTCTAATGGCGTCTCTTCGCTTCCTTTCCAGGATACCTGTCCCAACTCGACGAGCGAGCCAAATTAGTCTCCGCCGCCGCATATGCGGCCTCTACGTTAGGCACACGACGATCTCAGTGGCGTGTCTACCTACGATTTTGTTCAGCATACGGATTGGTTCCCATTCCCGCTCAACACCGAACGATTGTCAGGTTTCTTATTCATCTGTCTACTTACTGCAAATATTCTACTATTACTAACTATTTGTCTGCAATCAATATCCTTCATCGACATTTTGGTTACCCCGTAACCTTTCAAAAACTCTTCGCCATTTAACTTATTACTCGTGGCCCGCGTCGCATTTTGGGCGACGCACGTGATCAGGAATTGCCGATTACACCGGATATACTCCATCGCATTCACCCCCTTCTGTCTGACGATGCGGATTCCGGTTTCTTGGCTGCTATCCTTGTCGGATTTTACACCTTTTTCCGTAAATCAAACCTCGTTCCAAAGTCTACAAAATCGTATGATCCCTCGGGCAATTTGTCACGGTCAGACATTTCTATTCGCGCGTGGGGAATGGTTATTTGTGTGCGTTGGTCCAAAACCATCCAGTTTAAACAGCGCCGTGTACTGATTCCTGTTGTTCGTCTCACAGCGGGCCATCCACTGTGCCCAGTCCAGGCCTATGAGCGCCACTTACGTTGCTATCCGGCCCCACCATCCTCGCCTGTATTCCTACAGTCTTCCAAGGGCGCTAGTGCACCAATTAATCATGAATCACTTAGTTCGAAATTACGAAGGGCCCTTACTGCCACCGGCTTGAACGTTTCCATGTACTCTGCACACTCCCTGCGTCGCGGTGGCGCATCCTACGCGTTAAAATGTAGCACTCCCGTTGAACTGATCAGCCTCAAAGGGGACTGGGGACTGGTCTTCTGATGCGGTTTTGCTATATATTGCTCAGCCGTTGGAACGCCGCCTGACTGTGGCTAAACTTATTGCTTCGAACATTATATCCTCCCCTTATAATTACCACAATCTACCTATTATCCCTCTTCTATTATTTCCCTTTTCTTATGAACTCCTTGTTGTCTGGCGGTTTGGACGGGCCACATCGCGCCGGGCGCGGCTTCGGCTACCCCCTGCGCGATATGGCTTTGCTATATCCGGCAAAACAATAAATGATTGATATATATATTGTACATAGTTGTTGTGTCATGTTCTCTACAGTTTCTGATTACAAGTTAAATTATACAGGGCTAAAAATGTTCTTACGGAATTATTTTTAATTCCAGAGTATTTAAAAATAAAATCCCCAATGAATTATTAGAAGAGAATTAAACAAATGATCAATAACGATTAATACTTAAGGCTAATATCATGAACACAACTTGCGATTCTGGATTTTAGAACGTATTACACTAACACAACAAAGGGGGCTGTCCTCCCCTTTCCCCGGCCTCCCCTCCCCCAGTAAAGCCGGACTACAAAGGATTAAGAGGCTCCCCAGCCCATCACAATAAATAAAATCAACAAATAAGGCTTGTCTTTCCTAAGCAGTTTTTAGCTGCGCCCTTAAGAACTGGCTAGCTTAGTAAGAGGATGATTATCGGGCAGGTTTACGAGATAAGAGGATAGCGCACACCTCGGCCAGTCTAGTTAAAGGATGTCGATCACCCACTTTCTGTTCTTGTTTTTTTAAAAAATACAGCGAATTGTTCGCAAGAGAATTCAAAATAACAATCTACGAATGAATTCTGGTGGCGTTTGGTCAACACCAGGGGCTTTTCGGAAGGAACATGGATCGCATCGAATAGTTCCCTACGTGAGAATGGGCTGGAGGGAGGTTTTTTGAGAGATTCATTTTTATCCTCGCTCAAAACTAATGAGTATCAGTGTTGAAACTGCTGAATCCCTAAAATAATTTAAATTTTTAAATTGTTCGGAGAAATTGATTGTATCGGGTCATGTATCTGGAAATCTAATAGTGCATTTGTCGTAGTCTTTTTATTTTATACTTCATTATAATAATGACGTGGATATTAGAGGCGATTTTTATGAAAAACAGTTGTAAACTGATAGAAATCTTTGAATAAGAAGGGTGCATGTAACTGTGTGTTTAGGATTCGATGAATTGAGCTTTTGATGTCAACGTGGAACGCGAAACAATCACCCTTGAACATAAACAAAGACAGGTTATGCGTATTAACGTTGGAATCTGCACCATTACCCCTTTTCATTATCATTCGTTTTAACACACATCTCTTGTGGTATAAAGCAAGAAAGTATTTTATTCGGCCTTTATCCATAAGCTATCCAACGCGGAATGTCCTTTCTTTAGAGGGAGAATGCGATTGGCTAATGTAATTGGTGATTGAGCAATAATAGGCACGAGATATGATTGGCTTATTTAGATCTGGAGTACAATTGTGTATAAAAGTCCGCCCTCAAGAAGGCCTTATTCCGACCTTTGCAAGGCAGCGAACAATCAAAGCAAGCTCTAGTTTTAGGATCACAGGTGAGATTGGCGCTGGCCGATAAGTTTCTCTATTGCAACAAGTTCTTGTTTTTTGAAAGTCCCAGCCTAAATACAGCGCTATCGCGATAGAAATGGGGCTCTTCCGAGCGTCTTCAAGAGGTCGCATCTAGGATATCAAAAATCTATTATCACTATATACGGTTCTATTTTTTCATTTCATCAGTGGAAGGTCCTAAATGTGTTTCAACTAAAAAAGTTTCATTTACGAAAAATACCATAGACTTATATTATTGCTTTGTGTTTTGCCTGATATTTGTAGGTTTTGATAAAGTTTCGTTTTGCTTCACTGACTTACCCTCCTGTAATAATAATAATAATAATGCTCGTTTATTTCAACCGTTTGCAGTTCTTTTACAACTGAATTACCGGTAGGGTCAGCTAACTACAAAATACATTACACCATACATAATTCATAATAACATTAAATCCCCAGCATATTGCGCTGAGACGAATTTGGAAAAACGGTCCGTGCGACCCGGAACCACACTATGTGAGCGCTTAGATCTTAGGGAGTATGGCGAGTTGGAGGATATAAGTCTGCTTGACACTAGGGGGTATAAGACGCTCCCCTGTTTGATATTGCTTATGAATTTTCGGCACACATTGTGACGCTTTCTTCTTGTTTTCTATCAGTTCACTTATCCGTGTCGCGTCTTTATGTTCTTTTTCGCGTTCTCGTTTGTTTCTTGTCCGCAGGAGACATGTACTCGCACGCAAACGCAATGACGGTACGACTTACCCCAAGTCTGCCACTGATAATATAAGCGAAATAAACCGTGCGATAAGCGAAAGAAACAGGGCGCGTTGTGCAAGAAACCGAGGGCGGGGACGGTCGAAGCGGGTTGCGCTCCCCTACCCCCCTGGGCCTGCTCTTAATACCCTATTTCTTTTCTGTTTAGGTGAAGGATGAGGAAACTTTCGCTTGTTCTTCTCATCGTGCCGGCTATAACGGCCATTGCGTGGGCCGAGCCTTGTGATATCGACAATATCAAATATGAGGTCAGAGAAATAGAAGATGATGATAAAGAAGGGTTTGTTGACGAAGCCGAACCCGAAGAACCCACGGCCAGAGATGAAGATAAAGATCATGACCCTATTGCCCTTGATGACGACATTCAAAACAGTCCGTATCTGTAAGTAAACTTATAACTCTACTACCGGGACTACCATTTGCTTGTATTTGCGTTGAATACGACTCATGCATAATACGACGTTTGAACTTAGCCTTAGTATCCTATCGCCTAAATTGCCGGGCCGAAGGTAGAATGGGGCAAGGTAGGGGGGAGGGGTGGGGGGCTTGTTGGATTCACATGCTGAAGTTAACTTAATGCTTGTTTACCCGTTTCTTGTTAGGAGATCTAGTAATCGTCGTCGTCGTTCTGGTCGTTAGGATCGTCTTTTTTTGTTGATGTTCATGCAACTGTTATCACCTGATATATATCCGTCCATTATATATTCTCATAAAACGTAGCTATGTATGAGTTTATGTAAAACCAATTTCACATATAAAAGTGCAATATTAAAATCTGCTTCTCTAGCAAAAATAAAAAAAAAACTATACCCTGCTAGCAGAGCTTTCTTCCTGTTTGTTTCCATCAGTTCACTTATCCGTGCCGCGTTTCTGTTTATTCGCGTTCTCGTTTGTGTCCGCTCGGGGACCGACAGCTACCTCTTGGTGGGGAGGGTGTACCAATGGCTGATAGCGGGACGAGAGGGCATCCTCGTTCCCAGGGTCTTCCCCTCATATCCCCCTTGGGGAAAGAGAGGAGAGACCCTGGAGAGGGCTGGTCACGTGACAACTAATCCAAAAAAAATATATATATTTCTAGGGGGGCTAGACACCGAGCGTACTTTGTCTCTCAGGGTTTTCGCGCGTTTTCAATCAAAATGGCGTCAAGTTTTCTTGCGTTCATGACAAGTTTAGATTCTTCTATACAAGAAAGCTCGTACTGGGATGTTGTTTTAAGACCGAAACAAGTTGTTTGCCTGGAAAGTTTGTATTTAAACAAGGACGTTCTTGCCGTACTTCCAACGGGACATGGGAAATCGCTGGTATTTCACCTTCTGCCGGCACTTCTTCACAAGCAAAGACTCCTTCGCAATGTCAGTGGAAACCCTCCTGTTGTAGTAATTATTTCTCCGTTATCCTCGCTGATCAAAGATCAAATATTACGCCTGCCGTCCGAAAGGGCAACTCAGCTTCGGCGATCCGAAACAAGCGAAGTAGGTGACGAGTTTCGTGATTGTGAGAAAAGCAAACTTGAAAATGGAGGTTACGAATTTCTGTTTGTCCACCCGGAGGCTCTGATTTCTTCGCAATACGGACGAGAACTAATTGCTAGTGGGGAGAGGGTTGGGGTTTTACCAGCTGACCCTCTACCCCCCCCCCCCCCCCTGTTAAAATTAGGCAAGTGTTTTGACCTTCTCCCTCCGCGCAAAAATCCTTTGATGGATCCTAAAATTACCCTAGAAAAATAGTGTATCCACAAGCAGATTCGTGTCGTTTAAGCGTCAACTCTACGCCCCTCTGTTGTGAAAACGAGGTCGGTACCCCCATTTTTTATTACATTTTTTGAAAGCCCTTAACTTCAATATTGTTTATGCCAAGTTTTAAAAAATTATGGGTTGTAGAACTATTTCAAGGGAATTACCTTAACTACCGTTTTAAATTCTAGACTCATTGATTGCTAATGAAAATTCAACAGATGCCTGTGCTTGCAATTAAAAACTCATGGGAATTTCTCTTTAGCTAAACAGGAACATAGAAAAGTTGCCCTTATTAAACAAATTACGCAAAGAAATGGGGGAGCATTTCAGGGAAAACTTTTTGCTACTACGCCTTTTCGACTCTCTCATTCTGCCGATTTTTTTGTATGGAAGTGAAGTCTGGGGGATTGAGCCCAATAAACAGAGACACGGTCGGGGTGGTCCATATCAAATTCTGTAAGTGGCTTTTGGGAGTTAATAAATTTTGTAGCAATAACGCTTCCAGAGCCGAATTAGGTAGATTCCCCTTAAGGGTCAACGCAAAATCAAGAAGTTTGAATTTCCTATCGAAGCTCACCTCCGGAGATCAGAAAAAAATTCATACAAAGCGCTGCTTATGGACATGGTAGGAAAAGCATACAAAATCTCCTGGTGCCAAAAAGTTGAAAATCTCCTTGCAGAAATTGGACTGGGCCACCTCTGGGCGGAGCCTTCGCGCAGCCAAGCCCGAATAATATACCGGAACTAATCAAACGACGACTTAAAGACATCGAATTCCAAATGTGGCAAAGCGAAATTAACAACGACGACAAAAGACGCCCGGGACAAAAATGCAAATTACGCACATACCGAAAAAAAAACATACACATGTGAAGACAATTTATGCCAGGTAGCTAACATAAATCATCGCATATCGTTGACAAAATTATTAGGGGGATGGGGTGGGGGTGATGGGGTGGGAGTAAGGGGGATGGGTGGAGGTGAGGGGGATGGGGTGGAGGTGAGGGATAGGGGTGAAGGGGATGGAGTGGAGGTGAGGGGGATGGGAGTGAGATGGATGGGGTGGGAGTGAGAGGGATGGGGTGGAGGTGAGAGGGATGGGGTGGGAGTGAGGGGGATGGGGTGGGGGTGAGGGGGATGGGAGTAAGGGGGTTGGGGGTGAGGGGGATGGGGTGGGGGTGAGGGATAGGGGGGATGGGGTGGAGGTGAGGAGGATGGGGTGGGAGTGAGGGGGATGGGTGGAGGTGAGAGGGATGGGGTGGGAGTGAGGGGGATGGGTGGAGGTTAGGGGGATGGGGTGGGAGTGAGGGGGATGGGTGGAGGTGAGGGGGATGTGGGGTGAGGTTGGAGTGAGGGGGATGGCCCAGCGACAAAAACAACATTGGAGAAACCGAAACCGGACCTACTCGGAGACATTTACGCGCCAAAGTTCCAAATGTGATTGTCTCTAACGTTATGTCACTTGCTCCAAAAATCGATGAAGTAAAAGAATTCGTTTTGCGCAAAGAAGCCGACCTTGTTTTTATTACCGAAACTTGGTTAAAAGAAAGCGTGTCCGACGGAGTCATTAATATTCCTGACTTTAGTGTGGTACGCCGTGATCGGGTGGAACAGATGCATGGTGGAGTGTGCGCGTATATCAAAGATGGCTGTAGATTCCAACATCTAAAAGAGCTGAACTGCTGTGAAGATCACGAGAGTTTGTGGCTTCATTTAAGACCTAATCGCCTTCCTCGAGGTTTCCACTGTATTATTGCCGCTGCAATATATCACCCACCAAGCGCAGACGACCAGTCACTGCGGGAGCATCTGTTCCAGTCCCTCGCGCTCGTGGAGTCAAAGTTCCCCAACTCTGGCATACTGCTTACTGGCGATTTCAACCGTCTGGACGTAAGCGGCCTGCTAAGACACTTTCGCCTGAAGCAAATTGTTAAGGTGCCAACGCAGAAAGATGCAACTTTGCATTTGATTCTTACTAACATGCACGATCATTACGCCGCGCCACAGGCCTTTCCACCTTTTGGTCTGTCGGACCACAACACGGTGCTAGCTGCTGCAATAGACAAGAAACAAAACAACAACCGCAAGAAAACTATCATAAAGCGGGACCTGCGCACCAGTTCCAAGGCCGCACTCGGAAGATATCTGATCAGCATTGATTGGTCCTTGTTATTCGCCCCTCTATCGGACTGCGATCAAATGTGGAATACATTTATTGAAGTGGTGAGTACTGGGCTTGACATCATAATGCCCTAGAAAGAGTACCACATTTGTGCAGCCGACGCACCATGGATGACGCCAGGTCTCAAATCCATCATACTCAAGAGACAAGAGGCCTTTAAAAATCACGGCCGCGAGTCAGTTCGATTCAAGTTCTTCAGGAACATGGTGAATAGGGAGAGGAAGGTCTGCAGAAGCCGGTTTTAAGATTCGAAGGTGAAACAACTGAAGGGCGAAAACCCAAAGAAATGGTGGGATGAGGTTAAGCGGCTCTGTGGCGCCAAAGTAACAAATGGGGACTTGACTACTCAAATAAACATGGATAATTTTTCCGAACTCCCTATGCAAGATCAGGCAAACAGAATCAACTCAGCCTTTTTAGAGCCTTTGGAGGTTTACCGGTTGAACGAGCCGCTCGAGCGCTTTCCCCTGGAGGATGAGCCCGTGTTCCTTAGTGTTACCGAGGATCGCGTGCAAAAGGTGTTATCTAAACTCCACCCACGAAAGGCCTCGGGCCCCGACAATGTGCCGAGCTGGCTTCTGAAAGAGTTTTCCGATATCATGGCCCAACCGATTACACAAATCCTGAACGCATCCTTTAAAGATCAGCGACTGCCACCCATCTGGAAAATGGCTGATGTCCCACCTCTTCCAAAAACGAAACCTGTGTTGGATCTCAAAAAAGACCTAAGACCTATTTCACTAACACCGTGCGTGTCTAAGGTGGCAGAGGAATTCGTTGTCACTGACTTTGTCAAGCCAGCGGTCCTTGAGGTGATTGGCCAAGACCAATACGGGGCGATCCCAAAGTCTTCTACCACCATGGCGCTTATAAGCATGCTGCATGCTTGGGCTCTCGGGACTGACGGGAATGGAGCAACAGTAAGAACTTTGTTGTTTGACTATCGCAAAGCCTTTGATTTTATTGATCATAGTATTCTCGTAGATAAGCTGAGTAGGTTGGCCATTCCCCGTAGCGTTGTTAACTGGATCATTGATTTTCTTTCCAATAGGTTCCAACGAATTAAGCTAGCCAAGTGCTGCTACTCCGAGTGGGGTCCAGTCCCCTCCGGGGTACCGCAAGGTACAAAGCTAGGCCCGTGTTTTTTTTGTTTTATTTATCAATGATCTAGAATGTAATTCCCCACACTTATGGAAGTACGTAGACGACACCACGGTCTCCGAAGTGGTATTGAAAGGGGAATTAAGCAGCGCTCAGGGGTTGGTCAACGACATCATTGAGTGGTCCCACGACAATAGAGTAGTCCCTAATCCCGATAAATGCAAAGAGATGAGAATTTCGTTTGCGCGCTCGCCTCGACCTTTCGATGCCATTACCATCGAGGGAAAGGAGCTTGAGGTCGTTAAAAGCACGAAATTATTAGGGCTCACAATAAGCGATAACTTGTCGTGGAACGCTCATGTGAACGAGGTAGTCAAGAAATCTAGCAAAAAGCTATACTTTTTAATCCAACTAAAAAGGGCTCGGCTACCTCCCTCAGACTTATCTTTATTTTATAAAGCTTGCATTCGTTCGGCCGTCGACTATTCGGTGCCGGTTTTTCATAACGCCCTGCCGCAGTACCTAAAAAATGAGCTCGTACGTATCGAGAAAAGGGCGCTCTCTATAATTTTGCCCCGTACGAGCTACGATGGTGCTTGTGATTTGTTGGGCATAACACCATTAGAAGTGCACCACGGCCTAATTTGCAGCAAGCTCTTCGACGAAATAGTTTCCGATCCGAATCATAAACTAAAGAGCTTGCTGCCTCCATCAAACGTTTCAAGCCATAACCTTAGGAAAAAACGGCCCTTTGCCTTGCCCCACCTTAAAACAAACAGAGCCATGAATTATTTTACATTCTCGATGGCCAACAAATCTTAAATGGAGAGTATATGTTTTTTTTATAGATTATGATTAATTTTTATATAGGATGAACTTTATCACGTTTTAAAATTTTTATATTTATTACTGTATATAGTTAAATTTATTATAGTTGTAATATAGTATCTATTGTTTTGTAAATGCCTAATTCAGCCTAAGGGCTGCTACGCAATTTATTCCTAATAAACTATCTATCTGGGATGGGGTGATAGGGATGGGGTAGGGGTGAGGGGCTGGGGTGAGGGTAAAAAAATGACTGATGATTTCTGACCCCTACCCCCCTAAAGCACCCTCAGGGTACCATGTGCAGTCAAGCGTTAGAAGTAAATGGTATGGTAGGATCCCCCAAAAAGGTGTATTCAGGTAAAAAAACCCTGTAACCAAAGGCATTGTATCAATACTCAAGCAATCACACAATACTCAAGTTTATATGTACATTGATTGCTTTTTTATTTGTCCACTCCAGTTTAGGTCAGCACATAGTTCCAGCAAAGTACTGCCTGATTCACAAAAAAAAAAAAAAAAACACAGAACACAATTTTCACACAGGCAAGAAACTGCCCTGATCATCATTAAATAAAAGTGTAGAAAATCACCTAAAATAGCTTGACATATCCTGTATTTAAAAATTAGGCAAGAAACCATGAACAATCTTCAGCTTGTTTCCTGTTTAAGGTATGCGATCAGATCTGAAAAAAAAATTACTTTAAATCTATTAATCTATAAAGACATGCTATTCACAATTTGTAAAAAAAACGCCTGGCTAAAATATAGAGGGGGACTTGTATTGTTCAACGAAGTCACGAAGTTTAGCCAGACCCCCTCCACTCAAAAAGATAATTGTGCACCAAAGAGATCCAGAAATGCTTCTCTTCTGAAAGGTGAGAAACATGTTCATGACAAACACTGCACCTTATTTAGCATGTAGCATGATTTTGGCCATGGCTAAACTAAGAAACATTTAGGAGACATTTACAGCAGCACTCTACATGTTGTGCTTAATTTGTCTCTTATTTTAGGCTTATAAAAAAATACAGCAGAACAAAGCCTTCTGCTGTGTCACCAAAGAGCAAAACATGAGCAAAACAGTTTTAAAACCAAATGTGGGCAAAAACAACGACAACAAAAAAACACAGAGAACGATTACTCTAAACATTTTTTTTTTCAATGCAACATCAGTAATATAAGAAGTGGGTGTCTTACCTAATCTTTCATTCTTCTTTTTTATTCCAGCAAATACCATCTTTGTTCCTAATGAGAAATCAGATTTTAATTGTCTTTGGCCGCAATATCTACAAATATTCTAATAAAATGGAATCGAGAAAAATATTCCTTGACATTAGACCTACCTGGAATATATTTCTTGGGGTTCTCAAGGTATACCATTAGCGTATCCTCTCCCCATGTAATTCCTTTGTTCTGATTGGCGGTTGTGTATGAGAAACCTTCGGCTTGGCCTGTCTTGCGGCCAAACAGACCATGGAGATTAGGGCCTGTCTTGTGTTTGCCTCCCTGAAAAATAACAACAGAAAAATGCTTATTACAAGAAAAGAAAGGAAAGGAAGCTGGGCCGACTTTATCCAGAAATGCAGCCATAGGCTGAATAACTCTGGATTATCATTACACAGGGTCTTATTCAGACTGCTACATAAAGGTGCACTTTGCTGCCATGCAGTTCACATGGATGAGAAAGTGTTAGTATGTTAATGCCCCTTTTGGTTATGCAGCCAAGTACAGATACTGTAGATAGACTCTGCCTTCTTCAGTGGTTCTTTAAAGTCCCACAATAACAGGTTGGTTAGCTAGGTTTTTGAGAGACAGACCGCCATTTAACATAGTCATCTGAGCCACAAGGGATACACAGTCCAAAATACAGAGCCAGTTTTTTTACACCTCTGAAAAAATCCCTAACCTGACCTTGTACCCTGGTCCTCTTGCTTGAGAAGCGAAGCTGTACAACTGAGCTGTCGCCCCAATCTCATGAGAAACATACTTATGTAACAGTGGGTTGCATAGAGTTACGGGAAGGATATGTGATATGTATATGGGGGGAGGGGGGGAACCAATATATAAATCATATAGAGAGAAGTAGATTTTTGGGTCTTAGTTTTTTTTACATCCATTTCTTTCAAAACTTAATTTAAAGATGAGAGTAGGGGACTTACAGCTTCTACAGTGTGGCACTGTGCGCACTTTGTCTTGAAGACCTTTGCTCCCTTGGTCGCGTCACCCATTTCTCTGGAACAAACACACACGATTTTTATTATACTCCCTATACATATTTCAGGGCTTGGAAATTTATGAAGATGCATAGGTCAAAATTTCAGATATATATAGTGGGAAAATTGTGTGGGAAAATAAAATGTGAAGCATCATTAAATAATATATTTGATTTATATAATAATAGGAATAATATTAAGAAAGCCTAGGAATATTAAGTAGTGTTTGTGTGTTGTAAGAAATGTTTTTTTTTCCAAACATAAGAGAAATTATGCAGGTCTGAACACTATAGGCACACGTCAGAACAAAGTGAATATTTAGCTTAGAAATTGTAACAACAATGTAAGGACATGAGAACGAGTTAAGCAATCAATAGGTTAAAGAGAAAATCAAATTCACAAATACACGTCGCAAACCATTATGCAATAGCCAGATTGTAAGCATTAATCCCGTAATCCAATATCAAATAATTACATTTGCTTTCCAAGATATAACAAAACATGTAGAGTATAAATTTGAACTTTTTGGAATATTAGCCGCATCTTCCCTGATTCGGAAATCAATAAAGAAAAGATGTTATTAATCCTGGACATTTGACATCACCAACACACGCATGTAGGCTTTCCTTACACGACAAAAGTGCTTTAGTTGCGCTGATGCAAAATAACATATTTGCTTTAAAAAGTTACAAGTGGAAACAAACTTTAGAATTTCGCGTATTCTTATAGGGTGGGCAAATCAACTGAATTCTTGAGCGGAGACGCTAAAACTAGACACTTCGACTACTTTTGTGGCAAAAAAAGAACTTTCAATTTTAATGCGATTCGGCGCAATGATAATGATTTTTGTCAAACATACTTATACCTCTCTCTACAGCTTACAGAACCAGTGAAATCATTAGGTATAAAAAAAAAGCCGGTTGAACAGTGACAAACCACACGTGTATGAGTTCTCTCTTCACGGCTGAACTGTCGGGTTATAACTACTCAAACTTCCACCAATAGATTAATAGCATAACCGGATCATATTGTACGTGACTTCAAGGGCTCACCTGTGTATAAATAAGGCCTTGGTTCGTTTTTTTTTCGGCGAAAATTGCCGGTTTCTTGGGAACACTTCCACACTCACGAGTAACGACTTGAAAAGATTGACGTTGTTTCGTCATTCCATCTATCTACGACAACACGCATGCACAACACGAACATAACCACTGACCATTTCCGTTTGCGTTGTCATGTTACCACAGGAAACCCGGACTAACGCTTCAGGAAAATCGTCCAAAATGAAACCCAAGACAGAACTATATTTTAGTAACGTTTCATATGCTGCTCTTTTGCCGGTTTATATTGTTTTTCATGCAAGGTTAAAAAAGCGCAAATGTAAATAGGTAAACAAGGCCTCCTTTCTTACAGGGAGACAAAAGGAATTTGAGTGAAGAAACAAACAAGAATTGCTGAATGTAGACAATAAATTTATTCAGACACTGGTGCTATCAAATTATCATTATTTTACAAAATCATCACCTCATTACTCTCACAAACTACAACTAACACCACAGGCTATTTTGATCTTAATAACAATCTTTACTTCAAATTTTATTTCATTTGAGGCACAATTTGGAAAATACCAATAGAATTTTCCTTGTTGTCATGTCTGGAAAATACGCTTGGATAGTTTATCATGCCAATCCTACCCACATTCTGCTTCAAAGCCAGGAGATTCATGTATAGTGTACACTAATAAATCAAGAGTGGCAAAGATTCCCCTATGGCATTTTTTTTAAGAAGTGCTTGATCATCTTATCATTTGATAGTCATAATCTTGTTTAGCATTCATTCAAATGTTCCTAAAAACACCACAGAAAAGGCTTTGATACCTGGAGTATAACACCAGTGGCATTATTTATGCTTAAATGGCTACTTATGATGTACAATAAATTTTAACAGTGTTTGTGTTAATAGTAATTCTTATGATTTCTCATAAGCTTACAGAGAAGCAATAAATTCTAATCTACTAATAGTTGAAAGCCTGCTTGGCTAAATGTAACTGGGAACCTTTCACGGTTGCTGTCATAGTTGAAAAAAATTTTCCCTATAAGTTGAGAAAAGATAGAATATGGACCTAGCATTGAACTTTCATAAAGAAGGCCACTGTGCAGTTTGTACAAATCTATTTTGAAGGGAGGGCAGGAGTTCAAACACAGATGACAAAATAAACAAATGCAAGGAATTTTTAAAATGAACTATGTGTCTTTTCAATAAAATACAAAAAGAGGAGCTCCAATCCCAGGGCTTAGCAATAACATGCTTTTAAGGGACCTGTCCCTTTATAACATTGGATATTATCTTATTCTACTACGTTTGAAAGATCTTCCCTTGATATGATTGCTGTTGGTACAAACTGTCAATAAAACATAGCCCTTCAGATGATCAAACTGAAGTACAAAAATTGTAAAGATATCAAAGACTTCAGGAAAGGGGGGAAGGGGGATGTAAAAGAGTATACTAACCCAAACTGTACAACAATCAGGGTACATTGTAATCTTTTTTTTTACTTTTCACCAAGCAGAGTATGAGTGAGGGCAGGTCCCATATTTTGGTTAGTCTTGATGTCATAACAAACAGATATGTTCTAATTTTGCGATAGTGTCTAAAAAATTTTGTTATATGTATTTATTAGGAGTTGGTGGTCAGGGGATGGGAGGGTTGAATAACTTGTACACCTCCTTTCTCCCAACACTCATCTAACAAATGTTTAATTGTCTGTCCTGATTAGTTTCTAGCAAGCCTCTATAACACCATCCCCATTCATCAAGTCTGTGTTTGTAAATTAAGGGCCTGTTGCCATTAGTTTCTACCAAGCCTCTATAACACCCATCGCCATTCATCAAGTCTGTGTGTTATGAATGAAGGGCCTGTCTCCATTTTGCAGTCTTTGCACTCTGAGACAGATGAGTGATTTTGTTAATTACACTGATGAAAATGTCTGTACAGTAGGAGCAATGATTGACATGCATCAATCAACATGAACACTTGTCCTGATTGGGTTGCTGGTCTGTGTTGAGGGCATTCTGTGGTCGGCCAGTTAGAGGTTTGTGTTGGACACCAGATTCAGCAGCATTTAAATCCAAGCTGTCAATCAAAATGTTCATGTAAGAATCAGCTATAGAATAAATCATGCAAAGAACTTTTATTGATTCATTTTACAATCAAAATTATTCACAACAAACCTCCCATCTTGAATATTTTGATAAATTTTCTTTGCAGTTTCCAAGAATGCATCTTCAACATTTTCTCCACTGTGGAAAACAAATATCAAAAAGTCCAGTTTTTATGAAATAAGAAAACTCAACAAAAAATAATCAAGCAATCATTTATACTTTGAACATACGTTTTGGCACTAGCTTCACAGAATAAGAGCCCTGAAAGAAAATCAATTATCCATGGTTAACAATTGGCTGAGGACAACTTTTATCAAGGAGAGACAGTGTTCCAAAGGCTGAATCATCAGAAGACATCTGCACCATATTAAAATGATAACTCCCACTAGCACTCACCATTCTCTTCAGCAAATTGCTTTGCCTCCTCATAAGTAACATCTCTCTGTATCAAAATACCACTTATCAAATATGCAAACTAAGTAGGCATTTTATAATAAGCAAGACTTAAAGGCAGGGTGGAACTTGACACTAAAAACCAGCTCTGCTAGAATGTTGTAATTCATGTTAGTGTGGAAAATCTACTGTACCTGAGCATCCAAGTCAGATTTATTCCCAATAAGAAATATCACCTGCAAAAAAGCAAAACGTTTAAATTTGAAAAAAAAGTACATAAACAAAGAATGAAATAACATACTTTCATCAACATCTCAGTTGATTGAGTACTTACAGTGTTTGGGTTTGTGAGGTTCCTGGCGTCCGTTAACCAGCTACTCAAGTGGTTATATGTGCTTCTCCTAGAAAATATAAAAGTTAGCTGCTTTGATTGATTCAGAACTTGCATTGTAGACTTGCATTGTGGTGTAGACACTATGTTTTTCATCCCCAAATTAGCTGTATTTAGATGCCACAAAGCGATTCTGGATAGTCAATCAACCTTCAAAACCAGTAAACACCTAGCTTTTTTATAACCATAATGGCAGGAATTGTTTTTACTGCCAAATATTGAAAATCTATTATGAAATAAGCAGATTCAGTGACTATGCAAAACTGCCAAACAAACATAAATAAGTATTTGGATAAGACCTGCATTATGGTAATAAAACAAGCTTGACTGTAAAATTCCAAACATATGAAGTACCTTGTAATGTCATATACCATAAGTGCTCCTGCCGCCCCCCGGTAATAACTTCTAGTTACAGCTCTGAAACACAAAAGAGCAAATCAAGAGATGGAATGTGTAAAAAGACAAAAAACCCAGACAGCAAGGGTTCGCTAAAGGGGGGAGCATCCATAGATATCATTCTGAAAAAAAAAGCAAAATATTATCTCCCAATAAGAATTCATTCCCTTTTTAGTGGTCAGCAGTGGGCGCAAAGAAACACTGTCCCCCCCCCCCCTTAATCCTTTATCTCCTTTCAGCCCCATACCCAGGGTTGGCTGAGGGTGGGTGGGTGGGTGGGTGGGGTGTGCAGTCATAGGTATCATATGGAAAAAGCATAGAATGTGAAGATTCCTTTATAAAAAATGACCCACTCTTTGGCTGCTGGGAGGGGAGGGGGGGGGGCTGGTGCATCCTGTGCTGTGCACGCCCCTGTATGCGCCTCTTAAAAAGTTCCTATTGATGTCTTTTTTATCCTGGTAATACTATTGGCAGAAGGGATAAAAATGTGAAAGCTTCTGTACCTAAACCGCTCCTGTCCTGCAGTGTCCCAGATCTGTAGCTTGATTTTCTGACCAGACACCTCTATTATCCTGGTCCCAAACTCAACACCGATGGTGTGAGGGCAGTCAGCCATAACTACACGGTAGAAAGAACAATTACTCAAATCAAATACTCAACAGACTGCTAATATATTGCTTTTTAACAGGTTTCATGAGCATAAACGCTTGTAACATGACTTGATTTATAAATAATAATATTTTCAATGCAAGCATGGAGTCCTGAATAGTTCACTTACAAGAATTATTTTTGGGTTATGCATGTGTAACCTTTTTATATTATTGGATGCTTTCTTTTTGATGGGGTCCATGAGATCAAAGCATGGCTACTATCCTCAATAAAGGTAAGGTAACATGCAGAAAGTAGATGGTTCTGCTTTTTGCAACAAACATTGGAGATGCTACCAGTATTTCTACGTATATCTACAGCAACCCAACTTGTCTCGTAGCAAAGTGACGTCAGGCATAAGCAAGCAGTTGCATTAGCGTTTGTGATTGGTTGAGCAAAAGCCCACATCAGTGACACAGAAAAAAAGCAAGAACCAGTCTATCCTTTACTTCGACAAAAGTTGGATCAGCAGTAGTAAAACGTGCAACATCGCCCACATTTTTTTGCAAATGCTGCCACAAAAGTTGTACGATTTTGCTACTCGTATTACAATATCTTAAGGGTACTTACATTTCTTTTCCGTAAATTGATGAAGAAGACATGATTTCCCCACACCCATATCGCCTAAATAACAAAAAGTTGAAATCATAAGTAATCTTATTAAACAACATTGCATAATGATTCCAAATGAATAAATTCGGAAAGCATATTGCCCTTTCAGTAGCTAGAATGGATTTAAAAAGGTACAGATACAAGTTGGCCAAGTCAAAGATCCAGAAGGCACCTCAGACGGCCACCATACAACACATGATAGAGCACCTGACATTAAGTTGTGATCAAAATTGTTGGTAAGTGAGGGAAGAAAAAATTGGAGTGCTCCAAGAAGAAAAAGTCAATTATTTTTTAGTCTATACAGTATTTGCCTGTAATTTACTAAATGCTTGTTAGTGTCATTAGTGGTACCTATGTAGTTTGAGGCAGATGCTCTTTTGAAATAGAGCACTTATTCTAAGATTCATAATTCTGTTGTTTATGGGTAAACTTGTCTTTGTTTTTAGGGAGGTGTGCTTATTTGAAGGGGATGGGCACTTATAAAAAGCACAGCACTTGTATTGATATAGTAAGACAAAGAAATGTTTGAAAACGTCATTTGTAACTAAATGTTATTCAGAACTGTTATAGTAGTTTTATATTTGAGTGGGTTAAAATTTATTTGCAGAGAAGGTGATATTGTTAATATCTTACTACTTATTAGGATTTCAATATTTTTTATAAGAACCTCATTTATAAGAACGTCCAGGCTAAGTTTTCACCAAATTTTAAGAACATGCTAAGAACATGCGGAGGCTCAGATAGAAGCAACATACTGTTTTTTTAGTCTTATGTGTTCTAAAATGCAGTGTTAAATTGTGTTTATTAATAACAACCTTAAATATTATATTGCTATTGTTTATTTGTGTAATTCTCCTCCTAATAATTCATTGGGTAGTATATTTTATAAGCACTAAAATTTAAAAACATTGTTAAGAACATCTTTAGCCTTAAAATGCTCCAAAAATAAGAATGGCCCAGCCTCAACTGAAAATAAGCATTCTTATAAAAAAAGAGTGTAATATGAAGGACTTACGTCTTATGTCTTCTAAAGACAAAAAAGCAATAAAACAATGTTTTGGATGGTGGTAGGCAAAGGTATTGGATATCATATTATCAACTATCAATTAAAGTGGTGTTGAATAAAGTTGAATAATCTCCACTGTTTAACATTCTTAATGATATCTACATTTCTCATTCTTATCAAAAAAGGGAAACTAATTTTCCCGAAAACATTATATTTTCACATTGACAAACATTATTTGATTGGTATAAGTGAGACAGTATACACGCTTTGATCAATAACAATAAGTTTCAAAATAGTACTAAGTACGTAATTACATGTTTCATGGCTTACAGTAGGCTTCTCTCTTCTCTCTACATTGTGTATCCTTACCTATAATAATATACTTGAAGATGTATGAATAGTTATACGGGCCAGTCGCAGCCATCTTTGCGACTTCTAGAAGGATTCAATAAATGAACATTGTCAAACAGGACAAAAGCACATTGCAATGATATTGCTTATATCTTGGCTTAGTTGTACATGGGTGCAAAATTGAACTACCAACTTTGTACAAATATCACTATACGAAATGTTCCAGGCTACTGGGAGACGTTTGCAGCAGTAATTGATATCTGCACTTGTCGATGGGCTTATTTTTCCATCGGCTGGGTTGCAATGGGGGAAGAATTGTGAAGAACTGGATGATTTTTTCGAACACAACAGCTCGAACGATCATGTAAAAATTACGCAGCAGAATATAGAACAAGAAAAACGGTCGGGAGGCGAAATAACATAATTTGAAATACTTTACTTTTTTTAATAAAAGAATCGTTGCTTACCTTAAATATGAAATGAAAATATCAAGATGAAATTACAGAGAGGAAGAGAAGATCAAAAAGATGGCGGATCCCGTGATTCGTACCATTGGCTCCGGGGAATTCTGGGAGATGTAGCACTTCCGAAGCTATCTCGAGTACATATCGAATTAAAATAAATGGAAACCAATCTCTATAACATTTTTTAAAAACGTCAAAGAAATGTTGAAAATGTGTTATTAACTAGCGTTTACCAATTATTTTATAGTATAGTTCCAAACTTGAAATTTTACGTCAATTAGCTTAAACACTAAATTTGATGGTCGATTTTTCCAGGATTGCCGATAGCATATCGATCGAAAGATATTTGGGATCCGGCGGTGAAAATATAATCGCGCGGTTACTTAGCGTGTTTTCGGGAAGGGTCCAGACATGAGTGAGGAACGAGCAAAATTATTCTACCAAAGTTGCCGATTCCCTTCCTTTCCTCGCTAAATCATGTCATCCGTATGGAAGAGGCTTCAAAGGGTCGGCAAGAACGCGTCAAAGTTTCAATTCATAGCGTCTTACGAATCGTTGACTGTGGAATGTGCGAAGAATGGAAAATGGTGAGAATTCTTGTGTATAATTAGCTGGTGAATTCCGTGATGTTTGTTCTGTGATCTTTTGCTCTTATAATAATATAAAATCATCACTTTAAAGACGGATGTATTATATACCGGTCTTGTACTGGATCACGCAAGTTTCACAGCTAGAGTATTTTATCATAAAACATCGAAGAAGATTTAATTTCAGACTACGTTACTTTTTGGACGAAAAACGTGGCAAACTGATGGAATATGAAAGTGGTATCTAAATTATGCTTGTCGTTTCTTTCTTTCTTGTTTATTTTTCATTTTCATATCAATGGTGGTTTAGGTTATAATTTAAAGGAACAAATTGTTTTTTCTAGAAAATGTGTAAAAAACTCTGCATGGATATGCATGAATCTAGAAAGATTATTTTTTACCAATTGTCAAATTTGTTGCAATTTTTGAATATCTATGCCTTACTGTGATAGTCACGTTAAAATCTTTTTCCTTCCTTAGACATATTTCATTTAGCTTTCAAAACAGAACAAATTGTTATTAAATGATAGTAAACACAATGATCTGACAGGACAAAGACGTTTACTAAATAAACATTTTTTTGTACATGTATTACATACTACTAATCTCATAAATAGGGATTGGTTATCAGGGGCGCATAAATGTATGAGACATTTTGAAAGGACATTTTGGGCCCCCTCCTGTTAAAAATCCTGGCTACGCCGCTGGTTACTCATACCAGATATTAGCTATATACAGTAATACACAAAAAAATTGATGGATAGCTTTGTCTCTTTCTCTCATAATTGAAAAAATTTCTTCCTTATTTCTGTCAGTAATTCTTATTATTTTTTCCAGATTGTTCTTCCTATTATAAAGTTAAGCCATTCATTACTGTTTTGATGTCAGAGTGATTTTTAGCATTAAATATGGATGAATTGCAGACCACTTCTAGCATTAGAATATGAAGGATTCAAGAAAATATACTAGCTTCAAACAATCAACAACCATTTTTTGGCAAAATTTAACAGGCTCTTTTTAGACTTTTTTATTGTATCAAATTTTTATTTGTAGTAGGTGTGACTGATCCGCAAATAGAAGAGCTAATCGAGACGGATCAGTCACTTACTTATTTACATAAATATTAAATATAATTGTATAAGCAAAGTTAAGTGAGAACTAGTATATTAATTTGAAAATTTGAAAAATTTTGAAAAATTTTGGGAGAAAAATGAAAATTTAAATAAACACTTCTGGTCTTAGAGAAAAAAGAGCATTAACAGCATTATTTATCTGATGATAAAAAAAGGGGAAAAACAAAGCAAACATAAGTATGTGAGTTTATGATACCAATAAATTGTGATTTTTTCAAAGCTGTGCTGATTTGGCAGACATCAATATAGTCATCATATTTAATAAGGATATCAACAAGGGCTGAATGCAGTTTTGTTTTAAACTGTTTTTTGGAGGACTCTCTCAATGACTGTGGCAGCTCATTCCACACCCTACTCTTGAAAAAGAATTTCGCTGGATTTCAAGTCTAGATTTTTGTATGTAGAATTTATTTGAGGTTGATGATCGTGTATTGTAAGAATGAACGCTTTTGGTATCCGTGAAAAGGTTTAGAATATTGGGTGGGGCGGTTCCATTTCGGATATCATACATAAGATGGCACACCGATTCAAAATATAACAACTGTATGGGTAAAATGTTAGTTCTAGCGAAAAAGGGGACCGCATGATCACTTTTTTGAGCAAAAAACATAGCGCAGAGCACGTTTTTGTAAGTATAGAATTTTGTTCAAGTAACACTTACTGGCATGACCCCACACGGTCACTACGTACGAAATGTGGGGCAAGATTAAGGACTGGTAGATATGAAGTAGGGTTTTGGTTGGGACAAAATGTCGCAGTTTAGCTATCAATCCCACAGTTCTGCTTATCTTTGTTGTAATATGCTCAATGTGGTATTTGAAGGTGAGATTATTATCAATTAATACCCCAAGGTACTTGACGTACTCTTTACACTCAAGACTGACATTTTTTTTCTGTCATTATCATAAATTAGTATTTTAGGATGACAAGCTAGAGTTTTTTGGTATGGATGGAAAATGACGAAATTTGATTTCTTTATATTTAGCATTAATTTATTTGCCGTAAGCCAATTATAGACTTTAAACAGCTCATTATTTACAGTAGTTTCTATTGATTTGCCACTTTTATCGGCATACAGGATATTTGTGTCATCAGCAAAAAGAAAGAAATTTAGTTTATCTGAGGAGTACTGCATGTCATTCATGTAAATCAGAAACAATAGCTGTCCAAGGATCGAGTTGAGATGGGGGCAGTTTGTTGGCTAATCTGCGACCTACGGAAACAAAATTATTTTTTAAAATGTTGGATACGCGCAGGGGGTCCTTAGTTATTTTATTATTATTTAGATCATTAAGTTTATCAGGGTAAGTTCCCGGGGTAACAGACATATTAAGAAGTAAAGCTAGAGGGTGACTAATGATATGTCTCACACATTCCAAAAGCTGGGTAGGACATGAGTAAAGTCCACATGCCTTATGGTTAGGGATTGACATTATTTCAAGCTGTACCTCTGCGGTGGTAACTGATCGGAACAAAAACGAAGACGGGGGGGGGGGGGGGGGGGGAATTTGACGTGGCAAGGTAATTCCTAAAATTATGTTGAGATGGGGGCAGTTTGTTGGCTAATCTGCGACCTACGGAAACAAAATGATTGTTTAAAATGTTGGATACGCGCACGGGGTCCTTAGTTATTTTATTATTATTTAGGTCATTAATGGCATAAACGTATTTAGATGATTTAGTCATCTAAAAAAAAAAACAATCAAAATACCCATAATATTTTCCTTAATTTTTTCTGTACTTGCTTTTGTGATTTTCATGATTTAGAAAATTGTGAACTTACAGTAATAAAAACTTATGAAAAATAAGACCACAAACTTTGACTTCACATTGATGACGGAGATTAAAGGCTATATTCGGTTCTCCAAGTGAAGACATGTAATTAAGCTACTTTTTCTTCAATTTCATGAAATTAAATTTACGTACAGTGAATGAAATATTTCTCTTTGATCATGGAATTAAGATTTATTAGATAAATAGTATTGCTAATTGTACTTTTTGTAGGTTACCTAACAAGTTAAGTGTAGTATGGACAAGAAGAAAAAGAAGAAAGCCGTCGAAGGTTAGTTGACAGTTTTACTACTCATTTGTTATGGTTGTATTGAGCCTACAACTGTTTATGTTTGTTTTTTGAGAATTTATAGAAAATTGTTTCTCCTCCCCACCCATGATGCATCGCCTGACAACTGCTAGTATTACAATTTCTACTACTACCTTGTTGCTGGTACTGTAACTTTACACCTCTTAGACTAAATCCGTAACTTTTTGTTGTTTGTTCTGTAATTTTGAGCCTAAACAACTTGTTGTTTGTTTTCAAACCTTTAGACTGCTTGTACTTAACAAAGCTCTTGATGAAGTAACTTGTTTGTAATATTGTAGGCTCATGCCTTTTCAGACTTCATAGGTTATGTAATTTTTGTTGTCTGTGCTGTAGCTTCAGTCATGGCATCCAGGTATAGCCAACCCATTTAGAGGTGTGGTCGTGTGGCCAGAGCCAGAGGACATTGAGATCACTGTCACCCTTTATCAGGTGGGTTTTGCATTTGTTCATGATATCAGGTAATAAATATTTATCTTACAGCAATGTTATGATACAATTCTGTGATCACTGTATTTGGTTTTTAGTTTAGTCTAACAATAAAATCCAGAGAATAAGGTTGTTGCTGTATACTATACATATTATTGATTTTTATTCTGTATTGTTTTATAAGTGATTGAAAACTACTCAACAGAAAATTATTATGTTTGCATTACTGTTTATAATTATTACAGTAAATGATCCAATTAATGGCCCCTATCTAATGAACACCCCCCTAAGCTTACAAATTTGTAATGAATACCCCTCTCTAACAAACCCCCTACCCTTCCTCATAGCTTAAAAAACAAATGACATAGGAATTTCGTTAATATAAATCAAATTGAATTAATCTGAGTTTGGCTTCTACAGGTTTGAGACTTGCAAACTGTCAGTAACACTTGCTACACAGGCTATAATTTAAAGTGACCCTGACTGTTACTAAAACCTGACTGCAGTATTGTTATAGTTTGTAAAGAATGCCCCTCTCTAATAAATGCCTCCTATCAATTGAATGCCCCCCTCGGACCATCAAAATTTAATAAACACCCCTGGCATTTATTAGATCATTTACAGTATGTGTAATCATTTTTTGAGCCTCTTTCAGGATTCAAGGCCTGGTAGTAGATTTGAAGACAAGGAGTGGACGTTTCTTATCGAGGATGTAAGTACAGCTGCAAGTTCTTGCATTCTTTTCGTTAGATGCAATTACATATTTAAAATGTAAAATAAACCCTAGAAAAAAGAGGCTTTTGCTACATTTACAGTACATACATGGCAGAGCAGAAGGAAAACTAAACTAACATATTTCATTTCTTCCCTAAAAAAATCCAAGATTGCACCCACAATGTGATTTAAAGGAAAACAAAAATCAGTCTCTGCCTTCTTTCTTTCTTGTTTTTTTTTTTATCTCTGTAATAAGCCTGATGAACTCCCTAGGCTACAGCCGACGGAAACCTCAACCGTTAAAAGACAAAAGAATCTATTAAAATCTGAGATATTAAACAGGCCATCCACTATGAATTATCCATCACATCCTCAAAGAAACTTCCAATGAAACACACTACTTTCAAAATTATGAAATATTTCTCACGTTTTCCGTTAAAAATCATCAGAGATTATTACATAATCGACCTGAAGTAAACTGGTGACAATGTGGCTTTAATAACTGAATTTAATCCCACCTTGTTGTTACACCCCTAGGAATCCACTGGAGGGCGCAGAAAGCCCATTGCCTATGCCAACATAAACATGGTAGACTATGCAAGTGTAGAGTCCACCCAGCGTGATGTCTCCCTTAAGCTCAAGCTGACATCAAAGAAGCTGGTTTACGCCAGTTTGGACCTCAAGTTGTCGTGTGTGCTCATTAAGGAGGGGAAAGCAACGTAAGTTATTTATTGCTCAACGTGACATGTAGGTTCAGGCCCTATAAGAGCCAAAAGCCTTTGGGGTCTGATGTATAAATTCTTTTAGTGACAGGGAAGGTAAGGAAAACATAAGAAAATAAAGGTTATGAAAAATGGAATCTGGCATGAAGTGTGCATAGTTAAGCCCTGTCTATCTGGATCTACTGTACATACATAGATGACAAAATTCCCCCCAAAAAGTACTGCATGTGCTCACATTTTCTAGATGCTTACTCACTAGAATACATAGTAGACATTTGTCGATTTGTACTCTTTTTCAAGCCTGCTAAATCCTCTTTATAATTATTTATATATGTATTGTGCATGAAAAAAAAAACACAAAAGTTTTCCCCTATGATTTTTATTTCAATTACAAAGTAAAGTGCTTTTTACATAACACTAATAATGGAATGGCGACTAGTGTTAGTACTGGCTTTTCCTAAATTATATGTAAAATCTTTCCATCTCTTTTGTCTCTATCTAACAGTTACATAAAAAAAAGCAGTTTGTTCTTGCATTTACGCTGGTCTTACTTTTTTTAATTTTTAAGCTATAATATTTTACAGAAGCTGTGATTTCAAAGGTCTTTACCTTACAATAATCAGGCCTGAATAAGTAACAACATACAGGGGCAGATCCAAGGTTTCAAAATGGGGGTGGATGATGGCTGAATAGACAGCTTATAACTGATCCAGTGGTTCTTAGTAGGTCACATAGATCTAACAATACTTCACGCTGAATTGGATTTGTTGCTTCGTAAAGTCAAGCAGGCAAAGCACAAGTATACAGTATAACAGTATATCCCGTCCCTCAGACATTTATTTTCTTCAAACAAAGTGACTTTCAATTATTTTTTTTACTCAAAAAGGGGGGGGGGTGGATATCCAAACAAACCACCTCCCTGTATCCGCCCCTGACATATAATGAATGACACCTTTTATTCTAGGGATGAGGACATGATGAGCATCGGCAGCATGATGAGTCTCAATGAGATTGGGAGCCTGGCAGACTTTGAGATTGAGCCTGTAGTATCAACCCCTCAGCCGCTCCGCAAGCCACATCACTCACGTGTCCGCACCCAGGCTGACAATGTCTCTCTTGGTAAGAACATGGTACTGTTCAGTTTCAGATAGCTTGCCTTGAATCTGGTAAATTATACAACAACATAATCATCATCAGCAAAAACAGCATCATCAACAACAACATTGTCATCAACAACAACAGTGTAATCATTGACAACAAGATAATCACCAAAATGCTATCATGATCGTTATCACCATTTCTTCTATGACTGTAACTAATCTTTGCTATCGTATCCCAAGTAATGTAATCATGTTTATCATTTTTAGCATCGAACCATTGCCTATCATGCCATCATCACTAACTATTATCACCACTAACTATTATCACCACTAACTATTATCATCACTAACTATTATCATCACCAACTATTATCATCACTAACTATTATCATCACTAACTATTATCATCACTAACTTTTTTTATCACAAACTATTATCATCACCAACTATTATCATCACTAACTATTATCACCATTAACTATTATCATCACTAACTATTTTCATCACTAACTATTATCATCACCAACTATTATCATCACTAACTATTATCACCACTAACTATTATCACCACTAACTATTATCATCACTAACTATTATCATCACCAACTATTATCATCACTAACTATTATCATCACTATTATACATTATCATCACTAACTATTATCACCACTAACTATTATCATCACTAACTATTATCATCACCAATTATTACCATCACTAACTATTATCGTCACCAACTATTATCATCACTAACTATTATCATCACTAACTATTATCATCACTAACTATTATCATCACCAACTATTATCATCACCAATCATGACCTCAAAGAAATCTTCCCATTATGGTAATCATGACAGTCTATATATAAAATATGTTTTGCATGATTGGCAGCCCAACTAAAGGAGGCGTCTCATGACAGCGGCAGTGACACTGGCAGTATAGCATCTGAAGGCAGGCATACAAAGGCCAAAAGAGTGCGGTCTAGATCTGTCACTCCTCCAGACAAGAGTAACAAGTATATGGTTCACGAGCAGCACAGAGATGACAATAGCAAGCGGTCAGAGTCACTAGGGACTGTACTATTAAATTAACTTACAAGAAATAAACTACAGAAAATAGTTGTCAGAAACAATACCATTAGTATGGTATATGTATATCTCGGCAAGATCTTCCAACACCATCCCATACCTTGCATTTGCCTGCAACATGGCTTATAAGCAACCCTAACTTATTTTTAAGTTAAAACTCTTTTTTTTATCCTTACATTCTGTTTGCACCCTACCTCTCGTAGATGTTATTTCCTTTAAGTAGTTTTGGCCATTTACCATTTTGTTACATGTACAGTACTTCTGCAGACCAACAGGTACTTCCTCTTTCCCACCAAAAATCTGATTTTTTTCTCAATTTTTGTTTTGGCCCTCCCTCTCTTAGATTACCCCATTCCCTTGAAGTAGGATTGGTCATCAACCATCTTATAACATGTGCTTCCCTTGCAGGCCAACAAGTACTACCTCTATGACTGACGACAAGGAGGACAATGACTTGGTGGGTTTCACATGTTTTTTCCGGTAGTGCCGTTAAATGTCAATATTTTAATATTGACATGAATCTTTAAAAAGATTCATCTTTATCTCTTTTTTAAGGAGAAGGACAAGAACCAAAGTGCTGCTGAAGCTGACTTGTTAAGTAAGTGTTGCTGTGTTCATTTCACTCTTGTGCAGCAAAGACACTAGTCTGAATGTTAGCGGTTTACTCAGTCATAGCCCTTAGCGTAACACAAAGGAAATTTTCAACTTTAGTCAGAAGCCATCTTGTGCGACTGGTGACATAGCCCCCTACCTTATAAATTATTGATTGGCATTTGTGTAATAAAACACAAAAGGTGTATCAGCACAAAAAGTTGTTGGGCAAAGGCCCTCTGATGGTTTTTTTAATGCATGTGCTTGCACACTCAAGTTTAAAATGCTGGAATCCAAATGCAAAACAATATAAACTGCTTAAAATAGCGAGGGAGGGGGCTATTTCCCCCCACCTGCCCTTTCCCATCTGCCGCCCCTGACAAAGTCCTATCAGCTGGGAGAAAGTGTGCCATGTGTATTCTGTTGGTTGTATTTTTTATCTCAGAGTGGTGTAAAAATGTTACCAAGGGCTACAAAGGGGTGAAGATTAAAAATACGACAACATCCTGGCGTGATGGACTGGCATTCTGTGCAATCATTCACCACTTTCACCCAGATCTCATGTGAGTGCTAGTAAAATCGAGTGGTGTATTGGAGTTTGTAAACAACTTATGCTCAACATGTTTGCCATCCTTCCCCAGCGATTTTTCTTCGCTGGATCCTCAAAACATCAAGGAGAACAACAAATTGGTAAGGGCGTCTTACAAATAGCATATGCACACTACCATCATCATCACCCTTATCTCCACACATCGTTATTTTCAGTATCACCATGTTAGCAATCTTCATCATTATCATTATCATCGCCATCTCCACCCATCATCGTTATTATCAATATCACCATGTTAACAATCATCATCATCACCATTTCCATGCGTCACCTTTATTATGAATATCACCATGGTAACAGCCATCATTATCATTATCTTTATCATCACCATCTCCAAGCTTCATCGTTATTATCAATATTACAACCACTATCATTATCGTCATCCTCATCGTCATGATGACAATCATCATCAGCATCCCGATCTTCATCACAATAAAAATTATCACCATTATCATCATCATCGTCATCTTCATCATCACCACCATCTTCAGCACAATAAATGTATCGTTATTAAAATCACTACCACCAAAATTGATAGCATAGCTGCATAGGTCATTATCAGTATTTCACAATCAGCTTAATTGGAAGTTCGGAAAACTGTCACATTTAATTGATGACACCTTGGCTGACTTGGCCAATCACTAAAGCTTATAATAGTCTTGATTTGTCTTAATATAAATCCTTTATTTTGCTGCAGGCGTTTGACAAGTTTGAGCGACTTGGAATACCACGTCTGCTGGACCCGACTACCATGGCTATCATGTCTGTCCCAGACAAGCTGTCCGTGATGACATACCTCTTCCAAATCCGCACTCATTTTAACAAACCGCAAGCTAGCACACAAAAGCACTACAAATCTTTCTCACTTTTTAAAGCAAAAAGACACTCGCATTCGCCCAAGCCAAGCGACTCTGAAGAAAAACATGACTCAGATGGAAGTTCTTTAAAAGATTTTAGCAAAGAGTTTGAGGTTTATGCACCAAAGGTGGGCTCTTCTACTAAAACAGTGTGTCATGAGAGTTTTCCGCAATCTCTGAGTGCGAGGGGAACAGAGGATGCTACAAGGAATAAACAGGGTGAGGTTAAAAACACTACGAGTGCCAGAGGATCAGCTATTAGCCCTGGAACTTCGCCTGTGAAAGGTATTTATGAGGTTGTGGGTAAAACGGCGCCCAAGGGACAAACAATATACAACCCTTTTGAGGACGATGATAACATTGATGATGATGACGATATAACTAAAGGGAAGGCAGTATCTTTAAGTAGTGGTGGTCTTTCTCCAGCTAAGTCAATGAGCTCGAAAGAATCTGGTAAATGCGAAACTAAAGTTGAAAGTACAATAAATACCTCTAATAAGGTGGGTACAAAACAAGCGAATTCGATCGTTAAAGAGAACTATAATCCATTCGATGATGATGAGGATTTGGGATCTCCACAGGAGAAGAACCCTCTTGCGGATATCATTAGCGATATTAGGAAACCTGATGGGTACAATCCCTTCTTTGACGAGGATGATGATGATACAGGCTTGAGATCTCCTCAGGAGATCAAGCTTGAAATAAAAACCGAGGCGGAAACTACGAAGAACACTAAGACTGCCGTTGTGAGACCCGGGTATAACCCATTTGAGGACGAGGCCACGTCCCCTTCTCCGTTACCTGACGTATCGGACAAAAAGCAGGCACCACCCATGTCCAAAACCCCGGTGTTAAGTACTAAAAAGCCAGTTGAAAAGAAGGCTTATAATCCGTTCGATGACGAAGAAGATGAAGTAGAGGAACCTGTTAAAAAGGGTGTGGCGCCTGGAATGGGACAAGGGGAACGTAAGACAAGTGACCCAGCGTTCAGACGGAACAGGTTGACCGCCAGTGGACGAAGGGTCAAGTTGCCGGCACCCAAGCCTCGTGGAGCGCCTTACCGACCAAGTCCCCCAAGGACTGGTGATGGAGTAGCGAAGGACACGAGTAAGGGGGCCGTGGTGTCACCTGCAACAAATAAGGGAACTGATGGTGTAAGTATACAATTGGGGACAGCACTATTAAGAGTTGACCTCCAATAAACAGGACTCCCTTTGCTTTGATATTAATAGTATGCGTTCCAATTAAAGGATTTTGTATATAACAGACAAAAGTTGTAGGTCCAAACTATTCGATATGCTTGTTGTTTATTTTGTCAAAAAATATCAGCAAAAAATTTTTAAGGGGCACTTGCACGGTAAAGAGTGATTTTTAGCATTATTTCAGCTAGCATAACTATGCTGAACAGTTGAAATAGCCATTTAGGTTTGCTAAGGACCTTTGATCCTTCAGATAAATACAATATTGTTGTTTGAACGTGTCACATAGAGTGGATGGAAATGGATTGAAAATAGTTCTTTTAGGTTTCTGAGCAGGTGTACGTTTACTCAAACCTTGAAATTTCATAGAATAGACCAACTAGATCCTCCGCATATGGTCCATTTAACAGAAAACTGTTTCATTTATATTTTTACCCGTAAATGAAGTACAGTAGAGAGGAAGATTTCATGTTGTTTTGTTACACACCATTTTGTGTTTTATTTAATGTTCTTAGTACACGTGTGCATGTGTCCCTTCAAGTCTATCAATCTAGAGGTAGATTAATAAATGCAAGATTTCTTCTCCTCCAGGCAACAACAAACAAATCAACACAGCAGATAAAGCCGCCAGATGAAGCGACATCTCCTGCTAAACCAGAAGAAGACGACCCTTGGGTCATTAGACTACCAGCTAAACAATCCCGTGTAAGTAACTGAAAAGCACCTTCAGCAAAAGTAGGGTCTTAAAGAAAAGATGTTTATTCAAGAGGTAGTCTTAAAGCGGCATTATTGCCCGTTTGCTTCTGGAGGGCTGACGAAAACCTCACTTCTGACAAGAAACAAAAGAATTTGAATCCGCGCTATTCAGCAGATCATCCGCTCTAAATTATCAGTCACATCCTCAAAGAAAACTTCCAATAGACACATTGCTTTTACAACTTTGAAATATTTTTATATTTCCCGTTAAAAATCAGCAGAATTAACAGAAGATATTTTGCTCCTCCCAACCTCTGAAAATTCAAAAGCATTTTAACTACTGCATACCGTAATAACAAAAGCATTTAGTCTCCTTTTTACATCTAACAAGTCAGTTTTACTCGCCTTCTGCTTACATTAGGCACACCGTCCGTCCAGACCACCTGGCCCATCTCGACCTGTCCCAGCCCCAAGGGCAGCACCCATCCCTAGCTTTAGCGAGTGGAAGAAGTCTAATGAGTCAACGGGTGATAGCTTGAGTGGCGGGGCGAGTCCGGCAAGAACAACGAGTCCCGCAAGAATAACGAGCCCCGCAAGAGCTTCCAGTCCCGCTGGACGCGCCAGTCCCGCACGAGGCGTGAGTCCCGCATCCCGTGGAAAGAGGCCTGCTCCACCCGCACCAAGGACAAGTTCTCCTGTCCAGAAACCAAGCATAACCGAAAAGTCAGTGCCTAAAGAAGATACACAAGGACCTCGAGGTATAGTCTTTGCCATTTAACAAATAGATCTCATTTTTGCATAGGGCTGTCCTCTAATAGATGCACAGATGACGTCACAGCGTGTCCTGAACAAAAAATAACCCAGCGTGACTGTTTTTCATGACACGCTGTGACGTCGCACAAAAAATTTTATAAACAACAAAGAAGATGTTAATATCTCATTGTGGTGTATGTATGTATGTATGTATGCATGCTGACGCCAAGCGTGTGTCCTCTTATAACACAGGGACCTTTGACGAATCAGAGAGTGTGTTTTACGAGTGTCGTTGTATAATAGCTTTCTGACCAGGGTAGAAGATACTTTTTTGTCTCTGTTTGATTGTACACTTAAGAACCTATTGTTTTTTTCAAATAGTTCCCTTAGTTTTAGTTTGCCTCACTTCAAAAGAAGCAAATTAAATATCAACACGCTGTAAACTACAGTTTCCAAATTATTCCATTCTCTCTGCGACTACATAATTTCCTCCTACCATTTTTATCCTTTTGGCAATGAAAGGCCAAACCCTCTAAGTCCCCAGGGTCTCCAACTCCTCCGTGGGGATGTCTGTTTTCTCAGGGTCAAATGATTTCAAAGAAATCCCCAGCAGAAAATGATATCCCAAATGTTCCTAGATTTTTCTTTTTCCTCTGCGCGATCTTACGGACTTCTACGGCGAAAGGTTATTCTGTTTTCCTTTCAAAGTTCTTTTTATGTACTTTTATAGTTGTTAAAAATAACTTTTGAGATACTTTGTAATTCAAATTACTTAGAAATTACTTTGCAATTATGGCTGTTTTACAGGATCGGACCAAAAACCGGCCGATGGCAAGAATATTTGCAAGGAAATTAAAACGGAGGAATCCACAGAAAAGGAGCCGTCAGAGGGTAAAGAAGACATAAAACTTCTCGCACGAAAAGTCCTCATGGAGGCACGCAAAAAAGCTGGTGCTAACACAGCATTACCAAGGGAACTAGTCGCCGAGATAGGCGCAGCCAAGACTACCGGGGCTAGTGACAACATAGGGGAGGGTGAGGAGAATTGTCAGGATCAGAAAATGGTGGAGAAACCAATGTCTACTCAGGGGGAGGTGGAGAGGAGTAAGCCTGTAAAAGCACCAGCGCTGAGTCACGAAAGCCTCAGAAAAAAACTACAGGTGAGTATGGTAATGTTCCTCAGATTTTACACCATAAATATTATACGCCTCACCTCCATGTTTGAACACAGATCCTTACCTCACAACTCTAGCCAACCAGCTTATAAATAAAGTACATTGATAACCACTCGTGAAGCGGAGTCCATTCTTCTTTTTCCATACTTGGCTGACTGCTGGTGAGCTGTTTCCTCGGGGGCTCGTACATTTAAAAGCCCCGTGCAAACTGCGCCAGCACCAGCCAGCATTGCTGGCGAATTTCCGCTTGACTGACTATAGGACAAAGGAATTGTCAAAATGGGAAATGAACTTTCTGACATTTCCTTTGTCTTGTGGTCAGTTGAGCAAAAATTCGCTAGCAATGCTGGCTTGTGCTGGCGCAGTTTGCATGGGGGCTTTACGCCGTAATACGGTGCTATACATACTGAAGAGTATGAGATCTAGCATAACGAGACCAGCATTCTTGTAATAATTTGACTATTTACTGGGATAAGACATGCTCCCTACTGATAGCGAGCGATTAACGAGCGATAAAATTCTTGAGACACTGTTCAAAATTGCATACAAAACAATAAACACAAAACTTATCCAAACTTTTTGTCGCTGTTATTGGTTCTCTTCTTGTTTCGGAATCACGTGTCCTTTGAAGTTGTTAGAACTAAGAAATATTTGTACTACGAGCTGCAGAGAAAGAAGGCCGAGGCGGAGCAAGTCTCTTTATAGCAAAACAATTCAAATTTCATCAAATATCTGGTTATAGAACATGCTAGACAGTCCTTGAAACAACCCTGGCCAATATATACGGTTATACACATCTTTTAGTCAGGGCTTCTGGAATTACGCGGAAAAAAATAAAAATTACGCTGGATTCTTTGCTAAATTACTCGCTAAATTACGCGGAAAATCAATCATTACGCTCTAAATTAGGCGGGATTTTGCAATACATGTTTCCTTAAAAAACAAAATTTTACGGGATTCTTTACTGAATTACGCGCTAAATTACACGGAATATCAACTGTTACGCCCAAACTACATTTTGTACCGAAGGAAAGCACGAAATAACTTGAAAAGGTTAATTTTTATTTTATTATTATTCCTAGGCCTTCGCGATTTAGCAAAGAACGCCTAGTCATTAAAAGAACACATCAGCTGTGCACTTAAATGTTTTGTCTTTCAAAATTTAGCCAAATTACCATGAATTATGCGGAAATTTGCGGTTTACGCGGAGAAAGCCAAATTACTCGCTTCTGCACAAGCGCGTAATTCCAGAAGCCCTATTTATTGTGGGTCTATCGCAGACAGCATGTGCATTAGTGTGAGTAGTGAGCGTCCCTCCGAATTTTGCGAACGAAAAGAGTCTTCCACAAAAGCCGCCTTGCTTTCAGGCAGAGTTTACTTCAGACCTCTGAGCATTGCAGGCTTACAAGTTTTCGACATGGATAGAAAAGGTAAACCTAGACTTGTGCTACCACAGGTAGCCCGAGTAATGATATTTAAAAGATAAATGACTTGTTACGACAGCCATCACTTGCAGAAGCTTGCCCTGTTTGTAGGGCTTTTTTCCCCTTTCCCTTTCCCTTTCCCTGAAAGTCTTATTTTGTAGATTTAGAAAGTTTGTCTTCTATAAGGTATTTTTTCATAAAGATGGCAACATAGTTGAGCCTTCAGTATGCTGAGAAGTGACAAGCTATTGGTTTGGTCTTTAGACAGAGGCAGAACGTCAAGAAAAGCTCACCTCTAAAGTCCGTGGCAATCTGGAAGCGAGGAGAAGAAAAGACATTGATCAAAACACTGAGGTTCGTAACTACTTATACTAGCAGTACAAACAGTAACCTTCTTCACAGGCTTTCTTGTCACAGGGCTCCCACGTCTTGATTTTTTTCCGCACACCTAATACTCCTAGATGATACTTAAAATGCTGCAAATATGTAGACTACCTCATTGTAGTTATTTCGCCTCAGAAAATGTGTGGCAAACTCATGTGAAGTGATTTTTTGCTTTGCGCGGCTTAGTGTCGCACGTGTAAACATATGGGAACTAGACGGGGAATCTCGGTATCCATGTGACTAACACCAATATCTTGTTTTTATTTATATCCTGTCTACGTAGAATGATCCCGACAAGAAACGAAGAGTCCAGCTAAAAGCAAGCACGCTTGTGAAAAAGGCAAATAGCTCATCAGACTCGTCCCAACCCTCATCCCCCACGTGCAAGGGAGAGTCATCCACCAAAGCCAACCTATCCAGCCCGCCCGTTGATTTAGACACCCCAGAGACAGGCGTTCAGCCTCTGGAAAATGGCACTGATGAGCCAGTCAAGAGGGGGTACAAGATGGAGCATAGACCGCTTAAGTTGAAGCTGGGCAAAGATCGCAACAAGGAACAGGGCCATGAGAAGTCAGAGTTCGAGGAGAGTGAAAAGCTTAAAGGAATACGCGCTGTGCTGAATGAAGTAAAGTCAGAGAAGAAGGAGGATAAGAGGGCAGAGGAGAAAGCTACAGGGGATAAGGGAACCGAGGAGAATTCTACAGTGGATAAGGGAACCGAGGAGAATTCTACAGTGGATAAGGGAGCAGAGGAGAATTCTACAGTCGATAAGGGAACCGAGGAGAATTCTACAGGGAATAAGGGAACCGAGGAGAATTCTACAGTGGATAAGGGAGCAGAGGAGAATTCTACAGTCGATAAGGGAACAGAGGAGAATTCTACAGGGGATAACGGGTTGGGAGAGAGTTCCTCTGTTGTTGATTCCGAGAAGAAGGCAGAAGGCTACAGTGTGATGCCAGTTTCAAACCCCTCTGAAACCGATGTTCCCAAATCTCCAACTAGGTGAGTTTTATTTAGTGACTTTAATCAGGTCAAAATCTTAACCAGCATTATCTGCTCTTGTTGGTAAGGAGAGCATTAAAGAAACTTTGGTGTGTCTGAAAAAGTGTCAGTGACAGCGGATTGTCTTTAAAAGAATAACACTATTCGTTGCACAGCATTAGTTGCACAGCTAAATGCAGCGCCTCTGTGCTCTGATGGGAAGTCGAGGCCAAGCCCCGACTAGTTCACTCCTTGTTCCACACCAGTCCGTCGAGTACACTCCCCGCGTCTGCTCCCTATGAACGCCCCTTTTCAATATTTGACATTTCCCCAGGTACAAGCGTCTGGAGAAGAAGAGGAAAGAATCAGCCTCATCATCCAATTCCGAAAACGAGCTGTCAGTTTCTCCTATCCCTTCCTCGCCACCTCCACCAGAACTACCGCCAAAGGAAAAAAAAGTAGCTGAAGACACAAACTGCCCTCCTAACCAAAAGGGCAACAAGATGGGACACAGGGCTGCAGCTCAGGCTTATGCACGAACCAGAAAAATGAACTTTGATAGCTTTGAGCTGAATCCTGTGGTGAAACCCCCCAGCTACCCTCCACCACCCCCACCAAAACCTCCACGCACCATGGAGTATGGCACTACGACAGACAAGCAAGACAAAGGTGAGGAATGCTCTTGAAGATCGCTAATCATGCTGCCATTTTACACCAATGCCAAGTAACACAGAGAATCCACTTCTATCGGCTAATTCAAGTGAGTGAGATATTTTCAACCAAATATCGTCAATAACATATCAGACTTCATTCGTAGATTGTTATTTTGAAGTTTCCTTGCGAATGTGTACCGCTGTATTTTCAATGGTAAACAATAACAAAGAAGTGGGTTATTGACATTCTTTAAAGGAAGCTCATCGCACCCTTTTTGCTTCTATACAATACCAAGTGACACAAAGCCACCGTTTCAATCAATTCCAAGCGAGTAACTTAGATGTTTTAGTCAAATATTGTTAGTAAAGTAATTTTGAAGTTTTTTCGCAAATAGACTATTGCACTTTTTTGCAAATTTTAAAAAAACAAAAACAATAACAAATGGAAACGTTGATCGAATAGCAAAATACCTAAAAAACTACCCATACCTTTAACGTCAAGTTATGCATTTTAGATAGATATTTCGGAATTCACGATATAATTTGTCTTCCAATGTTGATAGAATAGAAACACAACTAGACTAAGGCCTAGTTTAAAAGCTGTTCTTTTCATGTGCTGTTCCAAATGCAAATGAACATAGAAGAATCGAATCGGTCTATTTTCACACATGCATTTGTAACAGTACATGAAAAGAACGGCGTTTAAACTAGGCCTAAACATGGCATGTGTTGTTTATCTTGTTGCTGTTGGTATAAGTTGTTGTTCTCATCGTTGTGTCTTTGGGAACTTTTGAGAATTTTAAAACATTTCATTTGCATGCGTCTGCAGATAAACCCGAAAGGGAAGAACATGACAAGAAATCAGATGAGGATACAGACTCGCTGGTAAGTTATCAACTTGTGTTGTACGTAATAGTGTAGCTGCCCCTGCTCAAAATTCAGTCCCATTGGTGCCTGCGGCCTGCTCCCCTATCCATAGCAACACCCTTGCTGAAGTAGATGAAGCAGCAAACATTTCTACCTCGACAGAGCAAACAATAATCAATAAAAATTGCTTTGTTATGTGAAAACCCTTACTTTTTATCACTTTTTAACAGAACCCCTTTGAAGATGAGTTTGAAAGTACCCTTGAAAGTGAGCGAATGGTAAGCAAATTTGTTAATGTAAATATTTTAAATTATAAAATTGAATATATTTTTCGACTATATTTGTGTATGGCTTATGTATCATGGGGTTATATTATGTGAACATTTTAGTGAAATTGTAAGCCCATAGCTTGAAAGATAACGACCCTAGTTTCCCATTTGTTTAAATTTTAAAATAGCTTGGTAAAAGGTTTGCATCCCTAAATCCAAAGAAGAAAGCTCTCCCATAAGAATATACGAAAGAGTATGGCTTACATATCACGGGGTTATAATTTACGTGAACATTGTAGTGAACTTGTAAGTCCATAGCTTGAATTATGTCCTCCCTAGTTTCTCTCATTTGTTTGATTTTGATATAACTTTGTTAAAGTTTAGCATTTTTAAATCCAAGAAATCTAAAAGGACAAAAACATTGAAGACAACCTGGCAAATATAACACTCCTATAGTGTTGTGCATGAAAAAAAAACTATGGTGACAGCATTCACAAATTCTGGATTTTCTCTTTGGTAAGATGGCCTGCTTGCCACCTTACCGGGACTTGGCCACAACCCATGTTCAATTGCTTCTTTGACTGAAACTTTTTGGGTTTTCTTAGGGACTACAGGACACGACGGAGTATGTCAAGCAGGAGCTGGTGGCACTGGAGGAGGAACAACTTGCACTCGACCTGGTGGCGGCCAAGCTGGAGAGAGAACTGAGGACTGTTATGAAACATAAAGGTGTGTCCATCAGATCCAGGGGGGGTACAGGGTAGTGTTACTCACAGCCCATGTGATCAGATCCAGGGGGGGTACAGGTTGGTGTTACTCACAGCCCATGTGATCAGATCCAGGGGGGGGTACAGGGTAGTGTTACTCACAGCCCATGTGATCAGATCCAGGGGGTACAAGGTAGTGTTACTCACAGCCCATTTGATCAGATCCAGGGGGGGTACAGGGTAGTGTTACTCACAGCCCATGTGATCAGATCCAGGGGGGTACAGGGTAGTGTTACTCACAGCCCATGTGATCAGATCCAGGGGGGTACAGGGTAGTGTTACTCACAGCCCATGTGATCAGATCCAGGGGGGGTACAGGGTAGTGTTACTCACAGCCCATGTGATCAGATCCAGGGGGTACAGGGTAGTGTTACTCACAACCAATGTGGGCTCGACATGCTCAGCGGCGCATGTGTTGCCTCAAATTGGCATATCACGTATCAAATAGTAGTCAGGTGACTAAATTACATGAGCTGTCAGGATAACAGCAAAACAGCAAGGATCCATTTTGATATCTGTATGTACAAAAAGGTATTCTCTCATTGTAACGTCCCGCAGGTTGTAAAGATGAGGAGGAGAAGTTGCTACAGGAGTGGTTTATCTTGGTCAACAAAAAGAATGAGTTGGTGCGACGCCAGACGGAATTAAGCCTACTGTGAGTAATACCTTTTTCTGATTTACATAGCCGAAGACGCGCTATCGAAATTTACCATCGGCTCAAAACGTATCTATAATGTAGGTAACATAGCGTATTTACATTGAATTGCAGTGAAAAGGAGGATGACCTGGAGAGGCGATACGAGTTGCTGAACAGAGAGCTCAGAGCACTGCTGGAAAAGGAGGGTAAGACGGAGGTTTCCTTTCTAGATTAAAATCCGAGTTCGTCTGGTTACAACCTATGAACTGGTTCATCGTTTACACCCCTCAAAATGGGTCCAATCAAGAACGACATATTATTTATTTATTTATTGTGTAGACAAGGTTGTCTTATTGTTTGTTCCTCCACAACCCCAGATTTTGAGAAAACCAAAGAGGAGAAAGCACGTGAGGCAGATCTCTTAGAGGAACTTGTCGAGCTCGTCAACAAACGGGACCAGTTGGTACAACTTGAAGATTCTCAAGTACAGCAGTATGTATTCACTCTTATCAACCAAAAAAGGCTATCAACAAACATGAAGTGCTTGTACAAGTTAACCACTTGTAGCTTGTCCTTCGGCGTGACTATCTTCGCAAGTACAACTTTGAAAACATGATGCTTGAAACCAAGGACAATGGGTCAACCAAACAATCCACCCATTTTTCAAGGGGCACCTATCAAAATCTCGCCTATCTAACATTACCACCAGCATCATCGATTACGCATGTTCTCGGACCATTTTCTATTTTAGCCAAAAATCTCTAACGGGGTACCTATTGTGGCCAAAGAAAAAAATCTCTGTCTTTTGTTTGGTTCTTGACTTAGGTCTTTTCAAATTACTTTTTTACCGAGCCGTTGTTTGAAAATGTAACGATACCACTTATCTGCTGATTGAAAATAGATCCATACTCCCCCAAAAAGTTGATTAGATGACCCTAACCTGCACAGCAAGCGTTTCCATGGTGTTTCAGCAGAAATAGAAAGCCAGCAAAGAGTGCCTGCGTAAAGAATGGTGACAGGAATGTGAGAGGCAAATCAAACGTTCCCCCTCTCTCCATTCTCCGAGCAACCATACTCCTCGCTTGCCCTCTATTTCCGCGGAACATCCTAGGCTAAAAGGACTTTCAACCCCCCTTAATTTTCTTGCTGGAAATTAGCTTTATTTTGGTGAAATTGGCCCCCACCCCAAACGGAATTGCAAATTTCCCTCGTGGTTACAGGTATGCCTTTTTTTTAACTTGGGATCATGCGGTTACTCCTTAATGACATGTTCCTTTTGTTTCTATGTAATGTTTTTCTGGGCTGAAAAAGGATGTTTTTTTTTCTCCCAGAGCGGAACGAGATGAACAGCACATCCAGAATGTGATGAGATCTGTACAGTTATCACGTGGCAAGAATGAATGCAGCATACAATAGCTTATCAACACAGCATCACTACAGAGCCATAACGGAAATAAAAAAAACTTGGGGGGTGGCACAATACAAGTGGTATTATGAAAGCTAGGAGCACAGCCACACCCCTTAGGTGGGGCACTGACCCCACCCAAAACAAGCAGAGGGAACGTTAACACTACATTATTTACCATAAAGTTTTAAGAACATCCCACTTGTACTTTCATGGTCTTCTGCTTCATGTTTTGGGTAGTTATCAAAATGTTCAATCCATATACATCAAGAGGTATCTTTTTAGAATTTTATTTTATTTTTTTTAACTTGCCTCCAATTTAAAACTTATCTCGATCCTCACTTTAGGTGCTGCATCATCCAAAGCCGTAGCAGGCCACATAAGATTGTGGGGGCACAATACAGAAACATTTAGAAAATATTGGGGGGGGGGGGGGAGTCACAGCAACACCCCTTTTGGTCATTTCCTCATAATTTTTGAAAATTTCAGTGTGCACATGCCCCCAGTTCTCCACCCCCTGCCATGGCCATGTCATCAGTTACAAATATTGATACCTGTAGGCCAGGCTAAGGGTTGTCACCATATGAGTCTTTTGATAGTACTATATGGTATATCAATAAGATGACCAAGAAAATCATAAAGATATTTAAATGGGGGCCGGTGGTCAAGTCAATTGTTGCACCTTTAACTTATTTACCCCTTCACCTATAGCAAGTCTGAGTGCTCGTTTTGCAAAGCATGATTTGTTTCATCTATTTTCTCCTGCACCACTTTTATCTGCTCTTGTGCTACATACGACTCCCAAATGTAAAATGCCCCTAGCATAGGTTTACTGAAAAAAATTCCCATTAGCTCCCGTGATCTTATTAGGGAAAATCAAAGAGGGCAACTCTGGGCAGGTCTAGATGTACTAAGAGAGTACTTTTCCATACAGCTATTATCTTGTAGTGCGTGGTCGCTTGGACCATAGAATGACGGTGATAACTGTAACAATGGTAGTATCCATGAGTCAGTCACAGGAGTAAGGACATAAGGAATATAATTTGTAAGCTAAATTCTGATCCTAAAATTACAAACTTCTCTTTAAACTAACTGAAATGTGTATTGTTTTGCAATGGGTTCTCTGTTTACTTTGAAAACCCAGTGTAGCTATGTTGCATAATTAGAGCTTGATCCTGCCCTGGTAGGAGTTTGTTAAGAGCATTTCTCATGCTCATAGTAGCCAGGCGTGACCATTGCAACTTGAACAGTTATTAAGTCATATTTTAATTTTTCTTGCAGGCTTTAGTCCAGGAAAAGTTTAATGACAAGTTCAGTATGGATATTTTCAGTTTTCAATTTACGGAATTTAAAGGAAATTGAAATGCTTACTTAGACATTGTAAACTACAAAGTATGTTTTCCTAATATACACGTTATTTATAAAGTTAAAATTAAAGTTATAATATAATTATATTATTATCACTAGTGAATTTTTTCCAGCATTATTATATTCTGTAAATAGAATCTAGTTATTATCAAAATGTTATGACTTCATTATAGTATGCATTATTATTGATACTAGAATTAAACTAAGTTATATTAAATAAACCGTACATTGAAAACAACTTGTAGACTACTCTTTTCAATAGAAAAGGTCTCTTTATAGTGGGATGGAGGGCGTGGCAGCACCCCTAGTGTCTACACATGAAAGAAAGAGAAAACTTTGTCAGAAGTTGTGGTAGGTTCGAAGGGAGAGCTATGCATCTGGTTGGTTTTAGCCCTAGTGGTATGGACAGGCTTTAGCAAATCTTGGCTCAAGCTGTGACAAGCCTGTTCTCAATGAGCACTTTATTTATAGAGCAACACAGCAATACAGAGAAACTGCCGGGTAAGTGCTTTCAGATGGCAGAGTTCTTTAAAACTACCCAGCCCATATCTTTCTTGAAACACTATATGACAGATACAGAGAGGAGTTACACCTTACTTTGAAATTCTGAAATTTGATGACTTAGTCAATCAGAGGTCCAGCAATATTCCTGTCTCTTAAACTTCTCCCCCCCCCCCCCCCTTTTCTTTGGCACCTTCCCTCATTTGCATGGCTATATTTGGGTACATAAGAGTTCAAATAATCATCTCTAAGTTAATCACAGCTTGCTCCCCTGCTACGCTTTGCAATGACACCTTTGTTGTTCAATTTAATGTGGACAAGAAAATGATTAATTTAACAGCTCCCCAAATGTCAGTGACCACAGAACTTGTTCTGACATCTCACAGATAGAAAGATTGAATCATGACTAGGTATTTAGCATAAGCTGACAAAAATAGCTTGTAAGCATAAACTAACAGACATTCACTGTCAAGTGAATTGAAGCGGATGCTTCTAGTTCACCAATGGTGCAACCTATGGCCCAAACTAAATATACCCAGATGACAGCCAAGTGGAAAAAAGATTACCTTCAAGAAAAGTGAGAAATAAAATGAATCCATTCATTTTTTATCAATTACTGAACTAAGTTTTAAATTTGGCTGTGGCTTCATGGTTAAAATTAGGTCAGAGCTATAATTTGGAGTGAATTCCACAAGGGATTTACAAAAAATTGTCTAAATTTCTTCGCAGATTAGATAAGCTTGACACACAATTTACATAAAATCAACTCCAGTACCATCATAGTTTTATAGCGTGTTGATTTTATTAAAAGAAATGGACAATTTTCTCTAGCCCTATTTCCTTGATATTATTCAACTTTTGTATAAAATAAAATTTAATATGAATTTACATCTTCAAAGACCCACATAAATAGATTTTTACATCTCCTACTACTAAACTTTTCTTGTTAAATTTTATGTAAGTACAACAAAAATTGAATTTTGGAGATGGTTTAAACTAGGTATACTAAGCAACTTACTTTATGCGTGAACTGTAGAATAGCAACTCAACTGTTTAGAGCTTGGAAATTTTGGAAACATTTTCAAAGAGGCGAATTCAACAGTTGTTTCGATGGAGCAGAAATGTTCGCACGCCAACTGTTCGCTCTCGTTTTAAATTTGCATTTTATCTGAAATTTTCCTGAAAAAATACTTCTTAATGTCTTTAATTTATTGGCTCTGTATATTCATTAGACGTTTTTCAATGTGCTCTTGCTTGATTCTTTGAGGAGTTAGTCGCTATCGTTTTATTTCTGTAACAATTTCAGAGCAATTTGATATCCATATCGGCTTGGCTCACACGACTTCGTTCCCCTAGTAAATTCGCGAAATTCCAATAAAATATTCTCTACAACGAACATATGTTCTCATGTAGGCATTGGTAAAGAAGTATTTGTAGAATTCACTTTGCTGACTTCAGGTATTCGTGTATGAGTGCTATGCCCTGAAGATTTCTTGTGCTTCCTTTTGCATTTGGCCTTTTTGTGTTCGACAATGTCATGTCCTTCGTATCCCGACGAAATTTCATACTCGGAATGCTTCTTCCTCTTTAAAGAAGACTGTTCGACGTTCATCCTTGATAAAGCCATAACTAAGAAGTCATTCATTTCTATATCTTCGTCTTTAAATGAAGATTCTGGCGAAGAAGAAAGTGGAGATACAGAAAGGTCGAAATTTCTCCGAGAGCCCGTTATAGGACTTGGTGGAGGCGCGCAAGGATACGGCCTTTCTTTCTCCCTCATTTTCGAGGCTTCCCTAAATGCAGACATCCTTCGTTAAGACATCAGTACTTGCTCTAAAAATCAAGGAAAACCGCAAACAATGGTTTGGATTTAAGCTGATATTACAAACTTCTTGAGCTCCAAAGTGTCGCTTCTTCGACTGAGAATTTTCAGATTCCCTCTAAACTTCGGGATCAAATGCAGCCAGCTGACGCCATTAGCGTGTCATTTCACGTCCGTCAATCAACCTCACCTGTCTGAATTGTCCAATCATGTTTAAGCTAGTACAATTTTTATTGTTTTACAAACCAATAGAACCTGGAAAAATTATTTGATTGACAACCGGAAAGCGTCGATAAAATTATTACTTCCCGTGAGTTCACCCCGTGCCGAGACAGAGGCTTCCGAAAACCGTGAAATGATCGAAATGCTCAAAATCACTGTCTCACGGAACCATATTCAACATGGTCGAAGCGGAAAAAAATACGCTAATGCATAGCATATTCTTTTAATATAACAGAAATGATAAGCGATAGAAGACTATTATGTGGTTTCCTCACTTTATTAGGGTCACGGGTCAAAAGACATCTATACAAGAGAAAATCGGCCAAAATACTACAAGACACGTGTGCAGATATTATTCTATAATTTCAAAAGAATAAAACCTTGTAAGCTATAGTTGTAATGTTATTTTGATCTCGCGAGAAACCAAAAACCACCCTTTTCACGGAATCACGTTTCTTAGCGAATAAATTTTGTCTTAATGTTTGACAATCGTCAAAAAGTGAAGCACTTTATTCATTTGGGTACTTGAACTCGGACTATAGCTTACCTAAAACCGTTAGATAAGACACGTCTTTTTTTATCAAGAAAAGTATTATCACAGTAATATGCAAAATCTCAACCAGAATTTAAAATCTAAGCAGTTAGATAGATAAGATTAATCTTGTGACTTTTTTATCCAAGACGCCACCAGTTAGCTTAACTCTAAAACATGGGTATAATAAGACATACACTGTGGTTTTACCGAAAGATTTATCCGCTGCGGAGCCTTTTTATCATTACCTTTATCTGGTATAAAGCTTCGTGTCACGGTCTCATTAAGTCACGCGACGCACAACACAAAGAACGACACGTCACGCAAACTAGGGGCGATAGGGGACCAGATTGCTTTTTTGCTGAAGTCTTATTTCGCACGTAAATCAATTTTCCGTTTATTTAGTATAAAATTTACCATCCTTTTCCCTTGAGTTACAAACACACAAACCAAAGTACAGTGTACTTTATTCGTTTATTTGAATTTTAGAAAAAGTCGTTGTCTGGCGTGAGACGTCGCACGATTCCTACTACGCACCATCAGTCTTTTGTTGATGACGCATTATCACCATGAATGATTTCGACATGACAAGGGCGGTCTCAGTCATTTGCAAGCGACTTACGTACTTGAATCACGGCCTAGATACGCACGTACGCAAGAAACGTTAGAATGGCTATTGATCTGTTAGGTAGATAGAAAAGAGCCGATCTTCTAGCCTATATAGCAGGAGCGAGGGGGAGGGGGGGGGGGGGGGGGGGTGGGATGGATGAATTCAGACGAAGTAGAACGCGTCCGACGTTACCCTGGGTACCAGAGGCTCTGAGCTTCGCGGCAAGGACCACTTGGGCGAAGCGAAAAACGATTTCGCCGCGAAGTTTGGAACTTCTGGTAACAGGGTTGCCCGACGTATATTGGAGTTTTTATCCCACGCAATTTTTTTCTGGATTGAAATCTTTGACTTTTGAGCGTTCTCGCCGTACCTTTTCCCCGCTAATAGATTCGGAATACTAGCAAAATAAATTAATAAATAATAATAAAATTAATAAAATAAACGGTCCTAGACACGATTTCTATTATAACTATTGTGTCATGAAAATGTTACTTATAGGAAACGTGTTCTATTATTATTATTACGGGGGTTTAATTAGCTATATATTCCAGTATTCTTCCCGGTACGTATGGAATTAGCAGATTGTCTTCACTATCCTTATTCTAAAAGCACGCCACTGCCGAAATGGGCAGGGGTAGTGGCGATAGTTGCCGCTCTTGCTTGTTTCATTGATATAAACTCGATATTCCACAAACTACAGTTTAATAAAAATTCACACAATGATATTATTCTAAACTCTGCATCGCAAGAATGTCCACAATTCACTGTATCTCATATCACCAGCTATACTTCTTTCTTTGATTATAAATATTCTATTCTTTATCCTCATATAGCTTGGTGATCACTATACTTAGCTTTAAATATACTGAACTACACTCTTTTTTTATACGAACCTTTTTTATAAGAACGTCCAGACTGTGATTTCACAAAATTTTAAGAACATGCCTAGCCTCAGATAGCAGAAACATATTTCATTTTTAGTCCTGATGCGTTCTAAAATGCAGAATCAAATTCTGCTCATAGTAACAACCTTGTTATTGCTCTTGAACATTAGTGTAATTCTCTTCCTAATATCTCATTGGGTATTATATTCTTATATACACTAACATTTAAGAACATCGTTAAGAACATATTCAGCCTTAAAATGTCCATACGAACATAAGTAGTGTACTACTGAATGCTACAAAGGACGACGGCAAGGGAATTTCTGCTCCTCCTCATACCCTTTGGCTGATCATCGTAGGGGTGTAAAAAATGTGTCAGGGAGATTCGAAAAATAGGGAATGTTTGGTCAAGTCATGTCCTTGGATGGAAACGAACCATGAGACAGCTTACAAGCTCTCCTGTAACGTCACAGCCCTTATCAGCCGATCAGAAATCGGGATAATAACGCCTGGAACTAGGCTGGGAAATGCTATGGCTACAAGAACGGCAGGGACGGAAAATAACGGAATTGTTCCGAGAATTCGAAGGCAGCGTACGTGAAGATGTGTAGAGGGTCCCTGGCTTGTCTAGTTAACAACTGACGAGACTGGGTAAAAGAAAGAGCTAGTTCTCTTCTCTAACTTCAAATAACTTTGGGTGGACTTTCGAGCCTCAAAAAATCTCGACCAGCCTATTTTAGCGGGTAAATTCACGCTTCCAAGAAATAAATTGACATGTTATTGAGCATGCCTTTAAAATTGTAAATATTCTATACTATATAATTTCTTTAACATTAATCATTATAATTATGGAATAATATCATCTACTCGCGGAAGCTGCCTCATTGAATTGACTTGTGCTATCACTGTCGGCAGCTGAGCCATGTGGGATATCTTGAGGGATGTCTGTTGATGGCTTAAGGTACATGTTACCTTTGCTTCTTCCTGCCAAAATGGCATCGACCTGAGATAGGAAAAACATGTTTTCCACAAGTATATTTTTATTTTTCGGTAAAGGTAATACAGTAAAACCCTGTAAACTGAAGGGGGACGAAATAGTTGGCAGGGGTTCGAGATATCCGAGTTTAAATGACTTAAACGTATCTAGGGGAAGTCACTGTTGGTTCGAGTATACATACATATTTTCATATACACAATGTTATCCAAAATAAGAATGGATGGAGATTAGGTTGAAATTAAAGGAATATCGGACTCTCATATAAACCGTGTTTCTAGGATACGGGCCAAATGGTCGCTTAGTAGGAAGTTATGTGGTTGTTGCTTTTATTACAATGGAAATTGTCGATGATAATTCTCCTAACTTTTGCAAACTTCACCTCTTTAGCAATGTTGATCCTGAAATCCGTCATCTGTCCTTGTAAAGCAAGAGCATCTCTCTTTAGTTTGGTCTGTCTGTCTCGAAGACTAGACAGTAGGGCTAGGTTTTCCTGAAAACAAAGATGTATAACATTGTTACACGAAAAGGATTTCTACTGCCTTTAACATGAATACTACAGGCCTCCCCTAGATAAAGGCTCGATATAAAACAACTCAAACTGGCATTTTTTTAAAGTCCGTTTGTCTGACTTGCGTGACAAATGATTTTCTTTTGTTTCTGTTTTATTTTGTTTTGAATAATCAAAACTTGCATAATTTATCAAAATACAACTTTCCCTGTATTATTTGATACATTAAGAATATAATTGAGCTGTTTTAGTTATAGGATGGATAGAAATGCATCATGATTTAAGCAGATTTAATTCAGTAATGAGCTGAACATTTCATTTGCACAGGGTTTTATAGCCTACGAAACTACATGTCAAGCAAAACGCATCGGAGGTGTTATAGAGAAACTATGGTCTCTAGCTTATTGTACCTATCTTAGATGATGAGGGGTCCATGGTATTAGATAGATACTCAGGCAATAATAGATTTGACTAGATGGTGCCCCACCTTCATAAGTTCAAGGCCCTTGCAAGTGACGTCCGGTTCCGACTCTCCATCTACCCTGTCCTGATCTGATACAGGTCCCTTCTCGTCTCCAAACATCTTCCTACAAGAAGATGCAAGAAGACACAATGCCTTTAGTTACTGAACCACACACTCATTTTAAGTCCAAGTGATCCCTTTCAGTGGGGGCAGCATGACAACGGCCACCCCTGGAAAAAAATAGCATAGGGGGCAATGCCCAGCAAACCCCCCCCCCCCCCCCCAATAAAAATAACAACAACAATAACGTTTCGAGTTATAGTGAATGTATGGGAATTGATTCATTTTGCAGTACATTTCAATCAATCAGTTCCTGGAATATCTCATAGTCTCTCAGACTAACAAACACCAAGACCGACCAACAGTGGAACTTCTAAAAAGCATATCTTTCCTCTCCCCTTCCCCCCAAAATCTTCAGCTACTATCTCTGTTCTTCTACTGTAAGTACTTACTTGTTAAACTCTGCTTGGGTCATTGATAGAGCTTGTGCATCAAGCTTATCAATAAAAGAAACAACACAGCACTAAAAAGAAAAACAATGAAAAAGATAAAATGTACAGTACATTTATAAGCACAGTTTATAAGCTGTGCAGTGGGTAACCTTTCAGGGGAGGGGTGGGTGAACGCAAAATCCGGTAAATATACACCATGTGTAAGACAAATTTGTCTTTGCGTTATTACATCAAATTGGACCCTATTCAAAACTCACCAGTGATACTGTATGAATATTTAATTGGCTTGAAGTATTAGTGATATTTGCACACTTGCAGTTACTATACATGTTTTCAAACTTTCGCATTTACAATTAATTTTGCTACCCTATAAAAAGTAAATAGGAATTAGGTGGATAGAAAAATGTATACCCTTAGATAGGAAACTTATAAAAACCATATCCTTGGCACATACTCATGAGGTAAATAAATGGGAGTACCACCTAGGTGGTATTGCTATTGATCAACTTACAAGGTTAGTGAAGTAGTACCCTGCTTCTCCACTCATCAGCTTGTTGGGGTTACAAAATCTTGAGATATACCTGCAATATTGATAGCAGATAGTGAAAAAGCCTGTGTAATAAAAATAGGCTCATCTGTTCATAGCAAGGGGTGGGCACTTGGAGTGCATGACATGCAAAACAAGGGCAGAACCAGGAGTAATAATAAGGGGGAAGGAAGGATTTTAAAGGTGGCAGATTCATTACACTTTCATGATTTTCCTGATAAGCAAAATCTACATGCTAACTGTAAATTAAATTCATTTTTAAGAACCCTCAGATTTGAAACCTTTCTTGTGTAGATAATCTAGGCAAAGGATCTTGATGGTTTTGACAATTTTTAATCCCCATGTTTAGCCAGAATTGAAAACCAAAAAAAAAACACCTATAGTGTATGCTCATGTATACTTACTGTATATTTGAGTGTAACATAGTAGGATTCGCCTTTAGAACAATATAAATCAGACATGGAAGGAAGTCATCAGCACTGACGGCCCCACCACTAGGGGTTGACAGGTGGATTATCTCTGCAGGCAAGTGAAGAAAATTCCACAATGGAGTGACATAGGCATGCATCTGGCACTGGGTGTGGCCTACCCCCCCTAAAAACAGCCCAAAGAGTCTCTTTCTTATGAAAGAATTTTGAGAAATCTTGAGCTTTATCTAATAATTGATAAGGCTTTTTATTGCCATCATAGCCATCATAGCCATAGCCACCAATTTCATGTAACCCTGTGGTCTTGGAGACTCAAATTAAAAAATGTTAAAAACATACACAAGGGCAAATTCCATTATTTACATTAGAAAATTTGTTAAGCAGTCATCCTTAGGACTGAGACAAAATGGCCAAGGTAACTAAATACAGCCTTTTGGTGGAAGGCGAGTATCTTGTGACTTTGTGTAGTGGTCACTCACTGGTAAAAGTGTTTCAGTTACAGTATAATGCATTCCAGGAAACATTTCACAACACTTTAGAAAGGATACTAAATATCTTCTTGCAGCAGCGCAGAATTAAGCCAAGCTTGTCCTGGGGTGCTTTTCGGGTGTTAATCTCTATTATGTCGTGTTGTGTATGCTCTATCAACTCCTGCACCTGTTCAATTGACTCATCAATGGCGGCATCAAGATGTTGTGGAGTGATCCAGTGGAAACTTCTTATTTTCCTCTGCAATTCAAGGTCTTTGGTTTCGTCATCTGTTGATGCTGGGCAGAAAACACTGCAAATACAATATAAAAATTAACATTGGTTAGCACTCTTCCTACTGTATGTATATCAAAAAGCCAGGGAAGGGGAGAGATGAGGTATTTTGAACATCACTGTTCCCACCCTGGGTAATTAGATTGCACATTTTGCACCACAGGGCAAACATTTGAGTTCATATTGAGCTAATTCCCAGATAAGGAATTGATTTGTCATGTGAGGCACTTTACACTTCCAAGAGTTGAAAGTTTGATTTAAAAATTGCCTGAAACAAAGGCAGCCTGAAAGGCAACCAAGAAATTTACCATCTTAGGGCAATTATAAAAGTAGAACTAAAAAAACCTTCATCAGTGTGTTTAAGTAGGCTTGGCCTCATCGGCCCCACTACAACTGGATCAATGATCACACACGCTTGTCCGTGACATAACTTCTGATAAAACTATGCAACTGAATCAATGATCAAACACGCTTGTCCGTGACATAACTTCTGATAATATTATGCAACTTCCACGAAAAAGTAAATGAATACAGGAGGGAGTTCAAAACAAGCATTTCAAAGCATAGCTCGCTAAAATGTGCAATGTAAGAAATTAAGTGCCAACAGATGTTAGCGATCACTTGCTGGCGAGACAAGATGTAAAACAGAATATCTAATTTGCCTCCACAATCTTTGATAGTCAGCTTTAATGTAAAATAAGGATTTTGACATTTTTCCCATCCTACCAAAGCCGGGAAGTTGAATCTTGTTAATTCTCCCACACATTCTGCTGTTGCTTCATTGGTCAAGGGTTGTAAACATCCTGATAAAAGCTCCTATTTTCAATTCAGTGCCATTGACAGGGAATACAAATAAAATGGTCTATCGGAAACATTTTAACACGGCTAATCCAATGGATTTTGGATTCAAGACTTCAAGCTTTTTAGTTGAGCCTTCCTAATGGTTAGCGGCCTTCTGCATGAGTGCTATCCAGGTCTTTGAAAAGCTCTCAGTAAGCTGATTGGCTGAAATTTGAGTCGCAGGACAAACAGCCAGACCAGTATCCAGCTTTTGATGGGGGCACGCACTGCGGGCTCACAGAAACGGGCTGGAAATCTAATGCTGATCATGCTGTGCTAGGCTTGCCTGTGTTTGGTCATCATTCAAGTTTTTACAGGTTTGAAGGCTGGTGAGTAAGCTGCATGAGTGATTACTCTTTGCAAAATTTTATTTGATTTTATGGGTTGTCATTTTACTTACACTCTGTAGAGTTTGGTCATTATGTACTTCTCAATGTTGTCTAGCGTCCTGTCCAATATCTCCTGAGGTTGCCCTTTGAATAGGACATGCGACTGCAGGCGCTCGGCAATGGCCTACAAAAACAAGACAGCCAGTTTCAATATACTTTCTCATTTTTTATGGTATTGTTGTTAATCAAACAACTATTTCTAGATGAAACCCATTTTAATTGGGATAAGAGAACTAAATTAAAAACCAAGAGTTAAGGGTACGCATTCATTAGACCATTAGAGAATACAAGTAACTCACCACATAAAAATCCTGGACCATTTCACTCATCTCCTCCACAGTAAAAGAGGGATTGCTGTGAATCTTTTGGACAAACCTGAAAAAGGACATGTAAAGTTAAGCATATGCTGAATGAAGATGAAAAAAGATGGTTGGCCACTTAAACACTATGTATCCAGCTTGCTTTGTGACACTGTGACAAATCTTTTTATATAAAAAAAACATGAGATGTGCATTTCAGAAGCAAGCTAAATCCACTTGAATGACTGTAAAACTCAACAAATCTTACGGTACTAGAAAAATAGGTCCATTCCATTGCTAAAGCTTGAAAATAATCTACAGTATAAGTAACAATATTTTTCAAAATGATAAGATTTTTTACATTCACATGACACTAAAACAGCAGTTTGACACAAGACAGCTCAAGAGTCAGGTTCAATACAGAATTTTTTTTTTGTTAAATGCAAATATATTATGGGACAATATAGGTTGGACAAATTTATACATTTAAAAATTATCATCAGAAATGGTAAACACTCTTCATGAAAAAAAAACACATTATTATTCATGTGCGAATGTATTGAATAAAAAAGCTTACACTGACATATGAAACATCACAAACTGAGGTTGCTTATATCACATACAGAACATGCTCCTTAAACCTTGATGCTAAAGGACAGGAATGGTGCTGTAGGTAAAATGGTCACCTGCTGGTGTTGTGTTTAAATGCAAATGGTAGATTAATCATAGTTGCACAAAGGATACCCTGGACACTGGAGAAATGTTTTCAGTAATAGGATACTGTAGAACACCAAATATACCATTTTTATGGTTGAAAGAGATACCTAAACATGCTTGCATTGCCGCATTGCCAGCTTTGAGAGTATATATATATATATATATCTTGGTTTGTAGGAAAAAAACACGCGAACTATCGTTTCATCTCTACAAGCCTGTTTCGTGGTTGCCCACTCATCAGGAGATTTCAAGATATATCCCGCTCTACACCTATGTTTTGAGCACTGTTATATGAACGCCTGCACTCACGCACCATATGTATATATAAGTATATATATGTATATATAATGCGTGAGTGCAGGCGTTCATATAACAGTGCTCAATACATAGGTGTAGAGCGGGATATATCTTGGTTTGTAGGAAAAAAACATGCGAACTACCGTTTCATCTCTACAAGCCTGTTTCGTGGTTGCCCTCTCATCAGGAGATTTATATATATATGAAGTAATAAATCTCCTGATGAGTGGGCAACCACGAAACAGGCTTGTAGAGATGAAACGGCAGTATGCATGTTTTTTCCTACGAACCAAGATATATCCCGCTCTACACCTATGTATTGAGCACTGTTATATGAACGCCTGCACTCACGCATTACATACATATACATATACATATACATATACATATACATATACATATACATATACATATATATACATTTATATATACATATATATATATATATATTTTTTTTTTTTAAATTGAAAATCACAAATTAATTTAGTGTGGTAAAAACAGTAACTACAGAACATAACTTTAAAAGCCTGGAAGAGTTGTGTCTTCTATCCCTTTTAACAATCTTGGGTTCACTATTGACCCGATTTACATAAACTTGAATGGCAATGTTCTGTATTGCAAGTACAGCTGATATTATAGCACAGTACAGCCGATACAGTACAACACAGCCAATACAGTACAGTACACAATCCCCACCCCCACTCCAAGATAAACTACAAAGTGGGGTTCTCACAGTTTGCATTTATCATTGACATCCTGGGCAGCTGGTCTCTTCAGAGTCTTGAGAAACTCACGGAAATCCGATGAGGAACTCTTGGAGGACTCACCTGGAAAACCAAACCCTGTTAGCAGAGACAAACTAAATGATAAATTAAATAAAGTAAAAATATCCCTTATTTGCACAAACTTTAGAGGGAACTAAATTTTGCAAAACAAAGGTCAACACATTAGTTACAGAGTATTTTTTGGCCAAAAAATTATTTTATAGAATCTTATTGTACACTTCAAACAGATTAAAATGCAAGCATAGTGCTAAAAAAAAAAAAGAAATCTAACAATCAAAGAAATGATTTTTGAAAAATTAACAAATTAGCCTATGTACTATGTGTATCAAAACTTGTAACTTGTAGGTTTTCAGGAGCTTTTTAGCAAGGCTAAAAAGGCAAAACCTTGCATCTTCATACCCTGTACTCCTCATGGTTCCTACAAGATACTACCTAATACTCACCTACACTATCAAGGTACAGCTGCAAGTAGTCCTGTTGATTGGAACTCAATTGACCCCCATCCCAGTAAGCAAGAACAATATCCTGCATTCTCTCTCAAAACACAAAACCATAGAGGGCTTCAAGGTAAAACTATTTTGATATTGCTGATTTAAAAAATTAATCAGTTACATCTCGCTGCAACCAAGATATTTAGCTTAGAACATTATTCCTTTAGAAGTCAAACATTGTTAATGAGGCCAACCAAGAAAGTTATTTTGGGATACTTAGATGGAAAATAAAGCTACAGTATCTGTAAAATAAAGCACTGTATCTTATACTAAGTTTATACTCAGTTTAACATGTTTGCAGACAACCAGGGGTCACTTTTACGGGTTTTGGGTAGCCAGCATGCTGGTCACATGAGCTGATCAGTGACATACCTGATGATGGAGATGAGACAGGTCTAGACAAGCCATCAGCAGGAGACAACAGCTTTCCAGCAGGGATCTTCTTGAATAACTTCTTGACACTTTCTCTGTTGGAGTTAAATTTGACACTTTCTTTGTTGGGAAAAAGGGGGGATGAGGGCACATACGGTAAATTAAAATTATCACATTTGACACTTTTTCTTTTGAGAAAAAAAAAATAAAAAAAAAACACAAATAATTGGGGTCAAGGGCATACTGTATATCACATAACACACCACACTAGGTAAAAATGGTTTTCTGAGGTTCTTTTATTCATAACACATGTCTTTTAAAAATTATTACAAATTGCCCCTATCTTTGAACCTAGTAATTTTTTTTTGCATTTGTTAACAATTAAACATGATGTTTTGATTTTTTATTTTGGTTACATCAATCTTTACTCATTTTCCTTTTCAATGATGTACTGTAATGCTTGTACTGTAATTTTTTCAGCCAATCAGAGGTGGCAAATAGAACTTAGAAATCAAAATCAAGTTAAGAAATCAAAACATCATAGCTGAAACATTTGTTTGAAGGATCAATGCAAATAGTAGTAAAATAGTTTTATTTGCACCATTATAGAATGCATCTTTAATAAATTATACAATAAATCTCAAAGGGCTGTGGCAAGGTTTGGGGAAAGGAAGGGGCGAGAACTATTGTTTTGACCGCTTACTTTTTAGACTCAGTTTTGAATTTCTTCTTTTCCTCAAATTTGTTGAATTTCAGTTTCACTTCCTCGGCCTGTTCAACTTGACCTATGGCAAAAAAAAGATATACATGTATTTGGGAGCCCAAATACTCTCTACATATTACTGTACAGACCAGTTTTATAATTATGTCTTCCCCCTACTTGTAGTAATCCTACTTAATTTGAACAGAATTCCATAAAGCCACATTGTCACCAGTTTACTTTCAGTCAATTACGTAACAATCTCTGATTTTCAAAATTGCAATTAAAGCAGTGTGTCTATTGGAAGTTTCTTTGAGGATGTGACTGATAATTTAGAGCGGATGGCCAGTTAATTAGAGCGGATTTTAATAGATTCTTTTGTCTCTTGTCAGTTGAGGATTCCATAGGCCCTCCAGAAGTAAACTGGTTATAATGCAGCTTTAACTCCAGACCCCTTGACCCTCCCCTCCCCTGGCCATAATGCTTTACCTTCATTCTCAGGGGAAAGAAGCTGTGCACCACGTTGCTGTGCACCTTTTGTCTTGTGCTGCTTCATGTACACTTCACGGAAACATACAGAACAATAACCTTGCCATGCTGGGTTACCATAGAAACCACACCTAAGTACCAGACAATATGATTAGAAGAAATATATACACCAGGTAAATCTAAGCAGTTAAACAGATACTAAATCTTAACTTCAATACAAGCAATCTTGCATTATAACAGTCAGGGTTCAAAATAATATTTTTTTTATTTACTTGATTTGGCCGGCTTTGTGAATTTTGGTGGGGAAAAGTAGCCTACATTCTTAAAATATGAGGGGAATACAGAAAAAAAGGGCAGTCATTAGAAATGAACCATGAAATGTAAACATATCAGATTGAATTCAGCGCAGAATTTTCTTCAATTCTTGTTGAGAATGTTGACTTTGACTCCTAAGAGGGCGATTCTAATGTCAGAATCATTCACCATTACTTGTTTAGTTTCTGTTATTCAAATAGAATAGCATAGCAAGCGTTCCCTCATCTGTCCCTCTCCTTAGCGTGCGTGCCTCGTCTTGCCTTGTGCGTGCTACTCATCTCGTCTTTATTTCCCCCCAACCCTTTGGGCTTGCTACACAGCCTAGCAAAAGTATAACCCTCGTTTTGATTGGTGGAATACAGTATCTGGCAAAGGTAATCAGATGGGAAGGGAAGATGAAGTGAAACGAATGATCCCATGCTGTCTGATAATTCAGGCTAGAATCGTTAACGCTTGGAAAGGATTCCCCCTTCCTCCCTGGGGTTACCCTACAATACCTCCCTTAAGGTTGGTTCTCACTTGGACGTAAGCGCAACAGGAACGCACGTAGTTTTCCAATTCTTACTAGAACATAAGCGCATGCAGAAGCGCAAGAGAACGCAACTGCCTGATTTTCTTGCGCTTGCGCTTGTGTTTGACCGATACACACTTGTGTTGCGCTTACGTTTGCGCTTACGCTTAAGTCCTAGTGAGAACCAACCTTTACACATCAACAGAACAATCAAGCGTCCGTTTCGGAATTCAAATTCAAATCAATTCAATAAAATAGCCTTGTCCACTTAGCATTAGGAAAATCGAGTGTAATTTTGATAATATAAGCTTAGAATGTGGTTAGATTATCTTTCGTTCATTTTCGTTGAGATGAGAGACATCGACGTTGTCTAGAGAAACGACTACATTTTACCCTGTTTTGCAACGAAGTTCGGGGTTATTTAAGCGCTCGTAGATCTTGGACTTCCCTCTGGATCGTTCAGCCATTCTTCCTTTCGCCAATGCAGGCTATTATCTTGCAAAACCAAGCTAAAATAGAGACTTCTCCATCATTAGAGCAAATTTCCCTTCTCAAGTCTTGTGATAACGGGGCGATGACGTAATTGCCAGCGCAGGTTGGAAGACTGGCACGAGAAGCACAGGAACCCCCAAAAATAAATGTCTGTAAATTTGACACCGTTAAATTAAAAAAAAAATTATATTAATCCATCCTGGCTATATATGGACATTTTATTAGCACAGTTCATAAGATTTATCATAGTTCTCCTGGCCATTTTTGTGAATACGGTCCTAATGTAAAATATTGAATTATTCAGACGCTGATCTCTGGGCGCTAATTGTGAATACGATATTAATTTAAACCAACCAGAAATAAAGTAGGGTTCAAGAAGCAGCATTAAATATTTATTATGCCAATTTTAGCATACCATTAAACGTATAAAGATTATGAGTATGAGAAATAGTTTGGGGAGATTCGGCGAAGAATATTAAATTAATTATCGCGAGCTTGGGGTACCTGTGGTACTTTGCAGGTCAGCGGGATGGCATAACTTATAACTTATTAGATGCAACTTTACTTCCTGGTTTTAGATTAACTATATCACCTCCGGTCACTTGCTAGTGCAGGTGATTCTATAAAATTCAAACAATTCTAGACATCAAACAAAAAAATAGGCACAAATATTCATTACATATAATATCGTTTTAATTTTATTCACCATTCTGTAGCATATGAAACGCCCTGAAAATTAAACAATACCTCACCCGATTATAGCATCGGCTGAGGCCGAAAATGAAGCAAAAACGCGTGTTTATGATCAGATTTATTCATTTAAATTCCAACGATTCTAGACATCAAACCTATAGGTACAAATATACATACAACATAATATCGGTATTATAATATTTACCATTCTGTGGCACATGAAATGCCATAAAAATTATAAACAATAGAATTGATTTACCTCACCCGATGATAGCATAGCATCGGCCGAGGTCGGAAAGCAAATACTTGTGTGTTTATGATTTAATAAAATTCCAACGATACTAGACATCAAACAAATAGGTACACAATATACACACCACATTATATCAGTATCATGTTTATTTACCATTCTGTGGCTTGTGAAACGGCCTAAAAATTAAACAATACCTCACCCGATGGTAGCATAGCATCGGCTGAGGTAGGAAGAAAAATCCGCGAAGGTTGTAAATAGCCCAGAACTCAAGTAACATCAAACAAACTGAAATAACTATGTCAAATAAATCAAATCGTTCATCTTTCGGACCATCGTGATGGTGAATTGCATGGTATTTTGGTCGTAGAAACTTCCTTGGCCTCTGATAGAAATAAACTCGGCAGCCATATTGATTTCCCGATGACGACATGACTCAAATGTTCAGGTTTCGGAAAATGTTCGGACTACCTCACCATCTAATGTCGACCAGTTCGAAGTCCCTTTCGCAATATACGACCGTGTGGCATTCTGGGCCGGTTATTACGTCATCTCCACGCCCTCTCGGTCCGTTTCACCGTGCACGCCGCCATTGCACAAGTTCGCCGGTCGATTCATAATATTCGTCTAATTTCTACGTCTTCCTTTATAAATTTTAGCTAGGGATGGTGGTCATCAAGGAGTATAGGATACCCTTACCAATTTCTGTAGAGGAATACCAAATCGCTCAACTCTATGCTGTGGCAGAGGCCAGCAAAAATGAGACCGGCGGAGGAGAAGGCATTGAAGTTTTAGTGAACGAACCATATACAGCTGGCGAAGGTGGACATGGAAAGAATATGCCTCCCGGAATGGATGGACAGTACACTCATAAGCTCATACATTTACATTCCAAGGTCCCTTCATTTGTACGCATGTTAGCACCGTCGGGATCGCTGGAAGTTCACGAAAAAGCGTGGAACGCTTATCCTTTTTGCAGAACCGAATATTCAAATACGTACATGAAAGAACATTTCTCTGTAATTATAGACACTTGGCACAAGCCAGGTCACAAGGATGAATTCCACAACGTGCACAATCTTGGCAATCCAGAGTTACAAAAGCGAGAAATTGTCAACATCGATATCGTAAATGACAAAGTTGATCCACATGAATACAAGGCGGACGAAGACCCTTCCAAAGTAGGCTCCGAAAAAGCTAAGCGAGGCCCATTGAAGAAGGATTGGCAACAGAAAAACGAGGAAGACCCATCCAAAAGTAAAGAAGGCTATCCTATGATGACATGCTACAAGTTGTACCGTGTTGAGTTCAAGTGGTGGGGACTGCAGACGAAGGTCGAGTCGATAATCATGAAGGCCGTCCATAGATTGCTTCGAAACTTCCACCGTCAAATGTTTTGTTGGATGGATAGATGGTTTGGAATGACTATGGACGATATAAGAAGAATTGAAGACAAGACGAAGAAGGAACTAGACGAAATGAGGCATAAGGGAGAGGTGAAAGGAATGCAAATGTAATAATGAAAGAAAAATGGAATATTTAGTGATTTCTTTACAATCTCAGTACTGTGCCTTACAATTTTGTCTGCTGGGTCGTTGCTGTGACAACTTATGAAACTCTTTGTTTGGCAAATGGACCTTGGTGTACTTGAATTGTTGCTGTCACAGTTTTGTGGTAAGGATGACATTAGCTTTAGTTAGCAATTTAGCATACCTTCATTACACCTTTTTTTCTATGATGTTGTCACTAGGGACAATATTTACTACAACATCGATTAAGGTAATTCCCTTGAATTGCACTGTGCACCCCTTCTGCGCATAGTGGCACACACTGTTTGTTTGAATTTTCTGGTATAAGTGTGCGCGCGCCATAGTTGTATAAGAAAACAAAGCAAAAGGCGCACGTTCTTTACTTAAAATCGCTTTGACAGAAAAACAAAGCCGGTTAGTTAAATATATACAGAAAAACCTTAGCTACTACCGGTAATTGTTTATGAGACCAGATTTTGGCAACTCGACAAACAGAATTTAATTTTCTAAAGACTATGGGCACTCCTTTTGAAAACTAAGAGTTGGTATTTTTCCTCGCGCGATCAGTAAAAACATGTCAACTCTAAGCCCCTCTGTTATGAAAAAAATGTCAGTACCCCCATTTTTTATTACATTTTTTGAAAGCCCTTAACTTCAATATTGTTTATGCAAAGTTTAAAAAAAAATCTGGATAGTAGAACTATTTCAAGAGTATTACCTTAAATATGGAGTTTATTTGTTAAGATTAATAGGAATGAAAATTACATGGTTTGAAAGTTTGAGTTGTTTAGCCATATTTTGGTCAAGAAAGTGCCATGCAGACCAAATCGCCCTATATTTGTATGTATACAGGTTTGGAAAATTATGACTGAGCTTTTGAAACTAGACAAAGTTTATTTCCAACCCCAAATAAATTCAGATACATTCTCTGCCTGCATTTATTTTCTGATTTTATTTTCAAATTTTTTTAAGCATAATTGGCATTTGCAGTGCAGTTTGATCATTTAAACTACAACAAAGACTGTTCAAGCAATACAGTAGTTTCTTGCACTGTTAATTCATGTATTTCTAAGAAAATTCTGCCATTGGAATTCATGTAAATGATATTAATGGCTAATTTCATTAATCACTTGGATTTGAGTAATCATGTACTGTAATTTCATTAATCACTTGAATTTGAGCAAATCATGTACTGTTTAGTCATCAAGGATTTCAAGGAAAGGTGGCATAAAATATAAGTATTAACCACAGGCCTGAAGCAAGAAACAACGAATTAGGCAACATATTAGATAATTAATTACAAGCTGAGTAAGGCCTAAACTATATTGGTCACTTGTACATATTGGAATTTACACTGCATATTGAACAATCAATAGTTGACAAGAGTTTGAAAGGCAATTAATGGGGCTTCTTGTCTAAGTTACTAGTATTTTTCAGATGAGTTTTGTAAATTAATTTGATGAATGCTTTATTGAATTTGATCAGTGTTGGTTGTGGATTGTGGTGGAATATTTGGCACATTGCTTAATTAAACATTTTATATGCATACTCATTTTATAAGCGTTAAGATGGCATTAAGTAAAAGCTTAAAGTATCGGATTTTGTGGTTCAGGTCCCATTTGTGTCTAGTACTTTTTTCACGTTGGGAAGAATTTAAAGGTGGCGTGTAACTACCACCAGTATTAAATTAAGCCATTGAACAAATTTTTTTAATCATGCCACCATTTTATGTTCCCTTACAATACTGACCTACTCAAAGAATCCATTTCCATCTGTTAATTCCAAAAAGTGACTGCGATACTTTCATTTTATTCAAGTATCAAGCTTCAATTGTGGATGGCTGATCGGCATTCTTTAATTACCCCATGGAACAATCTACTTGACTCTATATCTAATCTGCTGTAATACTGGGAGGGTAGACAGAATTTGGTCAATTTGAATTATAGAGCCATAGCTAATTGTGGAGGGGGAGGGGTCAATGCAAGAATCTGACACTCAGTAGTAGAGAAAGAATTCAGCAAATGACATAAAGAAAAGGACACCAACTTCCCCCTAGTAAATACAAAGAACAACAAAAAAAAGGAAATTCAATGAAAGATCAATGTTCTTTTTGGTAGAAAAAACTTTAAGAGATAGGGCGAGCATCCCCCCTTTTATTTACAGTAATACTTATTATAAATTTATTGGAACAATGGTCCATGTACTTTTTTGTAAAAGACCCCAGTAACCGATGTCTTCAAAGGTGGATCTAGCTGGAGGGAGTAGCCCCACCCCCCGGGGTGTCTGTGCATTGTATTTACCCATGAAGCACAGGAGGCGATGAGGGCTGCAAGGGACTTAAATGAAGAAATGGTTTATGTGGCAACTGTATCTAAAAATGATGAAAAAAACCCTTTGACTCCATCATTACCAGCCTTTTCTGAGAGTCGCAAAGCAAACAGTGAGGTAGTCATCGGTTGATTGAGCAGCAATCACTATTTTTATTTTTTCCCTGCATCAACATGGTTAACCTCCATTGTTGAAAAAAGCAACCCATAGTCCTTGGATGACTAGGTGGACCGGGTTAAGCAGCATTGTTGTTAGGGGATCGTACCCGTCTTCAACCAAATTATTAGGAAGCTGCTAGCGGGGGGTGGGGGGGGGGCAGTCCCCCTATCCCCCGTTATATTTATGTCAAACACCAGTACCCAGGAGGGGAGACTCTCATAAAAAAAGAAGGGGATGATCGTCGGTAAAACGTAAAACTTTAACTTTAATGGATAGCACACTTTAGGGGGTGGTCAACAATTCTCACCTCGAAAAGATTGCACCTTAGGTGTGGTTGAAGCAATTTTTAACTCTAAGCATGACAAACGAACGCATTTTCAGTTTTCCTGAATTACGTTCCTGAAAGAGCACGAAAAATACATAAGATTTTATAACAAAATATAGCCATAGATGTTTGGTTTTAAAACTGCCACTGCGCTTATGGATTATAGAAATTTTTGTAATCGTATTTTGAAAATGTCTTGTCTGTGCGACTTTTTTGATTGGCTGACGTCAAGAGTTGTACACACTTGATGAGGTTCCAGGAATTGTTGTTGGGATATTAAAGAAAGGCTGAACTGTAGAATAACTTGTCCTTTCCTTGTCCTTTCCCCCTTATTAATGCTTACAGAAAGACAATTACCTAAGAGAAAGCTCTTCAAACATCTGAAGCATGTTTTATGATTTTACAAAAGACGCGCAAAGTTGTTATTTTACTATAAGTAAAAGTTATTATTTTGCCATTGCAAACTATGTCTCACAATTTGCTCGGTCAAAAGCCGCGCTTATGACGTTACAACCTGTGAGATCTGAGCCACTTGGCCCATCACTTTCGATTTGGCGACGCCGTCATTCGACTGATTTTTTGGGGTTTTGATTTCTGATTTTTATACGATTCAACACTAACATTTTGCGCCGTACCAATGTTGTGACGTCACCACAGACATTTGCTTTTGACGGAAATTTTCAAAAAGAGTGCCAAAACCAACAAAAATGAATCGCTTTTTTATTTAGACGTACTGCTTTCAAAACACATCCTCCCCCTTGCCTCCCCTCCCTGCCCGCCGCCCATAAATTTGTGCACTCAGAGAATCAGTGTCTTGTAACCCGCAGTGCTTTATGGGTATCCAATAAATAAGCAAAATGAGCATGAACAGAATCGACAGGTGACTGTCTAAGTATTTATATAAATAGTCGTACTGTCAAACATAAATATATATCAGACAAATCTGATGGGTATTCGAGTTACCAACAGCTCACCAATAAAACTTAGTATTACATCGTAAATCAGTTCAACAAATACGAAATGATGTCTCGCTCTTAGTAGTATATAGTTCGTAAAGATATTTTGACATCTACGACATCTATCCACATTTCATTCCTTTCACTTCGCCCTCGTTTCTCATTTTGTCTAGTTTATCCTTTGTCTCGTCCTCGATTCTTCTTATATCATCCAAGGTCAAACCATACCATCTATCCATCCAACAGAACATTTGACGGTGGAAGTTTCGAAGCAGTCTGTAGACAGCTTTGCCAATCTCTGACTCGACGACCGTCTGGAGAAGACACCATTTGAATCTTACATCGTACAACTTGTAGCACGTCATCATGGGATACCCATCCTTAGTCGTGTCGGAAGCGCCCTTGTTCCAATCAGGCGTTAATGGACCGCAATTTGCCTTCTCACTGCGTACAAGTAACGGGTCTTCGTCCTCTTTGTAATCATGCGGTCCAACAAGCTTCTTTTCGGCTGCTATATCAATATCTATGACCTCTCTTTTTGCCAATTCGCTCTCGTTCAATTCGTGGACGTTGCTGTGTCTGCTGCTTGGGCCTTCCTTGTGCCATGTCTTAATGATGACATGGAAGTTCTCCCCCATGTAAGGGTTTGTGTAAACGGTTTTACAGTAAGGGTATGCGTTCCATGCTTCCTCGTGCACCTCGAGTGCTCCCTCTGGTGCAAGCTTAACTATCCATTGGGGTACTTTGGACTTCAGGTGCATTATCTTTAAGGTGTACTGTCCAGGTTCGGTGACATCGTTACCAAATTCCCCTTTACCTTCCACATATGGCTCGTTCTTTACAACTTCAATGCCTTCTCCTCCACCGGTTTCGTTCATACTCGCCTCAGTGACTGTGTACAATTGAGCTATCCTATAGTTCTCGACGGATATGGGTAGTTCAACCCTGTACTCTTTTAGGGTACCCATTCTTGCTTGAAAAAGAAAGAAAAAACTCTAAATGGCGGCTAGTCCAGAAGAAGTGAGGTTTCATGCGAGTTAGATTTGCCAAGGAATAAGTATCGACAAAACCGCAACAGCTGGTGCTGGCAAGACACCTGCAAATGTGAGTCTTGTCTATTTGCCAGCTCAACCACGTGTCACGCACCCTCAACCACATGTCACGCAATCCCAACCACATGCCACGCAAACTTTTCGACAGCAGCGTAAACAAAGTCGGTGTCTAACATACATTCCCATGCAATTTTCTTTTTAGAAACAGTCACTTTGTCTGCTCATACACGACATCTTTTTTTACGTTAACTTTAGACAAAAAGTGTTACACAGCTTGCTAGCATAATATTATGTCGGGTAAAGCTTGTCCCGATGATTCCTCTTATCTTATTTGAAGTTTTGCATTTTTATTCCTTTATTCCTTCAATGACAGGTGAGCTGTACATCACAATTGTAGCACAATTGACGCTGGGCTTGTATGTTGTTTGTACACCGTGTTGCTAGTGTTAGAAGATGCCGCTGGGCTTGTATGTTGTTTGTACACCGTGTTGCTAGTGTTAGAAGATGTTGCTGGGCTTGTGTTGTTTGTACACCGTGTTGCTAGTGTTAGAAGATGTTGCTGGGCTTGTGTTGTTTGTACACCGTGTTGCTAGTGTTAGAAGATGCCACTGGACTTGTGCACCGTGTTGAATAGCGTTAGAAGATAAAAGGACTAATTTGTCTTCATAGTATGTGACATTGTTGCTGGCTTTTTTTTTTTTTTTTTTTTTACTGCGAACTCTAGTCAACAATGTCCAACTGCTAAACCGCTTTCTGGCTTCCGTCATTCAAACAGAATAACATTTGGAGCTTTTCGATTGGTCAGCTCCTTGCGGAGAGGTGACGTGATTGAAAGCCATTTCAGTGCTGGTCAATAAAAACGCTTCAAAGATTTTGATTGACAGAAACCAGAAGACGTTTTAGGTTACGGCAACCGCCGGCGAGAGTTCGCAGAATATCGAAAACGTCAGTAAATAAGTGAAATTGAACTTTTCTAGAGATATTTCTTTATTAGGCTGGAGATGTACATGTACAAACATCACTTCTATAGAGAATAGCCATCAAAGAGCTTGAGAATTTCTTTTACTTTGTTGGCTCGAAAATGTCAATTATGAATCATGATGACATCATGAATCATGATGACATCAGTAAACATATAAGCAGAAACAGGCAAAAGAAATCCACCGCCCATTTTGAGAACTTCTATGTATGAACAGGCAAATCACAAAAACATAAGATCCGTCGCAAGGCGCCAGCGGGTGATTGTCATCGACTTCCCCTTATGTCGCATTCACACACAATTATTCTTTATAAGTTATTCTTATGTCACAGTGTGAACCGGCCATAAAGTGCTGAGTAATCTTCCAATAAAGCGCTGTTTTCATGTATTTTTATTTTATTTATTTTTCGAGTATCTGTCCGCTTTACTTGTCTTTCTTTTCTGCACACAAGCTCTGGTGAAGCTCTTTTACATCTTTCTCAAAGAGCTCAAAGATTAGGACTCCATTCTCGTCGAACCACGAGGCAACAGACCTGAAACAAGAAAAAAATATTATGAGCCTCGTTAAAACAGATTAAGATACAGCCCGTACCCAGGGTTATTTTTGGGGGAGGGGGGAGGGGTGCGAAAGTCGAAAAAATGGACAAAAAATTTTCCGGGGGGGGGGGGGGGGGGGGTGAGTTTTCTGATAAAAATCTGACCACCCCCGATTTTTTACGCCATTGCAGTATCTCCAAGGGACGTTTATTATTAAGATTTGGCTACAAATGTGTTTGACCTACAGATTTATGATAGAACAGAGTGTTCTAGAAAGCCTTTTTAATCTAATTCGCTTATGCTTTATAGGTTTGTCTACAAATAGCTTTTCTATTGCAAAACGGAAATGGACTGTCCGTTGTAGTGGGGGTACACCCCTTCAACCCCCCTGTTTACGGGCCTGAGATACCATCAACTTACTCCTTTTTAAAGTTCATGGTTCAGAAGGGCATGCCTCCCAGAACTCAGGTTTTCCATAGGGAGGGCTTAAACAATTTCCTGATTTGAATATTTTTCACCTAACTATTTTCTTGTTTGAAACTAACTCACTTTTCAAGAGACTGCTCTCTTTCCCTATTGGTTTCCCCATCTTTGTAGCTCATGGTCAGCATGTAGTTGGGGTCATAGCGCTTTAGAGATGATCTCAGAGTCCACATGTGATCAGGACCCTGACGAACAAGGCATACAAGTCAGATCACAACATATTCACGTAACTACACAGATCAACCAGATGGATCAACTAGACAGATCAACTGGATGGATCAACTAGACAAATCAACTGGATGGATCAACTAGACAGATCAACTGGATGGATCAACTAGACAGATCAACTGGATGGATCAACTAGACAGATCAACTGGATGGAACAACTAGACAGATCAACTGGATGGAACAACTAGACAGATCAACTGGATGGATCAACTAGACAGATAAACTGGATGGAACAACTAGACAGATCAACTGGATGGAACAACTAGACAGATCAACTGGATGGATAAACTAGACAGATCAACTGGATGGATCAACTAGACAGATCAACTGGATGGATCAACTAGACAGATCAACTGGATGTAACAACTAGACAGATCAACTGGATGGATCAACTAGACAGATCAACTGGATGGAGCAACTAGACAGATAAACTGGATGGAACAACTAGACAGATCAACTGGATGGATCAACTAGACAGATCAACTGGATGGATCAACTAGACAGATCAACTGGATGGATCAACTAGACAGATCAACTGGATGGATCAACTAGACAGATCAACTGGATGGATCAACTAGACAGATCAACTGGATGGATCAACTAGACAGATCAACTGGATGGATCAACTAGACAGATCAACTGGATGGATCAACTAGACAGATCAACTGGATGGATCAACTAGACAGATCAACTGGATGGAACAACTAGACAGATCAACTGGATGGAACAACTAGACAGATCAACTGGATGGAACAACTAGACAGATCAACTGGATGGATCAACTAGACAGATCAACTGGATGGAACAACTAGACAGATCAACTGGATGGAACAACTAGACAGATCAACTGGATGGATCAACTAGACAGATCAACTGGATGGATCAACTAGACAGATCAACTGGATGGATCAACTAGACAGATCAACTGGATGTAACAACTAGACAGATCAACTGGATGGATCAACTAGACAGATCAACTGGATGGATCAACTAGATCAACCAAGTGGATCAAACAGACGGATGAATGAGACAGATTAACTAGATGATTAAACCAGGCAGATCAGCAGGATGAATCATACCAACAGATCAACCAGATGGATCAATGCTGTTGAAATCCCTTCTTTTAGATTAAGTTCTACACCTGGGCTTGTATTGGAATTATGCTAAGGCATAAATACAGGGGACATGCAGAGCATTAAAAAGCTCTTTGGTTTTCTAGCAAAAATCTTATAAGAAGCTTTATACTGTGAATTTCAAAATAATAGAGGATCAAAACAAGAATGTTATGCAATAGTTAGCAGCCCTCTGGAAACAAGTAGATGAGAGTTAACACAAGTGCTAACTTTTATTCTCAATTGTGCACTTGCAAACACTCTCAGCAGCTTTTATTGACTTCATCATCATGTTCAAATCTGACATGAGAGCTGGTGAGAGGCTTTGAAATAGTTGAAAAGTGCAGTATGCTTGGGTTCATTTAAAGGGCCCTCGTTAACATGACTTCTTTGGTAATCCAAACACAATGGCAGAAAAATGCTTTTTGTCTATTACCAATACAAGGTATACTTGGAATCTTAGAGGGGTCCTGCTTGAAAAGACTAACAAAAAGACTGTAAATCCTCTCTCTGTGATGAAAGCATACTCACCACCCCAGCGTCATCTTTTTCAATTGCAAACATAATGTAATTCTTCTCCTTGAATGTGGTGAACATGGTAAGAATTGTCATCATAGTAAAATATGTAACAAATGTCAAGGTTTAAATATCCTATTAAGAATGATATTTTTAAATCACCAAAAAATGAAATTTCCTCTTTGCTTTTTGTTAAGAAAAAAACTGTATAACTTTCCTGGTCCCAAATCATTGGAAGTAGAGTAGCTATTCAAGTTTAACACTGGCTTGTGCCTAGCTGACACATGTGCAAGGCTCTGAGAGTTGGGTGCTAACACTTGGCTTGTGCCTAGCTGACACATGTGCAAGGCTGTGAGAGTAGGGTACTAACCCTTGGCTTGTGCCTAGCTGACACAGCAAGGCTCTGAGAGTAGGGTGCTAACACTTGGCTTGTGCCTAGCTGACACATGTGCAAGGCTCTGAGAGTTGGGTGCTAACACTTGGCTTGTGCCTAGCTGACACATGTGCAAGGCTCTGAGAGTAGGGTGCTAACACTTGGTTTGTGCCTAGCTGACACATGTGCAAGGCTCTGAGAGTTGGGTGCTAACACTTGGCTTGTGCCTAGCTGACACATGTGCAAGGCTCTGAGAGTAGGGTGCTAACACTTGGCTTGTGCCTAGCTGACACATGTGCAAGGCTCTGAGAGTAGGGTGCTAACACTTGGCTTGTGCCTAGCTGACACATGTGCAAGGCTCTGAGAGTAGGGTACTAACACTTGGCTTGTGCCTAGCTGACACATGTGCAAGGCTGTGAGAGTAGGGTACTAACCCTTGGCTTGTGCCTAGCTGACACAGCAAGGCTCTGAGAGTAGGGTACTAACACTTGGCTTGTGCCTAGCTGACACATGTGCAAGGCTCTGAGAGTAGGGTGCTAACACTTGGCTTGTGCCTAGCTGACACATGTGCAAGGCTCTGAGAGTAGGGTGCTACCATTTGGCTTGTGCCTAGCTGACACATGTGCAAGGCTCTGAGAGTAGGGTGCTAACACTTGGCTTGTGCCTAGCTGACACATGTGCAAGGCTCTGAGAGTAGTGTGCTAACACTTGGCTTGTGCCTAGCTGACACATGTGCAAGGCTCTGAGAGTAGGGTGCTAACACCTGGCTTGTGCCTAGCTGAGACATGTGCAAGGCTCTGAGAGTAGGGTGCTAACACTTGGCTTGTGCCTAGCTGACACATGTGCAAGGCTCTGAGAGTAGGGTACTAACACCTGGCTTGTGCCTAGCTGAGACATGTGCAAGGCTCTGAGAGTAGGGTGCTAACACCTGGCTTGTGCCTAGCTGACACATGTGCAAGGCTCTGAGAGTAGGGTGCTAACACTTGGCTTGTGCCTAGCTGACACATGTGCAAGGCTCTGAGAGTAGGGTGCTAACACTTGGCTTGTGCCTAGCTGACACATGTGCAAGGCTCTGAGAGTAGGGTGCTAACACTTGGCTTGTGCCTAGCTGAGACATGTGCAAGGCTCTGAGAGTAGGGTGCTAACACTTGGCTTGTGCCTAGCTGACACATGTGCAAGGCTCTGAGAGTAGGGTGCTAACACTTGGCTTGTGCCTAGCTGACACATGTGCAAGGCTCTGAGAGTAGGGTACTAACACTTGGCTTGTGCCTAGCTGACACATGTGCAAGGCTCTGAGAGTAGGGTGCTAACACTTGGCTTGTGCCTAGCTGACACATGTGCAAGGCTCTGAGAGTAGGGTGCTAACACTTGGCTTGTGCCTAGCTGACACATGTGCAAGGCTCTGAGAGTAGGGTGCTAACACTTGGCTTGTGCCTAGCTGACACATGTGCAAGGCTCTGAGAGTAGGGTGCTAACACTTGGCTTGTGCCTAGCTGACACATGTGCAAGGCTCTGAGAGTAGGGTGCTAACACTTGGCTTGTGCCTAGCTGACACATGTGCAAGGCTCTGAGAGTAGGGTACTAACACTTGGCTTGTGCCTAGCTGACACATGTGCAAGGCTGTGAGAGTAGGGTACTAACCCTTGGCTTGTGCCTAGCTGACACAGCAAGGCTCTGAGAGTAGGGTACTAGCACTTGGCTTGTGCCTAGCTGACACATGTGCAAGGCTCTGAGAGTAGGGTGCTAACACTTGGCTTGTGCCTAGCTGACACATGTGCAAGGCTCTGAGAGTAGGGTACTAACACCTGGCTTGTGCCTAGCTGACACATGTGCAAGGCTCTGAGAGTAGGGTGCTAACACTAGACTTGTGCCTAGCTGACACATGTGCAAGGCTCTGAGAGTAGGGTGCTAACACTTGGTTTGTGCCTAGCTGACACATGTGCAAGGCTGTGAGAGTAGGGTGCTAACCCTTGGCTTGTGCCTAGCTGACACAGCAAGGCTCTGAGAGAAGGGTGCTAACACTTGGCTTGTGCCTAGCTGACACATGTGCAAGGCTCTGAGAGTAGGGTTCTAACACTTGGCTTGTGCCTAGCTGACACATGTGCAAGGCTCTGAGAGTAGGGTGCTAACACTTGGTTTGTGCCTAGCTGACACATGTGCAAGGCTCTGAGAGTAGGGTGCTAACACTTGGTTTGTGCCTAGCTGACACATGTGCAAGGCTCTGAGAGTAGGGTGCTAACATTTGGCTTGTGCCTAGCTGACACATGTGCAAGGCTCTGAGAGTAGGGTACTAACACTTGGCTTGTGCCTAGCTGACACATGTGCAAGGCTCTGAGAGTAGGGTACTAACACCTGGCTTGTGCCTAGCTGAGACATGTGCAAGGCTCTGAGCAGGTTACTTTTGGAACAATCCCTGTACAATAGGTCAATTTTAAATATGAATCCCCTTAAAAAGATAATTCCTTTTTAAAAGAAAGCAGAATTATTCTAAAGCTACTGAAATGTTTTCAAAACAGCAACCTGGAATAGATCACAAAAATGTCACAGTAAAAAAAAAACATTTAAAACTGATAACCCCTAGAACCAAGGGGGAGGTAAAAAAATTACCAGGATTCCTTTTGGTAGAAAAAAAGTATTTTTGGGGGTTGATCATTTTATCCAGCATAAGAGTGGAGACGTTTATGCGAAGGTGTATCAGGAATGCACTTCTACTAAACACACAATGACCAAAAGTTGCATTGTTGTCAAATTGGTACTTAAGAAGTGTATTTAGGAAGTGTTGGTATCTTTGGGTGTTGTTAGCTTCTACCCTTGGTATATGTATTCCTGCATTTTCTGAGCACCAAATAAAGACATGAGAGATGGTGGTGTAGGCAAGCAGTCAAGGGTAAAAACTTTGTAGCATTCTTCTGAGCCCTTTCCCTAGGCAGCTCCTAGGGGTTTGGAACCATGCACACCCTCCTAGATCTTCTACTCATAAAAAAGAACTGTTTTAAATTGAAAAGGATATGATAGAACACAGAAAATAAGCGCAGGCTTAGAAGCAGGAAATGGGTAGAGGTAGTCGTAGGCAAGTGCCCCGAGTGCAAACAAGCAAGAGATGGTGCATATGCCAAGTCTAATATCAGTCAATTTGTGGTCTTCTTGGTAGCCAAATCTTTCTGTTAAAACCTGTAGACATAAAACAAACAAAATAACTGTTAACATAAATCAGAACATAATTGCTTCTATAATAGGCAGACACATTGAGAATAGAAGTGTCAATCAGAAGACTGCTTAATAGTGTTTAAAGAAAGCTAATCAGCCACTAATTTGTTTGTTATTGTTTATATTCTGGAATCAGAACAGTCAATTTTTAGAGAGGAAACTTCACAAATACTATCCACAGTTGAATCCTAGAAAAGCAGTGGCAGCAGTTTTAGCTTTATTTTAAGAGGGTACATACCTAACCACTGCGAATCACAAAATGTGAGACACTTACAAACTTGTTGTGTTGTTTTGGTGTTATCATGTACCAAAAGCTACTTCCTATGGACGCTTATTTCTTTTCTAGAAAATGGGCAAGGATGCGTGTGGGGCTGGGGCGGGTGGGGGGAGGGGGGTTCAGAAAGTGTGAATACAAGATATAAATAACCACACACCCTGTAAAACTCTGTAAGTGAGTATAAAATATTTTCAAGATGTCTTTAAAAAAAAAACACCAAATAACTTGACTCATAGAACACCCGCTAATTTCCATTATAAAGTGTTCTAACGAACCGCAAACGATAAGCTGACGTGTACTAAAGTAGGTGTACGATTCCAAAAAGTTATATTATCTTCCGTTTAAACAATCTCGGCGGTAAACGAGTTGACTTTTGATGCATAAGTTATTCTAAGAAGAAATAAGATTATTCCGGGAGAAAGTTTTAATATCTTTGTACCTTTTTAGCGGCGTCGTCGAGTGCGTTCTTCACAGCATTTCCGTCCCATTTGTCAACTTTCACCGGCTTTTCGGGGTCAACAGTCCACTATTAACACAATCAGCAAAAAGGTTAGACAATTAAAGCCATAAAGAATACATTTTGTAAGCAATCGATAAATATACTTAGATCTTACAGTGCTCAAACCCCAGTTATTTTTTGATTTTTTCGACGCCATTTTTTCTTTGTTAGGCTAGGCGATAGACCGCTGACATGCGCCTAAGATTCAGAGTAAGACTGGGGATGAGGGCGCTCGAGGAAGAAATAGGAAGAAATAGAAGTGTCACAAAATGTAGTTTAGTGCACGTGTATATGAATTATTTTGTATACAAATCCACTACAACAAACATTTTTTTTAAAGTTGTTGGAAGAGTGAAGCGCTACTTTACCAAAAGACCAGACATCACAATTCAGGGCCGTAGCAGGCCTCAAAATTTTGAATGGGCACAATACAGAGACGATTACAAAAATATTGGGGGCACAGCTACGCCCTTACTGGTTATTTCCTTATTATTTTCGAAAATATTGGAGGGGTGTACGAACCCCCAGTGCATATTCCCCATGGATAGTATCCTTCGTTTGTATTGCCTTTTATGGACATTGATGCCCATATTAAGAAGAGCTAAAGTTTTTTTCGCTCCCTGATCTCCAGAAAACATGGTGAAAAATGCTGATTCCTGTCAATATGAGACTCGCGGCAAGAATTTGTCAAGAAAAAATTGATCGCTTGGTCAAATCTTTATCTTTATAGTCTTGAAAAGCCCTGAGACCCAGGCCTCCAAGAGATTGACCGAGCAGGTTTGAAGGTCACCCAAATATTGATATGGCAAAATCTGGCTCAACCCCTAGGGCTGGCTCATGATAGCATCTTAACCTCTTCGCATAAACTGGCACAGGGTTTTTCGAAAGGGGAGGGAGGGGGTGTATTTTATCTCCACATCTTTGGTCCGCCACTGATTTTGCAGAAAAAAACCCTAGGCGTGATATCACAGCATGATATTTTAGAAGGTTTTTACCTCGTTTTCTGTTTTGTTATTGACGCTGCGTTTTGTCGCTGGATTTATAACTCGGCTTGTACCTTCATAAGTCCATGTCGTCATTTGGTGATTGAAGCAATAAAAACCAAGGCAGAACCCGGAATTCCTTTTAAAGGAATTTTTTGTTAATCGCTTTTCGCCCTTACAACAGCACAGCATGTGTATCAAGCTTAGGACGCGTTGTTTATCATAATAGTAGTCCTAAAAGTTTTGTATTTAGTTTGAATTTCTATAGCTATACAAGTTTCCCTTGTACTCCATTATACAGACAGTTACCTCGAGTTGCTTAGGAATTGAATTGTGAAGTTCCGTTTCAAATAACCCCCTAACTTCGCAAACTTTGCACATTATTTTTCACATATGTTCAAATCGATCAAATGTTGTGCGGACATTATGATACCGCAGGCGTGTTGTTTAGCGTTTGTGTTTGAATATGTCAAAATAGACTTCCTCTTAATTCTGAAAAAGTTTCGAAACTTATCACTACACATTTCCGTGGACCGTTTTCGTTTTATTTCACGAAGTAAAACATGAAATAGAGAAAAACGTTGTCCTGTGTCTATTCCACTCCAAGATGTAACTTACTGATATTTTTCTGTGCATTTGAACACCGTAAGAGAATTGTCGTTATTTGTTGTGTGTCCTCTATCACGTTATCTAATGACGTCACGTTTGACAATACCCTGAGTGGCGCCTTTTATTTAATAAACAGTTCTAGCGATAAAGAAATGGCAGCGGCCTATGTTTCGAAATCCAAAATTTCATAGCAAATAATTCCGTTAATTCTTCGCTTCGCATGGTTGCCAGCCGCAACGTGCACAAAGGCACTCCTTTGGTATAAATTGACGGTGAAAAACAATGAGAGCTTGTTAATTATTCCGGATAATTGAGCGCGGGAATAATCTTATTTTGCATTTCAATCAAAACTGAAACATTAAGTATGAATATAAATGCTAGCCTATTCCTAATCTTACATCACTCTATTTTAATCTTGAGATTTTGCTTCTGATGTCGAAGGTAAACATTAGAACCCCTTAATTTTCTGAAGTAATTACCATTTGTGTCGTACTTTCCATAAGTCAATAGATACTAAAGGATCAACCAATCATAACAGCGCTTTTCTGACGAATAGATATACTAGTGAAAACAAACACTTCACACACGAGCTTTACAACTAGACCATATCCAAACAGAAAGCGGAAGCTTAGTTTTGTGTACTGAAATGTTTGAGGTATTCGCGGTATATTTCTCCGTTCTGGTCGCCCTGGTTGAAGGGAATTCGTTTATAATGGATAACCTATCGTTGCTAGGACTTTCTGGTGAAGTCTTCACTAATTTTCTCCCGTCGTGGGGTGGTTTAGTAAAAAATTTGAACCCATTTATGGCATTTGCACTCGCCGCAGTTTGTTTCATTGCTACTCGCATAGTAGTCAAACTCTGTAAACTTTTATTTTCACCGATAATTTTAACGCGGCGACTTGAAGAGGCAGGATACATCCCAGATGAGCGACACACTTTAAGAGACGTTGCAGAGCATACACGCCGCTTGAAAAATGCTGGTGACTTCCCACCTGTATTCCCGAACGGTTGGTTCGAAGTTATGGGTTCCCAAGACCTGAAGGTTGGTAATGTCAAACACGTGAGCTGTCTTGGCGAGAATCTAGCCGTGTTTAGAGGCGAAGATGGGGTTGTTTGTATCGTAGATGCATATTGTCCGCACCTAGGCGCTAACCTCGGCGTCGGAGGCCAAGTAGTTGGAAATTGTCTACAGTGCCCTTTTCATGGCTGGAAGTTTCGAGGAGATGACGGTAAATGCAGCGAGATCCCCTACAGTAAGAACATCCCAGAGTATGCCAAGGTAAAGTCCTGGCCTTGCTTAGAGAGAAATGGATCAATTCTGATGTGGTATCACGCGGAAGAAGTCGAACCCTCTTGGTTGCCTGAAGAAATCGAAGACGTCACAAGCGGAAAATGGACTTACAGAGGTTTCACCGAACATTTTGTCAATTGTCACATTGAGGTGAGTTTTACTATCAGTCATAATCTACCCCCGATGGGCAATCTAAAGCCGTCTCCTCTATTTACATAGAATTGATGCCTGATGCTTGTTAGCATATAATAAACAATAGATTTTCAAAACATGTCACACAGCTGTCACCTTAAAGTACAATAAAAAGGTGACAACATTTTTTTTGCCGTTTTGCAATATTAAATTAAAGACTTGTTCATCCTAAAACTAATTCATATACATACCATTCGCTCGTTGGACTGTTAAACCGCTAATTTTATCAAAAGAGTTTTGGTTCGCTTTATTTTTAGCTGAATCTTTTAAAACTATGTGACCCTCGAAACTCATCAAATACAACAATTACAATTGTCACGACTAGAAAAAAGATCTACTTGCTTAATTATGTTCCCAGGCATAATAGCTTTTCTAATTTGTCACTTGTTATTTATCGCTATGTTCCCCGTGGTGTTGATATATCATGTTGATATAAACAACCTCAGGTCTTTTGTTAAATCACAGGTAGAGCCAAGGCCCGTAGCCAGGATTTTAAGCGGGGGGGGGGGGGGGGGGGGGGGGGGGGCTCTTTTAGCGGACCTTCTCTCTTAGGAAGCTCGCCCTAGCTCGCAGTGGTACTCAATTTTCCTTCATCAGAGCGGACCTTCCAGTCGAGTGGGGGGTTCTTTCGAATCCCCCGAACCCCCCCTGGCTACGGGCTTAGAGCCCAAGCTCAGGATTTATATGGACTTTTACGGTCAAAATTCGTTTTTATAAATAAAAAAAGACTTTAATGACTTACTTGTTGTGCTTTTTATTACTCGACTGAGTTTGGAGACCTTCGGCAGCGATGTCACAGGATTAATGATTTTTTTGTCCCCCACTATGACTATTCATAGTGAAATGAGCTTGAGCTACCGTGATTAAATGCGTCAACAATAATACAAAACATACAAAACGTGCATTTAAATGAATGAAGTGGTAACAAAACTCTAATGCAAACAAAAATACTGTATAAAGAGAAACTTGATTAAACAGGAAATAACAACATTAAACTCTTGTTCAATAAATATAACAACTCTAAATAAAAAAAAATAGGAAAAGTATATAAACTGTCTGACTTCTCCGAACGTGATTCTCTAGATTTTGTTTTTATTTAGCAGAAAACCAAAAGGTGACGTCATAACAAATGTGGCCGAATAGACTGAAGGAGCCTGGGAAGGAAGCATTTCTTTGCCTCGCTAGTAGAGTTCATCTAGCAATGTCTATTAGATTGCACGTTTCACGCATTCTTATTGGCTAACTTTACGAGGCTGTCATGGTAACCCAACTAGCGCCCCTCGCTCCCTAACTGTGCCGGCGATCTTTGGAAGGGCGGTTCATTATCAATCAATCTTGTTATTCTAGCTCGCACGGCCATTTCCTTATTAGGCATTACATACCATATTTGGGAGTCCGCTTCAATCATTCTTTCGCTTTTTTATCGCTCTTGAGCTTTGTAAGTCGATAATTTCCTCGTAAACTTGCAGGAATTCGTGTTTACTACGATTTTGCTGGAAGCCATCTTGGAAATGGAGCCTAGATATATATCACAGATCTCCCGCGCGCTCGCCCCAGGCTCTTTTACACCATTTAGAAAAACGACAGCCATTTATTGATATGCAATTTATTTAAAACACTTTACCGAAGTCCCGTTCAAAGTACTTCCTCTAAGGACAAGCAAGGTCTTTACTTCATAAAAGCTGATTCTATTTAACCCACTGAATCACCCCTGGACCCGTCACTGCTTAAACCTTTCACAAACGAAATTTCTCATAAGATCTTACAATTCATTGAATTATGATTTGCATTCAGCATAGGTTTTGAAATTTTAAGGTATAAAAGGGCGGAGTATCAATTGAAAGCGAGCTATTCTAGGCTATATGTAACACTTTAAAAACGTTTAAGTAGCGCTCGTGCATTTTTTTGTTACTTCTACATAAAGGGCTTAATCACTTTACACAATTATCTTATTGAAACTTCTCTGGTCATTTATTCTTATCCAGTGAATAACAGAAAATGCTCTGATTATCTCTTCTTTTCCAGGAAATATGTAAAATCCTCGATCGTGTCTTCTTTTCCAGGAAATACCCAAGATGCTCTGATCTCTGACATTTTCGGGAAATACCGTAAAATGCCCTGACCGGGTCTTCTTTTTTCTAGGAAATACCCGAGAATGCAGCCGACATGAATCACTTCAACTTTCTACACAGCTCCCCAATCCTTGCAGGACAGGACCTGCGCTATTCCTTCACCTCCAAATGGATCGACTACTTCCATCACGACTGGGAGGCCACGTGGTCACCGCTAGACGGTGATCAGAAGCACGTGTCTGAGCTACGGCTCGTGCATTACGCATGCGCGTTTGGCTTCAGGATTCCTTTCTTAGACTTCAGGGTCATTGCTAGACAGGTTAGGATTTCACCGTCATCCTCATGTCACACGTCACCCACATGTTTTATTATTATATGTATTCTTATGCTCCAAAAACGAGCAATACGTATAATTGTTGGAGCATCCTATGATGCACACACTGATCCGATATATAGGAATCTAAACATATTGAAATTCAATTATTTATTTTTATTTCAAATAGGTGAGTTAATGTATCAATTTAAAAATAGGTTACTTCCCCAAATATTTAACAGGATATTTCAATTGAACTCTCGAATTCACGATTATTACACGAGAAGCTCTAACTTGTTCCATATTTCAAAGTTTAGAACAAATATACATAAGTTTGCGTTAAGACATCAGGAACCTAAATATTTCAATTCATTGTCTTCTGATATTCAGTCTGCCAAAACGCTTAACTCTTTTTGTAATAAGTTAAAGACTTCTCTTATTAACTCTTAATTTTTTTTTCTTTCTCGATTTGTGTTTGTGTGTGTGTGTTTTTCATATTAGTATGAAAAAAAATATGAAAGCTCTCCTACCAAATATTTATATGATTAATCTGACTGTCCGAACTATCAAATATGTATTTTCTGTTAAGATTTAGGAGGTCCGTCTTGTATAAGCCTTGCGGTTTCTTACGGTCCTCCTTGTCACACTATGTAAATTATTATAATTATCTTTATTTAAAAAAAATGTATTAAGTGACAAAATAATAAACTGAACTAAACTGATGTTCCGAAAGGAATGCTTAATTCACTAGCAGCTTCCAACTGCGTTCATTAATAACAACTGAAGCGAAGATAGATTGCCAAAATTATATTACTTGTATTCAGAAGCCAATTGTTATTTAGACTACCCTATCTATCTATTTCTGATGTTTCTGTCTATCTCTTTGCTGTAGGTCGGTCCTGGTTTGGTCAATCTTTATTTCAAGTCTAGTTTCGGGGATGGAGTAATGATACAAACTTTAACACCTCAAGAACCGCTGCTTCAGAAAATGACGCACCGAATATTTGGCGAGAATATGCTGTTTACGTGTATTGCAAAGTCATTTCTTCTCGCCGAGAGTATTCAGGTATAGAAATGACACGATGAGAGCTCCCTTTGCCCTAAAAATCGTACAACTAACCTTAGGCTTGGTTTACACATCTTCTTATTTTGCCTCAACTTCAGTAACTCGCTAGTCCTCCATCTTACCTCGAGCCATCTTAAAACACCTGGGTTTATAACCTTACGCCACACAGTGTTATCCTAGCACACACAGCCTACTCAATAACAAAAAAAAAAAACGAACGAGATGTTCACGTCTGTACAGATAAGATGGCTAACTCTTACCTTACCTGCCTTATCAAACGTCATCACCTCACCTTACCTCAAAACACCGCACTTGAACTCACGCCATACCTCACCTCAAAACACCGCACATGAACTCACATCATCTTTTATCTTACCTTACCTCGTCATACCTCGCCTCACCTTACCTTACCTCAAAACACCGCACATGAACTCACATAATCTTCTACCTTACCTTACCTCGTCATACATCGCCTCACTTTACCTCACCTCAAAACACCGCACATGAACTCACCTCATCTTCTACCTTACCTTACCTCGTCATACCTTACCTTACCTCACCTCACCTTACCTTATTTCAAAACACCGCACATGAACTCACATCATCTTCTACCTTACCTTACCTTGTCATAACTCTCCTCGCCTCACCTTACCTCAAAACACCGCACATGAACTCACATCATCTTCTACCTTACCTTACCTCGTCATACCTCGCCTCACCTCACCTTACCTCAAAACACCGCACATAAACTCATATCATCTTCTACCTTACCTTACCTCGTCATGCGTCACTTTACCTGAAATTACCTAACATCACCGCACCTCACCTTTCTTTCCTCTTTAAAAATTCCAACACCCATAGTTTTATTCTTCCATCTCTGCAGGTTGAACGGGACATCATGGTATGGAATCACAAAAAGTACTTGTCCAAACCACTCCTTGTCAAGGAAGACCACCTCATCCTGAAGCACAGGCGGTGGTACTCGCAGTTCTACTCCAAAAATAGCCCAAAATTCAACGCCGGCAACAAGAAACCAAGTAACAACAACAAGCTGGATTGGTGACCCCGTCTACTTGACTAGAAATAAGTTATTTATCAGTTAAACTGTCGTGAGCTTCCCCTTGATTCCGTGACGCGTATTTTCTTAGATCTCTTGACCCGACTTGTGTAACACTAAAGTTTTGTTTTATCTGCTTCAATTTCTGTGCGGTTTTGCAGTTTTCGCAACCCTTACGCCCCCTCCTACAAGTACAACGGCTCAGTCTTGTTTAAGGAGAATGTATAGATTTCAATTTCAGATTCAAAATATATTTCAAAGCAAGGTAAAAGTAATATAATCTTAAAAAAGTGTCGGAATCAGGGAATTTTTTACTACTGAGAATTTTTATTTTTTTTATTTTATTGTCTTTCATCACTCTGATACTGAATAGCTGTGGGGATAACCCCTCTTTTTAGTTCCGAGTGGGTGGAACGTGGAATATACACGCAGTGTATTTCGTGCTTTTGGGGTGCTTTTATATTCGTGCATTTAAATCAGTAGATGTTGATTTTTGATGTCTCTCGTGAAATGCATATAAAGCTCGCAAAACGCCGAAAATCGACTTGATAAAGTGCTCAGTCACCCAACAAATCGATCTCGACCCCCTAGATAACTTAAATATGCCTATCAGCATCCCTCCCCCCCCAGATTCCTGAGCTTAACACCCCTCCCTCACGTCCCGAAATTTCAAATTCCTCCGTAAGTTGATTTTTGAACATGTGGGAATGTTTTTTATAGCACAGTATTAATTTGTGGCGCTCAAATAGTGGACTTGCGCTAAGAGATCACGTGACCTGGGTTGCAAATTTAAACCGAAATTATCGAACAAAAAAATAAGAAAAGTCTGCGCCCGTCACACCAGATAACAACGAAAAAATAATATCTTTATAAATGAAACTAAACCCTTTTTAAAATAAAGAATTTTGGCCTTTTTTCGTAAGCTCTGAAAAAGTTGCTTTTTGTTGCTGCCGCTGAAAGCCTAGCGCCAGTTTGCCACCCAAACAATCACGTGATCTCTTAGCGCAAGTCCCATATTGCTAAAATGTGTTTATGGTGCGACGCGCGCTTTTTATTGTGGCCACCAATACAAAGTTGACCATGCAACGCGCGCTACCGTGGCCACCAATACATGTTTTAATAAAGTGCAAATTACCATGCGAGAACTTCAATTTTGATCAACTAAACACGAATTTCATAACTAGCCTAGTTAGGATTTTGTAGTGCTATGATTTGGACACAAGCAATCCTTTGTTACACCAAATAGCACGTTCCCCGTATCTTTATTGGTGTTCTTTACAAAGCTTGTCAAGGTGACCTCGGTAGCGCGCGTCGCAATGGGTTCTGCACACTTGGCTCACAAAGCCCTTATAGTATGACCAACGCACATTGATATATTTCTAATGCACGTTTAATCCTTTGTACTTTGTGGAACTTGCTAACTACATCACTTTGGATAAATAAAAGCTACTTGTGATAATACACTGTCTTTGTCTTCATTAAAATATAAATCACTGTTGAAGTGTACCGTTTTTCATCTTTTGATACGTGCTGCGATATATTTGAACGACAAACTGTAAACTAACTCCTATTAGTAAGCTAATTTCTTACAATTACAATTCAGCAGTTTTTGGCAATTTCTCTCAATTTCCACCAAAAGTCTTGTACCAGGAAAGCTTAAAACCTTTAAATTGATTGTGAATTTTCCAAAAAAAACCGCTGTTTCTTTTTAATGTTTTAAAGAAAATTGTTTTAACTCTAACAATTTTAACTCGTTTATTAACTACTTTTTACGGCGAGCCAAACAGTGTCGATTTTACTGCACAAGTAATGTCAAAAGCTACCCCTAAAAAACGAACTCATCATGGTACATGAATTTGGCCGTAAGCTGTATTCAACCAATGTTTAAGATGATAAAATGTCTATCATTGCGACGAATGTCTATAATACGTACAACCAAACCATATTCTAAAGAATTTTTTCTATATTATTCGATATTACATTTGTTCTGTGTAGGCTAGATTTGGAAAAGTATTGAAGACAATAATTTTGTGAAGACAATAATTGAAGACGATAATTTTGTGTCTTCTCGGCATTGGAAAGACACGACTCACTCCTCCAACATACTCTTGTCTAAAAAGTTGGGGGCCAAACAAGCAGCGAAATAAAATCATAATTCGGGTTCCAAACTCGCACTCCGGCTTTTAGTAGAAAAATTACAACAACAAAATGCAACGCTGAAGAATCAGCCAGAAAATTTCTTTACCAGAAAGGGCTTCTTTTCATTGAAATGACATGACGGTCGCAGCCATTTCTGTTTTTTTTTTGGCTTGAATTCGCCTATTTAAAATTCACTTGACTTCTTGGTGCAAGTCGCTTTTAACGGGCTTACGATAATATAATTGCAAACGTACAATCCATGTATAGGTACTTAACAAATATAGAAGGTCCGCCCTGATGAAGGAAAATGGAGTACCACTGCGAGCTAGGACGAGTTACCTAAGAGAAAATGGTCCGCTAAATGGGTAAACAACACCCCCCCCCCCCCCCCCCCCCCTCCCTCAATCAAAATCCTGGCTACGGGCCTGCTTTAAAATAAGATACGCGACGTGTACCGGGCCAAAAGCATATACAAGTCTATACTTTAAGGCCACCACTAGCTTCCGTCAACTCCGTCAGCTTCCTCAGCTTCATCAACTCAGTCAGCTCGACCAGCTAATGGTGGATGATGATGGTGATGATGGAGCTGTGGAGCTGAAGGTTTTCAAGGAATTGAATGGCCATAAAGTCAAGATTTGTACATGCTTATGTCCAGGTACACTTTGCGTATCATATTTAAAGTACCTACCGACTACTGGTTATGATAACGGGCTCACAGACCTTCACATGATCGCGAGCTCAAAGTAAAGATTGGGCCTAAAGTCTACGTAAATTTGTGATCACGTGGTCTATCGTTTCTTGTGCTTTCTTATGCCTTCCTTTCTGGGAGGAAATGTGAGAGCATATCTATTGGCAGGGGGAAGATGATGGTGGAGTTCTTCTCCGCCGAGATGGTGGTCAGGGTTTGCAGGTATCGGAGTTGGATGGCTTGGGGCGACTCAGAGAGGATGTCGGACGCGTCCTTGAGCGAGCGGGAGGCATTCATCTCACCCTCAGCGGCGATAATCTTGTAAAAAATTTGAATTGCTGAGAGTTACACTTTTGGTAATTAAAAAATAGAGATAACCATTTAAGCAAATGAATCCGACTCTCCCGGAAAGTAGACGGGGGTGTCCTATCCTTAGGGGTTGTTGAAGAACTTTTTTTCATTCTGCTATCTCTTAGGGTATAAAATTCGACCAACTGCTATCCATTAGGGGTTCTTGAAGAATTTTTTCGATTCAGCTGTCACTTGGGGTATAAAATTCGACCAACTGCTATCCCTTAGGGGATGTTTAATGGTTTTCCGATTCTGCTATCCTTTAGGGTATAAAATTCGACCAACTGCTATCCCTTAGGAGATGTTTAACGGTTTTTCCGATTCTGCTTTCTCTTAGGGTTAAAAATTCTACCACACCCAATTTGCTATCTCTTAGGGGTAAGAATTTCTTATGACCACACCCACAGTGCTTTGATTTTGCCGACGATCAAAAACAAACGCTTACTGACCTTGGCTCTCGCATCACGTGACGCTTCTGCCTCAGCTGCCATGGCTCGTTGCATTTGCTGTGGCAACCGAACGTCCTTACTGTAATGCGCCAAAAAAAATCGGCAAAATAACAATATTAATATCACTTACATGATAAATATAGTTGTATATGGGGAAGTGGTGGGAGCAGTCTGGAAAATGTATAGAAATATGATTGTAAAGTTTGAAAAATCGGTTAAAACCAAGCAGATGTTCTCACTGAAGAGGCGCACCTCTAAGATTAAAAACACACAAAATATATGGTCCGATCTGCAAAGCGAGGGCAATAATATTCTCATCACAGACACTAACTCAACCTTACCCCGAAAAGGCATTTTTGCTGTTCTTGTTGTAAGAGGTAGCACAAGGTTTACAAATTGTATCTACTTAACTTTAAAGTTACTTACACTTCGATACGCTCGACTTTAACACCCCACGGGTCGGTAGCCTCGTCAAGAGTACTCTGTGTTAAATAAAAGGTTTGAGGTTGGCATATTTGCTGCTTAGGATCGATGACTGCACATCTCCCCCCCACCCCCATTCCCCCATGGTGCTTCTTTGTTTGTTGTTATTTTGTTGGTATAGTTCATGATACTGTTGCTGGCGACATGACGGAAACACATCATAACGGAAAACCATCATCTCAGATAAGTGCATTTCATATAAAAAATTGAGAAGAGTTCCTCGGAATGTAAGAAACAGACGGCAAGTGTCATAAATCGTGGCTTCTCTAGTATCCCTTTGCAGTACAAGATTTTCCGTCATGCCGTTGCTGGTAAATTTCTTTTATTGCTTCTATAGTATGGCATATGGCTTCTCGACTATCCCTTTGCAGTACAAGGTTTTCCCGTCATGTCGTTGCTGGCAAAATTATTGTTGTTATTGCCGTACCTGCATGGTCTGACTAATCTCATCCCGCTGTGACAGAATCTCCGTCAGGTTTTTGGTACCCAGGATGTTCCTCAGGGTGGTCTGGGCAAGCAGGCGGGTGGAGCCGTTAGCGTTCTGAACGTTAGTGATCGCCATTGTTGCATCATAGATCCGAAAGTACACGACGGCATCCACGGTCACGGTCACGCTGTCCCTGGTCAGAATCTAAACAAGAAAGGCGTCATGTTTTAACATTAGAGGGCAGCGGCCTACTCCCAGGCGTCCTGACCGGGCATCCTGTGGTTGGTAGGTATGACGTCACTAGTTTTTTCCAGTCCCTCTTGCCATCTCGTCGAACCACAGGAGCCCCAAGCAGGACACCAGGGACTCGGCGTGGGCAATTACAAATTGAAGTGAGAATACGACAGGGAATTACAAAAAAGAAAGAAAAAAAGAAAACGTCTTTAGGTATGTTATAACCATTATAAACCTTGTTTAAATAAAAGTATATTCGCTTTTCCATCAGCGAGAATATACTATAACATTGCATTATCAGATCAGTTTATCAGATGAAAGTCGGTTCCCTACCTCTTGTGGTGGCACATCAAAGGAGACGACTCGCAAGTCAACTTTACGGTAAGTGTCAATACAGGGCAGGATAAAGAACAGCCCTGAATAAAGACATAAGCATATTGACACTGCTACGTTCTATCATGAAAGCAAGGGTAGATTTGCAAGCTATAGTAAGGCTGGTAATGGTGTAAATCATGGTGGTGTTTATAATCATGATGGTAGTTATGATAACGATGGCGATGATGGCGATGATGAGCGTTTACTGCTTAATAGTAAGATCGAGTATCGAGTACGCTTTCCCGGCCTGGGCCGCGCTGCCCCAGTACCTCAGTGATATGTTGGAACGGGTACAAAAGAGAGCCTTGCGGGTTATTTATCCTAGCCTACAGCATGACGAGGCGCTTATTGCCGCCAGTATGGAACCCTTGCATGTTCGAAGGGATTCCGCATGCCGCAGATTTGTTAAGTCATGTGGGGAAGACGGGTTACTTGTGAGGATTATTCAGACCCCAGAGGACATGTCCTACGGTCGTGTCCTACGCTCCGGTCACCAGTCAATTCGCCCGACTGTGGCGAGGACAAACCGCATGAACGATTTTGTATCATTTAAATTTCAAATGTATTAATTATTATTGCGTTCAGCTGACGGCCCTGTAATTCAGCCCTTGGCTGCATAAGGGTGTAATAAACCATTGATTGATTGATTGATTGAGTGATTGATTGATTGATTGATTGATTGATTGATTGATTGATTGATTGATTGATTGATTGATTGATTGATTGATTGATTGATTGATTGATTGATTGATTGATTGATTGATTGATTGATTGATTGATTGATTGATTGATTGATTGATTGATTGATTGATTGATTGATTGATTGATTGATTGATTGATTGATTGATTGATTGATGATGCTGGTAATGGTGTAAATCATGGTGGTGTTTATAATCATGATGGTAGTTATGATAACGATGGCGATGATGGTGGTGGTAGTGTTTTATTGATGCTAATGGTCTTTTGGCTGCTACAGATGATGATAGCGGAGGTGGTGGTGAATGAAAATGATAGCGGTGACGTTGAAGACATTGGTGTTAGCGATGGTGATTACGGTGGTTGCGAAGATGATGACGGCGTTGGTGGAGATGATGGCAATAATTATAGCGTTGATAATGATGTTGGTGACAGCGGTGTTAACGATCGTGATGGCGTTGGTGGAGTTGATGAAGATAACAGCGTTGATAATGATGATGGTGACAGTGGTGTTAGTGATGATGATGATGAGGTTGGTGGAGATAATGACAATTATAGCGTTGATAATGACGATGGTGACATTAATGTTAGCGATGATGATGGCGGTGGTGTAGATGATGACGATTATAGCGTTGATAATGATAATAGTGACAGTGATGTTAGCGATGATGATGAGGTTGGTGGAGATGATGAAGATAACAGCGTTGATGGCGATGTTGGTGTTAGTGGTGTTAGCGATAATGGCGATTATAATGTTGATGGTGATGATGGTAGCGGTGCTAAAACCATCCATGGTGATGTTGATGATGATAATGGTTGTATTGTAGACTGGATCAAGTCTTGGTATCATACCTGGCCCTTTGGCGCCTCCTTGGAGAAGTCTTCCCAGCCTGAAGATGACAGCTCTTTCATATTCCTGTACTATCTTAGATCGAAAATATCATGTCATGTATTTTCAATGGCACACAACGAGCGCCCCCTCCCGAAACACGTTTAAATGGCATATTTCGTCGTTTGAATGTGTTCTGATGCCGAAAATATCCATTTTAAAAGTTGCTAGGAAAAAATCATCTGTTTCTTTTTACCAGGAGGGACCATTTCTTTTTTTTTCTCTCAGCCAGCAGTGCTAGGCATTTTAGCACATGAATAATTGCCCGTATAACCGATAGGGAAGATTTTTTTCCCCAAGCATCCGCTCCAGCGCTCAGCCCAAAAATATTCCCAGCACAACTAGTTCGACTCCACAAATTTGCCAAAAGAACAATTCGGATCGATTTTTTTCCCCAGCAACCGAGGGGTCTAACATCTTCTCAGCCAACAAAAAATGGGCTGCAGAAAAAAATTCGTTTTGTGCCCTTGTATTTTACGAAGAAAACTGAAGTACATGATTTTAGTGTCAACAGTCTGTATCCTGCCACCTGACAAAATTAGTCATTTTGAAAACAAAAACATATGGCGTAATCGTGATTTCAAGTTTACTTCCTCCTTTGAAGTAAACTTGAAATTACTAAGCGAGATTCCCTCTTTATGGAACCTCAGCGTCTTCAATTGATATAGTCCGGCGGATATGTGTTTGAATTGCGCACTTTTTGCTAAAGGTACCAATTTTAGCATAGTGATGGCTTTTAATACCCTTTACAAGATAGGCTATAGAGCCAACCTCAGACCGCAGACCGCTACACCGTCTAATTCTGAAGTTATGCAGTGGCTAATATATGCAGCTAAGCGCTTTAGTGGTTTTTACCCATGCTTACACGCGGGCTTGTCGCGTAGTCGCAAAGCCCGTTGATGACAACCTTTTGTCAAACGACTGTATAAGAGGGGTGCGTACCGAAGCCCCATTAGACATGTGAGCAGAGCTTGTAACGAACGACAATAAAAAAACAGTACCTCCCCCAGCCAAGCGGTCATAGTCGTCATTTAAAGGCGACTATAAGAAGTGGTTAAAGTTGGTCTTAGTCGTTTTGTTACACAAGATATAAAGTTTGTTTTACATTCGAAATGACTATCCTTGCAGAACAAAGATTAGAACGTGTTAGGTTCGTGTTCTTACCTTCAAGCAGAACCATACGGATAATGGAAAGGTAAGGACTATGACGATGACGGAGATCACTGTCAAAACGACATCACAGATGCCTGGGCTGCTCCCTCCTATAACAAGCCACACGACAGGGATGATAAAAGGTGACTTCAAGGGGCACGCGAAGAGCGTTAAAGACATACAGAGAAGGTGGAAGACGAGAAAATTAAATAAAATAAAGACGAAGAAGAAGAAGAAGAAAAAAGAAAAAGTAATGGAATAACACTCAAGTAGTATAGAATAATAAAAAGAAGACATAGAAGTAGTAGAAACGCACTAGCAATACCGTAAATGATCTAATAAACGCCCCCTATCTAAAGAACGCCTTCTATCTAATGAATGCCTCCTATCTAAAGAACGCCTCCTATCTAATAAACGCCGCCTATCTGAATGCCCCCCTTTAGCTAACAAGTTTGTAATGAAAACTCCTCTCTAACAAACGCCCCAATCTATTTAATGCCCCCCCCCTCTACCCTCCATACCAGCTTAAAGACAAACGACATAGGAATTTCGGTTATATGAATAAAATTTTATTTATCTGTGTTTGGCTTTTACTGGGCGAGAATTGGTTAATGTCAAGAAACGCTTGCTACGCAGGCTAGAATTTAACGTGAGACTAGAGTTTTACTGAGACTAGAATCCCACTGCACTTGGGTTTGTTATGTTGTTATAAGCTTGTAAAGAACGCCTCTCTCTAATAAACGCCTCCTATTTAGTGAACGCCCCCCCTCGGACCATCGAAATTTAATAAACGCCCCGGGCGTTTAATAGTTCATTTACGGTAACAATAATAAGACAACGAATAGGAAGACGAAGAATAATAAGACGAAGAATATAACGACGAAGAATAATACGACGAAAAATATGAAGACGAAGAATATGAAGACGAAAAATATGGAGACGAAGAATATGAAGACAAAGAATATGAATACGAAAAATATGGAGACGAAGAATATGAAGACAAAAAATATGAAGAAGAAAAATATAAAGAGGAAGAATATGAAGACAAAGATTGGAATATGAAATCAAAGAATATGAAGACGAAGAATATAAAGACGAAGAAAAATACGACAAAAAATATGAAGAGGAAGAATATGAAGACAAAAAATATGGAGACGAAGAATGTGAAGACAAAGAATATGAAGACGAAGGATATGAAGACAAAGAATATAAAGACGAAGAATAATACGACAAAAAATATGAAGACGAATAAAAAAGAAGACGAAAAATATGGAGACGAAGAATATGAAGACAAAGAATATGAAGACGAAGGATATGAAGACAAAGAATATAAAGACGAAGAATAATACGACAAAAAATATAAAGACGAAGAAAAAGAGGAAAAAAAAAACGAAAAATATGGAGACGAAGAATATGAAGACGTAGAATACGAAGAGGAAGAGAAGGACAGAGCCGTAACAGGCCTGGAAGTATTGGAGGTTGGGGAGGGGAGGTCAAAATACAGGGGCATGGAAAAAACTGCGGTGGCACAGCGAAAAACTGGGACGGAGAGGGGGGGGGGAGCACAGTGCAACGTCCCTGTTCATTTCATTATAAATATAGAAGAAAAACGGGGGGGCACGGGCCCTCTTGGTCTCTTTAGGCGTTTATACGGCTCTGAAGGGATAAAGCAAAATGACTGGAGGATTAAGGAAAAATAGAGCATGAAGAGAAAGTACAAAAATGCAAAGATAAAAGAAATGAAGAAAGGATAACAATGTGACGAAGACAATGTTATTTACTGTAATATTACCACGGCGTCCAAACCATAAAGCTTTTATCTGGTTAAAAAAATGCAATTTACTCGTAATGACTGTACAACGACAATATTAAAGAATATTGTATAAATTTCCATGTATTTAAATACGGTGCTTCGGCTTTTAGAATATTGGTAATACAACTGTCCTTGAATTCGGATAATCATTCGAATTGATAAGTGGGGAAAATATAGAAAAACAACTCATTTTAAACAACAGACGTCTCTAGAAATAAAATCGCTTATTTGCTTAACAAATTTCTTCGCTCACGTAAAGCGTCTTAAAGCTAACAAACCTCATATCTGGCAGATATCTAGCATCTAATTGCGGAATCAAACTCCGGCAAAAAGAAGTCGCCATTCATAGTAACGAGTAATTGTGTCTTGTTTTACAAGAAGCAAAGCTAAAATGCTTAAATACTTAGAATTTCATTACAGTAGCTTAATTCAAAAACTCATACGTCATTCACATTCGTCTAAATTAAAATCCCCCTGCTGAAAATTACATAAGAATATACTCTGCAGTCGGTTAATCCATCCAGGACTCTGGTCAAATTATAGCGTTCTGTAAATGTAGCAACACAGCTCGAACTATACTATATGTCCCTTCTTTTGCCACTTAAGAAGCGCTCCATCAAGTAACATACGTATTGTTATAATTATTGCAAAGCAGAAAACAATGTATTTCAATCACTAGATCGACGCCGTTTCGCAAAAGCGAGCGGTACGATAAGAGTCTCTTGTGCAACAACGAATGAGTGATAGCCGAGGGTTGTTTTTAAGATTGTGAGGGCTTTTTACCGACCTTTTCGTGTGTCAGGCTGAACCATGGTGTTAGAGCAGCGAAGAACTTTGCACCTGTGTTGATAGCCAGCAATGCATGCCGGGGCTCGTTGAAAAAATCCCTCCTCATTACAATAACAGATCTTTTAAATCTCCCACTGTCAGAGAACTGCGATAGTTATGCGATATGGCGGGAGAAACGAAACTAATTATAACAAAACCCTTTTGCCAATTATATGTTTTAATGTTTTCTTGGTGGTTGTCCTTGGCTTTCAATACATGATCAATGGGAGACCATTCTGTTGTGATGAATACAGCAGTACTCATCAAAGTTATTATGACAGACTATTGATTGCATTCAGCGCATCTTCAAGCCTAGAGGTTTCTGCGGTTAGCCCTAAAACGCGCGGGTTTTATTATATTATACCTTCACCAGTAAAGCGTAATGGCCGAACCTCGGCGAATCAAAAATCCTTGTGTCGTCTGGGAATAGCGCGTAGTCAATCAACCGTCTAAACCGCTATTCCCAAACGAGAAATGGACTTGAATTCTTGGCGGTCGCGCAACAACGAATTCGGCTAGCTCTCAAAACTTGTTGGGCTCTAAAAGAGAGGGCACAAAACGGATCCGTTCCGCAGCCCGTTTTTTTTTTTTTTGCTGGCTGGGAAGATGCTAGACCCCTCGGTTGCTGGGAAAAAAATCGTAAGGAATGGCTCTGCTGGCAAATTTGTGTAGTCGAACTGGTTGTGCTGGGAATATTTTTGGGGGCGGTGGAGCGAATGCTTGGGAAAAATGTTGTCCCGATCAGTTATACTGAAAGTTATGCTAAAATGCCTAACCACTGCTGGCTGGGAAAAAAAGGAATGGTCCCTTCTGGGAAAAAGAAAATATATTTTTTCCCCAGCAACTTCTAAAATGGATATTTTCGGCGTCAGAACATATTGAAACGACGAAATATTCCGTTTTAACGTGTTTCGGTAAGGGGGCTTGTTGTGCTCTTGTAACTCTTACTTATATATATCGTTGTATTGCAAACTTCCCAACATCACAGGAAGCCAAATGATGCCACATCACATTCTTCTTTATTGTCAAGAGTTAAATCAACATGAAAAAGGTATAAGGGGACACATTTATTTCCAATTTTGGAGTTTCTCGTTGCATTATCTAGGTGGGGATTTTCAATAGCACATATTCAGCATGTGGTCTACTAGAAACACCAAATTGAGTCATTATGTTTCCATTTTAAATGTAATACGAAAGCATTTGAATTAAGTGGAGCAATGTTTAGCGATCACGACTTGATTGATTAAAACCCCGCTTTATATCTCAGTGCTCCTCCTAGAATCGTAAACGTTTCAAGGGCAGCAACTCTCAAAGCAGTCGAGAATCATGTTACATGGTATGAAAACAGCAAAATGTTGCTGCACCTAGCAACGTCCCTTCCTTTCACAACAATGCTGGTAATATTTGCACAAGAAGACTAGCTTTAATGCAAATATTAAAAAAACATTTTTTGGAGGATATAGGTGAATTTGGGTTGTAACACCCGCCCAATGCGGGCGAGTCGACAGCTATAGCCAAGCAATGGTTCCCAGCAGATAAATCGCCTTCTTGCTTCCTTCATTCAAAACCCCGGGTTTTATTGGTTGGCAATGAAATTGTTGTCCAGCTACGCCCAAGGCGTTGAACAATAAAAATGGACCAAATATAATTCCGTGAGTTGAATAACGGAAGCCAGAAAGCGGTTAAGCAGTTGGAAATTGAGAGTTAACAGAATTGTACGAATCGCAGTAAAAAACATGCTACCTCGGACAGGCGAGAAAATGAACAATTGAACTTGAGTTTTTGAATATTTATTTCCTTTGATTAAAACATCCAAATGTGAATGCAATATTACATTATATCGTTTCCTTGCAATCAAACTGGCTGGTGGTAGACCCACGATACATGGCGCTGAATACAAATAACTACGAATATCATAAAATACTAAAATAGACCAGAGGCCTTTCACAACTAAATTCAAGTAAAGGGCAAAAGATTCCTAAAAGCTAATAACAAACTCAGCAACTCAGCAATTCTCTGTTGTTATTACTCGATGTGATAAGCGTTTTTAATAATTCCAGATGACACAGTAAATTTCTTGGCAGAAATGTCAAATTTTTGTATCCAGCTGTGCTTTATTTTCATGCTTATACACAATCAGCTATGAACTCTCCTCACTATATTACTCAGAGGCTTAGCTAAGGACGCACTCACAGGCTTACAACAATGCTTATGGTGAAAAAAAACGTATATATGTTCCATTAAGAAACTGTTCGGTCCAGTTAGACTATAAGCTGAATCTATAATACATCTATCTCGGTTCTCTGTTTTCTCTTACGTGGAGCTGCTATAAGTACAGTATTAAGCTTTAGTATAACTACTCACAAGATTCCAAAACTGAAATCATTACACAGCAAGGACTAAATCCTAAATGGTTCAAAGCTTCTCGTAGAGACTATGGTGCATGGCCGAACTTTTACTTCCAATATGCTTCCAATATTCCAATATGATAAACTTAGTTAATCAATGATAGACAAAGTGAACGGGTGATAAGAACTTAACAATATAGTCGCTATAACTTATATATCATTAAATCCTATACATGTTTCAGTTATGTGAACTTTAGGAGAGTAAGAAGAATCACCAAATTGTGGGAACTTAAAACAATCGTCGTGCAATCGTTGGCCCAAGCAGGTTTAGAGGTACGTCTGATCTTTCTTGTGATCGGGAATGAACTTAGCGATAAAGTCGATGGGGAGAGGGAAGATGATGGTAGAGTTCTTCTCAGCTGAGATGGTAGTCAGGGTCTGAAGGTAGCGGAGCTGTAAGGCCTGGGGTGACTCAGAGATGATGTCGGAAGCTTCCTTTAAAGCACGGGAGGCGTTCATCTCACCCTCAGCGGCAATGACCTGATGTGAAAGGTAGGGTAAGGTGACGGCGATGTAAGATCACATAAGGTGAGGGGAGGAAGAAGGTTGGGCAAGGTATGATAAGTTGAGAATAGACGAGGTGAGGTAGGTAAGGAGAGGTAAGACGAGGTGTGATAAGGTAAGGAGAGGTAAGACGAGGTGTGGTAATTTAAGGAAAGGTAAGACGAGGTGTGGTAAGGTAAGAGGGGTAAGACGAGGTGAGGTAAGGTAAGGAGAGGTAAGACGAGGTGTGGTAAGATAAGGAGAGGTAAGACGAGGTGTGGTAAGGTAAGGAGAGGTAAGACGAGGGGTGGTAAGGTAAGAGGGGTAAGACGAGGTGTGGTAAGCTAAGGAGAGGTAAGACGAGTAGAGGTAAGGTAAGGAGAGGTAAGACGAGGTGTGGTAAGGTAAGGAGAGGTAAGACGAGGTGTGGTAAGGTAAAGAGAGGTAAGACGAGGTGTGGTAAGGTAAGAGGGGTAAGACGAGGTGAGGTAAGGTAAGGAGAGGTAAGACGAGGTGAGGTAAGGTAAAGAGAGGTAAGACGAGATGTTGTAAGGTAAGGAGTGGTAAGACGAGATGTGGTAAGGTAAGGAGAGGTAAGACGAGGTGAGGTAAGGTAGGGATAAGTAAGACGAGGTGTGGTAAGGTAAGGAGAGGTAAGACAGTGTGGGGTAAGGTGAGGTAAGACGAGATGTGGTAAGGTAAGAGGGATAAGACGAGGTGTGGTAAGCTAAGGAGAGGTAAGACGAGGTGAGGTAAGGCAAGGAGAGGTAAGACGAGGTGTGGTAAGGTAAGGAGAGGTAAGACGAGGTGAGGTAAGGTAAGAAGAGTTAATACGAGGTGAGGTAGGTAAGGAGAGGTAAGACAAGGTGAGGTAAGGTAAGGAGAGGTAATACGAGGTGTGGTAAGGTTAAGAGAGGTAAGACGAGGTGTGGTAAGGTAAGGAGAGGTAATACGAGATGTGGTAAGGTAAGAGAGGTAAGACGAAGTCTTGTAAGGGAAGGAGAGGTAAGACGAGGTGAGGTAGGTAAGGAGAGGTAATACGGGGTGAGGTAAGGTAAGGAGAAGTAAGACGAGGTGTGGTAAGGTAAGAGAGGTAAGACGAGATGTGGTAAGGTAAGACGAGGTGTGGCAAGGTAAGGAGAGGTAAGACGAGGTGAGGTAGGTAAGTAGAGGTAATACGAGGTGTGGTAAGGTAAGTAGAGGTAATACGAGGTGTGGTAAGGTAAGGAGAGGTAAGACGAGGTGTTATAAGGTAAGGAGAGGTAAGACGAGGTGTGGTAATTTAAGGAAAGGTAAGACGAGGTGAGGTAAGGTAAGGATAGGTAAGACGAGGTGTGGTAAGGTAAGGAGAGGTAAGACGGGGTGGGGTAAGGTGAGGTAAGACGAGATGTGGTAAGGTAAGAGGGGTAAGACGAGGTGAGGTAAGGTAAGGAGAGGTAAGACGAGATGTGGTAAGGTAAGGAGAGGTAAGACGAGGTGAGGTAAGGCAAGGAGAGGTAAGACGAGGTGTGGTAAGGTAAGGAGAGGTAAGACGAGGTGAGGTAAGGTAAGAAGAGTTAATACGAGGTGAGGTAGGTAAGGAGAGGTAAGACAAGGTGAGGTAAGGTGAGGAGATGTAATACGAGGTGTGGTAAGGTTAAGAGAGGTAAGACGAGGTGTGGTAAGGTAAGGAGAGGTAATACGAGATGTGGTAAGGTAAGAGAGGTAAGACGAGGTCTTGTAAGGGAAGGAGAGGTAAGACGAGGTAAGGTAGGTAAGGAGAGGTAATACGGGGTGAGGTAAGGTAAGGAGAAGTAAGACGAGGTGTGGTAAGGTAAGAGAGGTAAGACGAGGTGTGGTAAGGTAAGGAGAGGTAAGACGAGATGTGGTAAGGTAAGACGAGGTGTGGTAAGGTAAGGTAAGGAGAGGTGAGACGAGGTGTGGTAAGGTAAGGAGAGGTAAGACGAGGTGTGGTAAGGTAAGGAGAGGTAAGACGAGGTGAGGTAAGGTAAGGAGAGGTAATACGAGGTGAGGTAAGGTAAGGAGAGGTAATACGAGGTGAGGTAAGGTAAGGAGAGGTAATACGAAGTGAGGTAGGTAAGGAGAGTTAAGACGAGGTGTGGTAAGGTAAGAGAGGTAATACGAGATGTGGTAAGGTAAGGAGAGGTAAGACGAGGTGTGGTAAGGTAAGGAGAAGTAAGACGAGGTGTGGTAAGGTAAGAGGGGTAAGACGAGGTGTGGTAAGGTAAGGAAAGGTAAGACGAGGTGAGGTTAGGTAAGGAGAGGTAAGACGAGGTGGTATGAGGAAAGAAAAGGTTAGACAAAGTGAGATGAGAAAGGGAGAGATTAAGATGAGCAAAGTTAGGAGAGGTACTGTAAGAAGAGAAGAATTCAGGTAAGGCAAGGGAAGTAAAGCAAAGGGTGTTGACGGCAAGTGAGGTAAAATGTAAGGCAAGTAAGGTAAAGAAAAGGGAGTAGATAAGTGGGGTTTTTATATATATGTCGCCCTTTCTACTCACATGTTACTAACATTTACGGATAGATATATGACCATGTAAAACTACCTACCTTGGCCCTGGCCTCGCGTGAAGCCTCAGCCTCTGCTGCCATGGCTCTTTGCAGTTGCTGTGGCAACCGAACGTCCTTACTAAAGAATCAAGCAAGCAATGGTTAGTTACACTTTTTAGTTAGTTACACTTTTTTTTTAGAATAAAAGTGTTGAATTAAAAGCCTGGAAGTAAGTCAAATAATGTGACAAAAATACGAAACAACTGATAGTCTCAATGGTCTTGAAAGCACAGCTATCTTACACTTCGATCCGCTCCACCTTGACACCCCATGGGTCTGTGGCCTCGTCCAGGGCAACCTAGTGATGAGATCAGTGAGTTGATTGACGTTAAGGCCTTGCTAATAAAAAGGGCGCCAAAGTCACAGAAAACAAACATAGATCGTATAGCATATGCAGCATATTTTGGTCGAATTTGTGTAACCAGAGTTTTAAAGCTTATTTTGAAATGATACATTTAAATTTCAAATGAATGACCATAGAAAACAAGACACGTAAACAGTGTGGTTGACGGAGCTGTTTGGTCTCACCTCCATGGTATGGCTAATATTGTCCCGCTCTGAAAGAATCTCGCTCAGGCTTTTTGTACCCAGGATGTTTCTCAGGGTGGTCTGGGCGAGCAGTCGAGTGGAGCGGTTCGCATTCTCAACGTTCGTGATGGACATGGTTGCGTTTGCGATCCTGAAATACACCACAGCATCCACAGCGACCGTCACACTGTCTTTCGTCAAGATCTGGAGGTAAAAAAGTTATACTTATGCAAGGTGAAGGCATTTTAGGACCTAAATTTTGGTGATAACATGCCATACTCGTGAAAAGGCACTACAGTATAAAATGCAAGAATCACATCTGAAAACTGATATGTTTGTTTTCGATTAACCTTAATAACCTTGACTATATATCACAGCTACTGTGGGCTTGAGGGGGGGTGGGTTCAAATTTTGTAAAATGTGTGTTTTTGGCTTTTGCTCTCTGATCCATGGTATCAAAATAGGTCGGGAATAGATAAATATGGAAGAAATAGTTAAAATATGTGCTAATTTCAGATATTCAAAAATGTGACAATTCACGTCTTAAACCACAAAAGTATGGTCTTTCAGTACCCTATCCCTTCATGTCATTTATCTTGAGAACACATCCCCCATCACTTCGAACTCACTGCATTAAGTAGCGATAACAAGAGGCATGTTTTTTAATTGTAGTGCTGAACTTTGCAGTTCATTTTAATCCTTTAGAGTAATTTTAAGAGAAAATTGGACACTACACAGAATGGTATAATACAGGATACCTTAGCCTTTATACATATTTAATGTCATAAGCTTTGACTTTGTCTATCACCAGTCATACAAATACATATGCTCTATTGACTACTTGCCAAGATTATGCTGATCGGGAATCATTTATTATTGATTACTGTAAAGTTTTAAAAATTAACATAAGGCTGAAAATGCTTTAAGTACATTAGATGGTATTTAGGATTGCATTGCAGGCATTAGTTACATCATAATACACTTAACTCAATTTAATGTAATATAAAGGAATAATAAGTTTTCAGTTATTTTGTCATGGAGCTGCTAAACACAGTTTTTCACAATTCACAAAAATTCCAACTCAAGCTTTCCCTGTGTCTGTGTTTAAGGACTGAAACATAAATGATTTCTAATAACACCTCTTCCATTTGTAACTGCATGTGTAAATCTAGCTGCATAAAATTTTACCACTTACATATTTGATATGACACAGGGTAGAACAATTTGTAATCCCAACAGAGTTTCTTACCCAAGTGTTTGGGTAAACATAAAATATTAACACAGACCTCCTGAGGCGGAACATCAAAAGACACCGTCCTGAGGTCCACTTTCTGGTATGAGTCAATGCACGGCAGAATAAAAAACATGCCTGAAAAAAAAGCATAACAGCAATTAGGTGAATAATCAAAAACATGTTTTGAGCAAATCAGAAATGAAGTAAAAAAAAAAGCAAGAAGAATGAACAACAGTGTATTAACAGTGTATTACATGCATATTCACAATGCTGTGTAGTCAAGCTGTTGTGTATTTACAAAAGTACTGAGAGAAAAAAAAGGAAAGAATTAAAGTCCATTCCTGGGTATTTTTGTATGACAACACTGTAGTTACCACTGTCAGGGCCACCCCCCCCCCCCCCCCCCACACCACCACCACACCCTAAAAATATTAATACACAAGAGGAAGCACTGTATACACCATGTTCACTATGTTAGGGAGCAATTATCAACACTCAACAATGTCCAAGGGTGGTATAGATCTTTGATTCACTAGGCAGAGCAATCAAACACACTACATCCAAGGGTGGTATAGAGTATTTGATTCACTAGGCAGAGCAATCAAACACACTACATCCAAGGGTGGTACAATGGCACTGATTCACTAAGCAGATCAATCATCCAATCTTCATCTAAGGGTGGTATAGAGTATTTGATTCACTAGGCAGAGCAATCAAACACACTACATCCAAGGGTGGTACAATGGCACTGATTCACTAAGCAGATCAATCATCCAATCTTCATCTAAGGGTGGTATAGAGTATTTGATTCACTAGGCAGAGCAATCAAACACACTACATCCAAGGGTGGTACAATGGCACTGATTCACTAAGCAGATCAATCATCCAATCTTCATCTAAGGGTGGTATAGAGTATTTGATTCACTTTGCAGAGGAATCATCCACACTCTTTATCCAAGGGGTATAGAGTCTTTGATTCAAGGGTGGTACAATGGCTCTGATTCACTAGGCAGAGGGATCATCCACAATCTTTATCCAAGGGGTATAGAGTCTTTGATTCAAGGGTGGTACAATAGCTCTGATTCACTAGGCAGAGCAAACATCCACACTCTTTATCCAAGGGGTATAGAGTCTTTGATTCAAAGGTGGTACAATAGCTCTGAATCACTTTGCAGAGCAATCATCCACACTCTTTATCCAAGGGGTATAGAGTCTTTGATTCAAGGGTGGTACAATAGCTCTGATTCACTAGGCAGAGCAATCATCCACACTCTATGTACATCCAAGAAGCGTCATCATCCAATCTTCATCTAAGGGTGGTATAGAGTATTTGATTCACTAGGCAGAGCGATCACCCACAATCCACATCCAAGGATGGTATAATGGCTCTGATTCACTAGGCAGAGCGATCACCCACAATCCACATCCAAGGATGGTATAATGGCTCTGATTCACTAGGCAGAGCGATCACCCACAATCCACATCCAAGGATGGTATAATGGCTCTGATTCACTAGGCAGAGCAATCATCCACACTTTACATCCAAGGGGGGTACCGTGCAATGGCTCTGAATCACTAGGCCGAGGCTATCCACCCTCTACAACCAAGAGGTTAGGATAGCTAGACCCCAGCCTTACCTGGCCCCTTTGCACCTCCTTCCAATAATCGCCCAAGTCTGAAGATGACAGCTCTCTCATACTCCTGTACAATCTGAAAAAAGAATCAACTACAGTGAATTCCCTATAAAATCAATGAGAATTAAAAAAAAAATCCCTGAGAATTGAACTCCCTGGGAATGAATAGGGTGATTATATAGTGGGACATGTATAAAAATAGAGTCAACTGCAATTTCAATGAACGAAAGAGCATCAAATCTTTAAAGAGAGAAAGAAGAAATAAAGAATCTTTCCATACCTTTATACAGAAGAATACAGCAATAGGGAAAGTCAAGACAAAGAGGAGAATGGACAAACCAGTGATAATATAATCACAGCATCCCCTGGACTTGTTGTCCCCTGTAGATTAAAACACAGCTGTTAAAGCTTGGTTGACATTTATTACTGCGACACACAAAAACGCACATGAAGTAAAGCTTAATTGGTAACCTATTTAACAAGTACATCTTGTAACAACATGAACAACATGGATGATCATCTACTCGCATAGTTGCTTTTTCTAGAGTAACCTAAATTTTTACTATAAGTCAATCCCAAAATTATGTGGTTGTCTTTAACAAATGTCTTATACAGCATTAATCAGTTCATGTTAATATTTATAAAAGGGCGTCTTGTTTAATCGAAATTGTGTTTTTTAAGCTATTTGCATTCAGAGTAGATATACAAAAATCTTAATGATATGGACTTGCATAAGAGAGCCATGTACAGTATTCTTTTTATTAAAATAAAAAAAGAATGTTTTAGGTTCTAGGCTTTACTTATAATAAAAAACACTATCAGCATTATTCATGGACTCTAATGATATTAAAAAATACAACCATGCACTATCTTTTAAAAGGTATGAAACATAAACATCATAAAGGTGTCCCTTTAGGTCTTGCTTGAGGAACATTATACTGTAGATTAAAATCGGAAAGAAAGTCTGAAAATACAAAGCCAGCATTATAACTATAGTTCATTCTTTTCAATGTTTCCATTGTATTTTAGATGATAAAAATTCTTATTTGTATTATTTATGAAGGATAGAAACAGCTAATGACATGTACAAACAATCAATGTCAAACATTTTAGGAACATGACAAAATATTGTACAAAAATTCTTCTCTGGGAAAAATGTGCATAAAACAAGAAAAAATGAGACCTCCTCAAATACCTGTACTGTATACTCTTACATAGATGAATGCTGAATTGGATGGGGGAGTGGTATTTATAGTGCAGTGTACAAACAATGGGCAGTAAGCCAGCAGCCCAACAAAGAAACAATAAGCAATTAGAGCAGGCCATGCTAAAGAAATTGCAATTATCTATGCAAAGGACAGCTTTTTGTTTAAATACTTATTAATAATTATTAAGACATTCAATGTACAACTTACTGAGTCCAACTCGGCTGCCACACTTACAGAATTTATCATTTAAAAAAGTAAATTATCTGAGAGGCCCAAGGGTTTGAATTCTGGGCAACCTTATTTTATAATAATATATACATTTTGTTTTAAATGTGACTCTTCACTGAGGGTTTACTTCATATACTATAAATCAATATCCACTGTGGAGAGGAATTGAAATCTAGCCGAAAAGGTCTTTGTCATCCTAAAGCTCCAACTCAAAAATTGAAATGCAATGTTTTTATAAAGCAATGGATCAACAAAGCCAAATGTTCCTGACTCAATTTTCTAAATGGGCAATAATAAGATTGAATCACTTATGATTTGCAAAAAGAAATGGATTTGAGATTACAGTACTAGCTGGTTTTATTTTTTCAATGTAACAAACATGTATCGTAACTCCTCAAATAGCTTTGAGCTCTAACCATTGTGATAAGTGTGTGCAGGGCAGCTTTTGGTTAAATACAAACTAGAGCCTTGATTTTCTTCCCTTAACTATTGCTTGGAAAAATACTTATGGAACTGGCATTTAAACTTGGAACTCTACAGTACCTTTACAGTTTAAGTTATTTAAGTGAGTCTGTATAACCGATGAAACAAAGCCTAAAACTTATATCAATCAATCTTTATTGAATTTTTTTAAATGTATATAAATAAGGGAAAAGCCGAAGCCAGAGGCTTAGTAGGCTTGGTCAGCAAAGTATGAAACATATAATAAGACTTTACAATTTTAGCACACTTAAACACACATGCACAAAAAAATAATAATAAGTTCTGAATACTGCTCTACATGCATAATTACTAAAAGTACTACTTGACGTTTTGTTGCTTTGGAGTTTCTTTTGCTAGGAAGAATGCGTGAATGGCTATGTATAATTCAAGGCTCACAATCAATCAGGCATCATACATATCAGAGAGATACACTTGAATAAGTAAGTCAAAATTTGGGAATTGGAGAATCATCGGAATCAACAAAGGCAAATGGATGGAAATTGCTTAATAAATGCAAGGCTTACAGAGTAAACAATAGATTTCAATGATTTTTTAGCCTTTTAGGCTATCCAGTAGAAATAGAAGCCACAAATAAACCCACTTGCAGGAATAATAATACTCTAGAACAGACTAGACATCTACTTGTGAGTTTACGAAGAAATTTGTGTGAAACTTATGTGGTTTACATTGGTAAAGGGATTTGAGAGTTTTAAGGCTAAGGTTAAATTAATGTTTTGCAACAATGATTGTAAAATATAACATGAGAACATTGATATAAAAGTCTAAACAGTAAGTAATACTTTTTTGCTTTTAACTACTAAGTGTGTACAATATTACTAAGTGAAAGTATCAAAAGAAATGAGGCCTAGGAATATAAACCAATTATAGAAAAAGTGATATTTATTATTCAGTGTCATTGTTCACCTACTATGCCGTGGGTAAGTTGACAATGACAATAAATACAGAATACAACTTTTTCTAATATGCATTTCCAGGTGTTTAAACTTCAGAAAGTGTAATTGATATCTTATAGCAACACCAAGTTTAAGGCTCTTTTAATCGAATGACTTTTCAGGTGTGTCTAATAATGGTGTTAAGGTAAAAAATGGGTTAATGATAAAATAGCAAATCGTGTCATGATATTGGAGTAAATGACAGGATACCTTTGACCACATCACACTTTTTTCACCTTGATCTTTTAAACTATTCATTTGTACAGTATAAAGCATAGCTGTCAACTCACCCGCTTTAGGTGGGTGTCACAAGATTTTGGACTTCATCACAAGCCAAATTTTTCTGAGAATGTTCATACATTCTCTGTATTCACCCGCATTGGCTCTCTTTTTTTTCCACATATTTACTGTATTTCACAAGATTACTGTCCAAGTTGGGTTGACAGCTATGATAAAGGATGTAATTATTCATGGTTCATTTTTTTAACAGATTTAGGAAGAGCGTTAGTAGAACGAGGCACTTTTCCTTATCTGTAGGTCCAAGCTGTTACATTAGAATAGTGGCGCGAGACGCAAAAACATTACAACTGACAAAAACATGCATTTTCTAGAATAGCACGCGCTATGGATAACAAGAATTTAAGCATCTCTATGTGGGTTCCTACTACAAAAAAGTCATCACTATTAAGACCCCGCTGGTAGATATACTTAAGATGATAAGCCCACTGGCCTTCCCTTTCCCTAAGCTGAGCCTCAGAGTTACACTTATCTATACGTTAAGTTGTACCATAACGTTATTACCTAAATGATTGTCGCAATGACAATGTTGATAGATAAGGTCATCCTTAACTCTTTCACTAACTGGTAAACTAGGGTGCTTATTTGGCAGAGTCGAATTCCAGTTTTGTATTGTATTCATTGTTCTGGTATGAGATCACGACAGTTTGGGCTTTTTTATTCTATTCCTGCAAAACTTGAAATACATAAATCATAACACTTAAAATGTGTGGTAAAATACAAGCTTGACTATTTCTTCCACCAAAAATACAAAGAATGACTATTTGATATCTGATTTTCCCAGAAACAAACAAACAAGCAAACACTGGTTAAAAAGCACAGTAAAGGCCTCAAAAATGAGTAATCACAACTGGACAAGAAAAAAACAATTGTCTGAAATGTCTGAAAAAGCCTTCTTTATCAGAATATCAAATAGAGGGTGCCTTGCAAACATAAAACCACAAAAATCTGTCTCCCTGGTGTATTTTACAGGTGCCAAAGATATGCTGTCAGATAGGAGGCTTTTCTGTGGCTATTGCTTAAATAAACGTTCAGTATACTTTAAAAACCTCAAGCTTTTAAAGGTGCAGACACAACAATATAAAACTGTTTTTATTCTGGTAACATCTGTTTGAGTTGAGTAAATCATCTTTACAGACTTTTGTGGTTTATTAGAGCTTAGGTTATCAAAGGAATGCATTGTAAGAAGGAAACAACCTAACAAAATGAAAATTCATGTAATCTCCTTGCCCTTTTCTTTACTAAAATAAATAAATAAATAAATAAGAATCTAAGGGAAATATCGTTTGATAAAAAAATAATGATAAAAGCTTGACATTTATAGTTATGAGCGTTTTACACAATGTACAGTTTAGTATTAGTAAAGCAAAATATTTCTAGTCATCAAGACAAACAAGATATCCAAATAACATGCATAACAAAATGAAACTTTCATACCACAATCAATGAATTTATTTTGTAGGGAAACACTTAAAAAAATCTGATAACAAAAACATTGTCTATATCCACTTGCCTTTATTACTAAACAAAGAAGGAAAGTTTAATAAAGGCTGTTTTAATGGCTTTTAGATTTTAAGGACGGATTTCTCAATCGATGTTCAATTTTCAAATTTCTCCCATGACAATCAAACAAGTGTTTCAAACCCATGAAACTGTGTCTCCCTCTATGACAAATAAATATCACTTAAAAACTACAAATGATAGCCCTCAAGAGGATGTATTCATTCTAGCTGCTTGACATAGCGGCGAAAAAGCAAATATTAAGTAGATAAGAAAAACTGAAATGCAGTGAAAAACAAACTCAGTCACATTTAGTCACCCGAAAGCAGTTTATAGCATTAGTAAATATACAACAATCATCTGGTATTTCCCATCATAAACTATAACAACTCTCACCTTTTCTAGTTTCAAATCTAGTTTAGCAGTGGGAGGGCTTTAAAATGTTGAAGCACAATTTTCTTAATTAAAAAAGCGCGTGAATAAATTTTGAACCCAAAGATTAGAAACCGCAAAAACAAAGTCGCCAACCAGAAAACTGTCAAATAAAAACCTCGAAGTTCCTAGGTGAAACCATTCAAGATTTGGTAAAACGGCGTGGGCTCTACATTATGAAGCTGGAACAAGGTTTTCCCCCTTAATTATTATTTTGATTGTGTGAATTTATTTCGTGGACTAGGGAAAAAGGGGCAGCTGTTTCAGAAACGACACACCGTATAAGTAATCTATAAAACCATGGCGAGTTGTGAAAATCTACTGATCGGGTGCAACTTAGGGTAGCTATAATCCATCAATTTAGATTTAACTCTTCTATCATAGTACTCAAATGACAGCAGGGCGATATACCATCTCAAAAAGCGGCAATAGGTATCTGTATTTTAGAACAGCCTTCGACAACTAAGCATATCTGGCAACTTGCAAAAGAATACTGCACATAATCGGCATAAAAACGCTATTTTAGGCGAATTTGGGAAGGTACATAGATAGAGGGGATTGAAGGGAGTAAATACAAGTGAGAACTAGGCTTCTATTTACCTCCTTCGGATGATAAATGTTGTTCCTCGGGTTTCACCATATTCATACCTTCGATAGCAATGAACCGAACAGTGTTTTCGTCTTATAATCTCGCGCGCAAAGCATGATGGGAATATGTCAGCCCTAAATCTTAACATTACATAATTTTCCGAAAAAAACTACTTTGAACAATATAGCCTCCGACAATAAAAGAGCGATCTATTCTTAATCGGTGAGGCATAGGTACATTTTTAGGAACGCAAAAACAGGATGAAATTGTAAATAAGCGCTAATGGACTAAAAAAATACAATTTTGGTTTGCCATGTCCGTGATGACCGATTTCACCGCATGACAATTTTGCAGGCTATACCAAATAGAAAAGTTCGGAGTTTTTCAAGTTACAAACACCAAAATAAACAGTCTTATAACACATACATATCACAAAAACGAGGCGACTATAACATTACTGCGTTCGGGTAGACAGAGTAAGTAAAGGGATTACACTTTTTTTAATGAACGTCTAATTTTCCGTTGAGGCTGGGCCGTTCTTACTTTTGTGACCTTTTAAGGCTGAATTTGTTGTATATTAGATTATAATACCAAGTGATATTTAGAAAACAAATTACACTAATGATCAATAGCAATAATTTCAGGCCCGTACCCAGGATTTTTCTTGAGGGGGGGAGGCGAAATCCGAAAAAGTGGACCCAATTTTTTTTCCGGGGGTGCGGGGGAAAGTGAGTTCTCGGATAAAAATCTGACCAACCCCGAAAAAAACAAAAAGGGTTTTTTTTTTTTTTTTGCCTTTGCAGTATCTCCACGGGACATTTATTGTCGGATTTGACTACATACCAGAGTGATCTAGCTTATGCTTTATAGTTTTGTCTACAAATAGCACGTCTAAAGAACCGAAAATGGACATTCGGCCGTTGTGGGGGGTGCGTTCGCACCCCCTGGGTACGGCCCTGAATAAACTTGTTACTATGAGCACAATTTGATTTTGCATTTTAAAACGCATCGGGACTGCTATCTGAGCCTCGGCATGAGGTGAAATCTCAGGCTGGACGTTCTTATAAAAAAGGTTATTATATAAAAAAGAGGTATGTCAGTTTTAACAATCGTTTGGACGTGCTGGCTCGCTCAAACGCTCAGTTTCGCATGAAACCGTTTTCATTAAAGGTTGAATTGAATTTCAGTTCGATTCGCAAGCTGATAAAGAGCAATGCAAAAGGCTGAGGAAGTGGCCATTTGCAAGGACAATATATTCTAAAATAGGTGTGTGCCCCCTGCCGTAATTTACAGGAATTACCTGAAAAGCCTTTACAGCTCCATTTTTTCAAGAATCCATTTTCATTCCTGCACAAGTGATTTTAAACTCGAAGTTTCAAATCAGCGTTTGCGCGCCCACTCGGTTTTAGTACATCTTCAGGACTATAAAATTAATAGGTGCCCAGGGTACTTTTTTTTAGTTATATTTGAGAGTTTAAAATGCATCATTCGCGCAGTTGTTTTGTCTAGGGCCCTCATTTTAGCAGGGATTTAAGTCTATCGAAGTCTAGTTGTTTTCTATGAAGCATACAGTACATTAATCATTGCGAACACACAAATGAAAGTTTGATAAAATGTTTATTATGATTTACATACTTGGGTTACATGGCACTGATTCGACACAGTTTTCCGAATTCCCAACTATCTTGTCAATCCCAACTCGTATCTTCTCAGGGATCGGATCGTCAAACTATTCGGCCATGCCATGTAGCTACGGATGAACCTTATAAAAATGTAACGTGTGTTTACACTGCTGTTTCAATGGCAACGGAACGGTTAACCCGTTGTATTCACTATTTGCGAAGTGCTGTTCCCTAGAGGGAATTTTTCAACAAATAAGCTATAGGATATTGTACATTAGACCTTGGTCTATTATTAGAGGAAGTTTTATTAAAATCTATGGGAAAAATATCTAAAATATTGGCGTATTTTTATTCAATCTTTCAGTCAATCTGTTTTTTACCTACTTTGAACATCGCACCTGAAAAAAGTCCACACGCGGGCAAGGATTTTTTTAAACCACTGTTATTTAGCTTCCTCTTATTTCTAATAGCATACCAAAAATGAAAGCAATCGGTTTTGTTGATCGTAAGATTATGGGACAATTCCGGGGACTATATGATTCTTTCAAAATATAGAAAATGAACTTTTTTGGCCGCCAAATACAACTTCGCCAATTAAATTTTTTGCTCGAATTTTTATTTTTCGATTAAATAGGCCTACAATCGCTGAGGTATCACAACCAGGGTATAATCAAAGAAACCAGGGTATAACTAAGAAAAACACCGAGGTATAACCTTGGAAACACCAAGGTACAACCAAGAAAACACTAAGTCATCACCAAGGAAACACCCTTATTATTCCCAAGGGAAATACTGAAGTATCAGTGAAGCAGTGAGGCAAAACCGTGGTGTGACCGAGTTAAGGAAAACCATGGTAACACCATGGTATCACAGCGATGACAAGTGAAACATGGCAATGTCTGCCAAATTATACGAAAATCGGACAAATTCTAGGGTACCAACATTTTAAAAGTTCTTTGCTTTTAAGCACATTTTAGTTTCGCTGTAATGCGCCTTCAAAGTTTTCGGGAGGGCTTAAGGGATTACGGCACTTCACACCTAATAGGAACTGGCTCCAGCCAATCACGACGGTAAGTGCAATAAAAAAAATTTGGGCCATTTTCGTCGCCCAACGTGAACCGTATCCTTCAGTTTGAGATGGCAACCTTAAACTATTACAACTGCAACACCAAGATTTCATCAAGGCAAACCAAGGCACCACATACTGTAATTCAATATGTACTACAGTTTCACTTAGATAAAAAAAAGGTGCCTATTTACAACCTACAACCATTGCACAGCATTCTATTTTAGTTTATCATGTACATCCACACAAATCATAACAAGGGTAAAATAATATGAAAAAACTTGTGGAGCTAATGTTCAAAATGCAATTATCATTTTGATAAATAACACAAAACAATAATATTGTTACATCCAAATGGCTACCATTAAAATATTTGCATAGTTATATAAAACTGCCACACACAAAAATATTTAAAAATAGGGTATATGTTACCAAAACTAAAGAAATTGTACAAAAGGGGTCTTAAAGTTTGTGTGACAAGCGTCACAAGTATCCACTCTGCACGACAGAGTCCAGGTAAACATGGCAAATCAGATATTATCATTGAGTCAAGGTCAAAAGAACAATAGCCTACCACAATGATAGAAAACTCAGTCACAATTACAAGCTCAGCCTCATAATCTATTATGGTATCCACAGGCTTACCATCTAATTTGACTCCTTATTGATTTAAGCTAAACTAAATGAGCGTAAATATCTTGTGCAAATACTATTAGCAACTTCTGGGTAATTCAGGGTATTACCCAGGTAAGCTGGGTAATCTGTAAACATTCACACTTTTTCCGGTTTGTAGAAATCTCACTTAGGAAGGAGCTTAGATAGGAAGTCAATGGGGAGAGGGAAGATGATGGTAGAGTTCTTCTCGGCCGAGATGGTGGTCAGGGTTTGCAGGTAGCGGAGCTGTAAGGCCTGGGGTGACTCAGAGATGATGTCTGAAGCTTCCTTCAGTGATCTGGAGGCGTTCATCTCACCCTCAGCAGCAATGATCTGCAGGAAGCAGAGAGAACTTGATGTGAAGCATGATCAAGGTGAGGGGGAATAACTTGGCCATAGACATTACCAGGGGGAAGGAGAGGGGGGAGGGGGGGGGGGGGTGGCTGACAGAGCCCAAACCCAACTTATCATATTTACCCCCCTATAAGCCGCACTTTTTTCACTCCAAAATGACCTTCAAATTTAGGGTGCGGAATGCCACTTTTTATAATTTGGATAGAACGAAGTTGAAACCAATGGTGATTTTTAAACGTAAGACAATACCAAAAATAAAGGACAGTCATGGCCTATTTTTCAGGTAACACTTTGGTTTTAGTCCTATTAAATTGTTCGCTAGCCAAAGGCAAATTTGTTTCTTGTAGCAATTTCTTTCATTAAGTACTGTAGCACGCAATGCAAGATTTAAACATGTGAATATTGACTTTTTACCTTTTTGAGCCCAAAATTCTGGGTGCGCCTTATACGCAGCTAAATATGGTATATACACTTTAAACACTTTTTTAGGTAATAATTTCACATTGATGTGTCCCTACGTAAGTCTAAATCTACATAACAACACTAAGACACAATGTACTTCAATTTCACCTTGGCTCTGGCCTCTCGGGTAGCTTCAGCTTCCGCTGCCATGGCGCGCTGCAGTTGCTGTGGCAACCGAACATCCTTACTATAAGTAGAAAGAGAAAATAATAATAACACTATATACTATTAATAAGGAAGCTGATAATAAAGAGGGAGAATGAATCCAAAGCAAGGGCGGATCCAGAGAATACTTTCTTAAAAAAATAAGAAATATAAGGACATCCACAGAAGAAGACACACAAGGGTTTAAAGAAGGCCAATCATGCTGCCACTTTATGCTTTTACTCAATACAAGGACACACAAAGCATTCATTTCCATTGGCTAGTTCAAGCAAGTAGCCAATATATTTTCAATCAAATATCGACAATAATAAGATTATAAGACTCCATTCATAGATTGTTGTTTTGAAGTTTCGTTGCAAAAAATCCTAAATTGGAAGACCATGGAGGACCATGGTGTATATTTGGTTGATCACATGTAATGTTCAAAAGGTTGGCTTAATTGACTGGATTAAAGATTGGTTTGCAGACTTACACTTCAATGCGCTCCACCTTGACTCCCCATGGGTCTGTGGCCTCGTCCATCGATGACTGCACATCAAAAGTACAAAAAGAAGTTGAATGTTGAGAATGTACTTATGTTACATCTGTAAGTAGGTATTAAAATCTAGTGTTTTTTTTTTTTTAGTTATTTGTTTTTTTAAGTTATATAGTTGCTGTTTTTATTACAACTGTTGTTTTTATTGTCATTGTTACATATACCGTTATTACTGTTAATGGTATTACTTCTGTGTTTTGGTAATTGTTTCCACTGTTGCTAGGGCTGCCTGTTTAGTTGTTTGTACTTTCTGATGTTCCTAGTTCAGGGGAGGCGTTGTGGTCCCATAAGTGGGGTGGGGGGTTCGAAAGTTGGGGGAGGGGTGGGTAGTGGTTTCAGGGGGGAAGGGTGGGTGGTGGTTCCAAATCCTATTTATAAAAATGCAGGGATTTTATGATGTTCAACAAATTTGTTATCCATTGCATATATATCGTTTGAAACCCGTTGGTTTAAAAAAAAAAAAACATTTATATATATCTAAAGAAACATCCGCTCAGAAAAGTGGGACTGGCGCCCCCCTGCCACTCCCCTTCCACCGCCCCTGTAGTTCAGCTAAGGTTCATGCAATTGCTGGATACTACAGTTGTTGATGTGTTCGTATTACCGTTGCCATAATCTTTATTGTTGCTTTTGTTGCTTGTCTTGTTCTTTGTGGTCCTAGTCTTTACTGTTGTAGCCATTGTTATTGTTACAGTTGCTATAATTGCTGTTTTTGTTGTTGTTATTGCCGTACCTGCATGGTCTGACTAATCTCATCCCGCTGTGACAGAATCTCCGTCAGGTTCTTGGTACCCAGGGTGTTTCTCAGGGTGGTCTGGGCAAGCAGGCGGGTGGATGCATTCGCATTCTCAACGTTCGTGATGGACATGGTGGCGTTTGCGATCCTGAAATACACCACAGCATCCACAGCGACCGTCACACTGTCTTTGGTCAGGATCTAAAGGTCATAATAAAATGGTTAAACAATTCTAGTAGCATAAGCCTTCACTGAACATTGCCACCAACTTCTTATTCAAAGCAAAACTTTGTAAATTCTAGACAAAGTTTGATAAAATTGAACCCTGGCTATGAACATAAACATTATCTCTGTAAAAGAATTATTATTTCAGACAACAGTTGAATGCATCAGGAGACTAAGGCAAGAATCCTAGCATTTCAAGTAAATTTTAAGAATTTCATGGGCCCTTCCATTCTGAAAAAGCTGCATTCTGTTGTTGTTTTGTATTTTGCCACTTAGAACTGTAGTGCGCAGGAGTTATTCACCAAAAAAGTAACATGATTTCTTAAATCATGTTGTCCTTTACTTAAAATAAATGACTGTATTGCCAGCATCAAAGGGGACTGGCCCTGTGGCCACCAGTATGTACAGTAGCTGTATGTATGACAGATGACACAGATATCTCACCTCTTGTGGTGGGACATCAAAGGATACCACTCTCAAGTCCACCTTCTGGTAGGAGTCAATACACGGAAGGATGAAAAACAGGCCTACAAAAACAACAATATTCCTTAGTGGAGGATGGGCGACTCATTATCCAAAGGGTGAAAGACAATTTTGAAGAATGGTAGAGGAAACACTAGTCAATGAAAGTTATGGAAAAGCATTACTAATGTTATACAAAAAGAGGGCTTGAGATGATTTTCACCAAGAATGGTAGATTTTTTTTTATTTCTGCATTCTTGTAAACAATGATACCTCAAACATTTTGACAAATATTTTACAAATAACAAGAGCTAAAAAGCTAACAGCACCTGGCCCCTTGGCACCCCCTTTGAGTAGTCGACCAAGTCTAAAGATAACAGCCCTCTCATATTCCTGCACAATCTGGAAACAGAATAAGAAAACGTTCTAAATTACTTGTAAAAAGATTGCTTTGTACAGAACTGTCAAAAATAATTAACAGGAAATTTTCTTTGTGTCTTCAAGCCTGCTTGCAGACAGATGTTCTAATAAAAAATAGCTTATAGCTTATCTGCTATAGTAGATGGAAGATATGAATATTGCTTGTTGCAGGGATTTCATTAGGCCCCGGCGGCCGACGGAATCGCCGGCTATTTTCCACCGGCTACTTTTTTTTAAAAATCGACTTAAGTTTTATTTGGACTAAAAAGATAAAATAACTTCAACCCTCTACTTCACCGCCTATTCTGAAGTTAATGAAAACCCTGAAAGCAAAATGAATATTCAAATAACTATTATTAATATAAATAAGTCCTGAATGTGAGTATCCATGGTTCTTCTTGCAGCTGAGCCAACAAATGTAAAACCTTTGAAAGACATTTCAACAATCATGGATTGCTTGTCATTCTTTTAGAACCTTGTGTGACAGACACATGAGGTGTGTGTATGATAGGGCCTGTGCCAACGCATCCATTTTCGTTTGAAAATGCAACCTTTTTGTTATGGATACGGGAATTGTCCACACTTAACGTGAAAACAACGACCAAAAACAGGAACGAAAAGGTTGCGTTTTCAAACAAAAACAGATACATTGGGACAGGGTCTAACAGTTTATCAATGATAACATTATCTGTCAAAGCGTAGATTATGTATATTTTTAAAATCCAATAAAATTAAGGGGACCAAAGGGAGCCAAAATCCTTTTGCATATTATAGACCTGTCAAGCTCTACTGGATTTCCAATTAGTCTTGGGCTTGCTAGTGTAACACTTTAAAAACAAATATGAAAAATGAATAATTCTAAGAAAATAAATACATTTGATAGTCATCTTTAATGGAATACCATAGTATATAAGCATAATTCACAAGCTGAAGTAAATACATCAGTTAAATAAGTTTTAACTGACTGGTGGCGTAGTGAAATGTATAATTTCAATTATATTTATGCAAATATGTCAAACATTGACTCTAAACCGTTTCCAATTTGCAGTACTTTAATTTAACTCTAAGGTTTAGAGATAAGACATTCCTCGCAATACCATTGATAAGTTATGGAATAGTCAATTTTATATAAATTGTTTCTTTTTTATCGAAAAGGAAAGTTAGAATCTCTAGACTCTTTACACTTACCTTCAAGCACATAAATATCGCAATCGGAAACGTAATAATGAATATAAGGATGGACACTCCAGTGAGAAAGAAATAGAAGAACCCACGCTCATGGTCACTGCCTGAAATTGAAAAAAATAATAATCATAAACTTAAATCAAAATTAAAAGTGAGGACAAACTATATTGGAGTAACAAGACTTCATGAACTGATTCTACTTTTCGTAACCTCCACGATAGAGCGCTATTTACGTTGCTATTCTTGCATTTTGTAAACAAAATAGGTACTATATATCTCATTATAAAGATCTAGAAAGGCCGTATTTTCGCGTTAAAATTAGAGCGATAATACTATAAACGAAAATGTACCAGCCCTCAAGCAAAGAATGAAGATGCAAAATAGTGGAGCATAATTATGTCAAACTGAGGGGTGTTATATTTTATCAAAATAAAATACTAAAAATAAACGAAGTAGGGTACTCTATTTAATAATTTGTTGGTTACATCGCTTTTCAGACTGCTCTAGTTAGAAATTTTAACATTTCTAGGGCTTGGGAGCGCGAGAATAAAGGACTTTTAGTCGGTAAGAAGAAACACTTCGCTCTTAATGAATTTTCAAGCGAATTTCGAGACCTTGTTATCTGACTTATAGTTAGTGACATAACATCCGTACTTTCCCGGTAATACCATAATTTTTCTTTTAATCATCCGGTTAGCCTAGTTACCAAATCAGTTTTTCGACATCTAGTGATTAGATTTTAAAAAAAGAAGAAGTAAAGACGAAATAAAGGGACAAGGGTAATGTTGTCATGTTGGTTTCGATCCTGACTCGATCGGTTACACTTGGTCGGAAATAAGAACAATTCATCCTTATATTCGACGAAAATAAAGAAATAAATAAAGGTAAAAGCAAACCTTGGTGATGGCCTGAGGTAGAAGGTTGCTCAACGTCTTTCATAGCCATATTAGTAGCCATAATGTTGTCCGTGCGTGCGGACTGTGATACTGCAACTTCGTTCGATGTCTTTTAACTCCATCCCGCAATGCATCATGGTATTTCTCTAAAACCGAAAATACATTCGACGCAAACATTCTGTATATATATTTTACGAATGCATAAATTACTAATGAACAAATGCTCTATTAAGCAAACACAATAGGAATGCATGAGCCCGAATGTGTATATTAATATAAATTTCATTCAAAATATTTTTAAGACGAATATTCAAAAAACATCAAACATTTGGTTTATTTTCTCGACAATATATGGAATCACGACTCTTTTTAAGAACGTCTTTATTGTTGAGGCTGGGCCGTTCTTATTTTTGGAGTATTTAAAGGCTGAAAAAGTTCTGAAGATTTTTTTAGATTTTAGTGTACATAAAAATATAGAAACCAATGAAATATAAGCTACACAAATAGCAAATTTTCAAGGTTGTTATTGTCAACACAATTGGATTCTTCATTTCAGAACGCATCACAATAACAAAACAAGATATTATGCTATTTTGTGATCCTCGACATGTTTTTATCATGTTCTTAAAATTTGGCTTTTTTGATGAACACTATCTTGTTTCACTTTAGGCGTTCACCGTTATTTCCCAGCGTCCATTCAATGCTTGCGTGCAAAAAATCCATTTTACTAAGTATTTGTGGGCGTTTTACGTGGGAAGTTATTTCGTCTTGGTAAAACAATAAGTAACGAACAAATAACTTCTAATTGGATAAAGTGCAGTCGGTCGTGCCTCTGGAAATGGCGATTCTTTCGAGAAAGGTGGTATGTGGATATTTGTTGAGGTTTGGACATTACACTGGTTTACAGTGTACTGCTTAGGTATTACAACTGCAACGTCATGATACATTCCGATGTTTGGTTTAATAAATTCCTTTGATGAATGCTTAACGCTTGAATGCATGTCTTCTGAAATAACAAGCCTTCAATTACAATCAGCCATTTCAGTTTCAGTTTAATCTTTGTTTATCGAGGGTAGCATATTTAACCGAATTTACAGTTTTCTAACATATGGCCCTCGGTTAGTAAGCACTGTCACTGGGGGTGGTCACTGCCAGAGGGTTTATTGCGTCCCCAGTGGTTCTTTTACGTCCCTTCGGTTCACAGCGGTGAGAGGCCGACGCGCTAACACACTAGGCCACCCGTGCTTCCATATCTTCTTGGGTCGGAGAACACTCTCATTTTGTTCTCTGTCCTTATACCCCACACGTTCTATGTTCGAGCTATCTTAGGCCTAGATTAAACGGCGTGCCAGAGTCGCACCGTTCTGGTTCGGTAGAGGTTCGATCATAGAGCGGCTCTACAATAATGATCTTTAAGGTTTAAGTAGTTGTGGTAATAGGATATTGTTTGTTTTTAGCTGCCCACTCTAACTCCAAATATCATATCAACCATGTCTTTGTTTAAGTAATGCATTGGGAATTGTTCCAGTTAGATCCAGGACCTCTCACCTCGTTGATCGGTAAGAAGAGACCCCAATGTATATTGTTTATTTATTACTGGCATTTATTATTGACATCACGCTAGCCCGGTCGCAGCTCTAGATCCCACATGGATCTGAGCTGTGGTTTAAAGCACTTCGTTCGAGTCGAAGTCGCCCTGCAGTTTTTTTTGCCGATGAAGTTTAACTGAGGCAAACCGGCTATGCCATGCTGACGAGTAATTGACTGTGCTAGCGTCCCGTCTTGGCCCGACTGGTGCCAATGTGTGTATGCTAGTGTGCTTTTAAAGTCCATTTCAAGGGCATCAAAGGTGACAGAATCACAAGCTTTTATCTAGGCTATGGAGACCTTTCTGGTCGCAATACAGCATGGGATGCACCTCAGGTTGATTTATGCCCTTTGCCCAGAACCTTGCAGGTAAACTTTCTGTAGCCACTTGAAACGAAGCTTTAGACCCGCACTCTGTGGATCAAATGACAATCTAACCCAATGTACAGTAGGATGTAGTTGCCCACGCTTTTCAGTCTCTCACAATTTCCATCTCAGCATCCAGTTTTCTAACCCCTACGTTTTTCCGCCGTTCTTTCTAATCTCAATCTTCAAGTTCTTAGAGGGTGGGTATCCCCTTTACCATCTGAGACCCAGACAACCTCGGTCTTTTGGTGGCCGTTTGGGGCGGTTGAAGTGGCAGTGGGGTGGCAGTGGGTTGGCAGTGGATTGGAAGTGGAGTGGCAGTAGATTGGTAGTGGATTGGAAGTGGAGTGGCAGTGGATTGGTAGTGTATCGGTAGTGGAGGGCAGTGGATCCGTAGTGGATTGGCAGTGGAGTGGCAGTGGATTGGTAGTGGATTGGTAGTGGATTGGTAGTGGATTGGCAGTGGATTGGCAGTGGATTGGCAGTGGATTGGCAGTGGAGTGGCAGTGGATTGGCAGTGGAATGGCAGTGGAGTGGTAGTGGAGTGGAGTGGCAGTGGATTGGCAGTGGATTGGCAGTGGATTGGCAGTGGATTGGTAGTGGAGTGGCAGTGGATTGGCAGTGGATTGGCAGTGGATTGGCAGTGGATTGGCAGTGGAGTGGCAGTGGAGTGGCAGTGGAGTGGCAGTGGAGTGGTAGTGGAGTGGCAGTGGAGTGGCAGTGGAGTGGCAGTGGATTGGCAGTGGATTGGCAGTGGATTGGTAGTGGATTGGCAGTGGATTGGCAGTGGATTGGTAGTGGATTGGCAGTGGAGTGGCAGTGGAGTGGCAGTGGATTGGCAGTGGATTGGCAGTGGATTGGCAGTGGATTGGTAGTGCATTGGCAATGGATTGGTAGTGGAATGGTAGTGGAGTGGTAGTGGATTGGTAGTGGATTGGTAGTGGATTGGTAGTGGAGTGGCAGTGGATTGGTAGTGGGGTGGTAGTAGATTGGTAGTGGAGTGGCAGTGGATTTGTAGTGGAGTGGCAGTGGATATGTAGTGGATTGGCAGTGGAGTGGCAGTGGATTGGTAGTGGGGTAGTAGTAGATTGGCAGTGGAGTGGCAGTGGAGTAGTAGTGGGGTGGCAGTGGATTTTTAGTGGATTGGTAGTGGATCGGTAGTGGAGTGGCAGTGGAGTAGTAGTGGGGTGGCAGTGGATCGGTAGTGGAGTGGCAGTGGATTGGCGGTGGATTGGCAGTGGAGTGGCAATGGATTGGTAGTGGATTGGTAGTGGAGTGGCAGTGGAGTGGCAGTGGAGTGGCAGTGGATTGGTAGTGGAGTGGCAGTGGAGTGGCAGTGGATTGGTAGTGGATTGGAAGTGGAGTGGCAGTGGAGTGGCAGTGGAGTGGCAGTGGAGTGGCATTAAAGTGGCATTTGAGTGGCGGTGGAGTGGCACTGGATTGGCAGTGGAGTGGCAGTGGTATGGTAGTAGATTGGAAGTGGAGTGGCAGTGGAGTGGCAGTGGATTGGTAGCAGTGGAGTGGCAGTGGATTGGCAGTAGATTGGTAGTGGATTGGCAGTAGATTGGTAGTGGAGTGGCAGTGGAGTAGCAGTGGATTGGTAGTGGAGTGGCATTTGAGTGGCGGTGGAGTGGCAGTGGAGTGGCATTGGCAGTGGATTGGTAGTGGAGTGGCATTTGAGTGGCGGTGGAGTGGCAGTGGAGTGGCAGTGGATTGGTAGTGGGGTGGCAGTGGATTGGCAGTGGAGTTGCATTGGAGTGGCATTGGAGTGGCATTGGAGTGGCATTGGAGTGGCATTCGAGTGGCAGTGGATTGGTAGTGGATTGGCAGTGGGGTGGCAGTGGATTGGCAGTGGGGTGGCAGTGGATTGGCAGTGGATTGGCAGTGAAATGGCAGTGGATTGGTAGTGGAGTGGCAGTGGATTGGTAGTGGATTGGCAGTGGATTGGCAGTGGATTGGTAGTGGGGTGGCAGTGGATTGGAAGTGGAGTGGCAGTGGATTGGTAGTGGAGTGGCAGTGGATTGGTAGTGGAGTGGCAGTGGAGTAGCAGTGGATTGGTAGTGGAGTGGCATTTGAGTGGCGGTGGAGTGGCAGTGGAGTGGCATTGGTAGTGGATTGGCAGTGGATTGGTAGTGGGGTGGCAGTGAATTGGCAGTGGAGTTGCATTGGAGTGGCATTGGAGTGGCATTGGAGTGGCAGTGGGGTGGCAGTGGATTGGTAGTGGAGTGGCAGGGGATTGGTAGTGGATTGGTAGTGGATTGGCAGTGGAATGGCAGTGGATTGGTAGTGGAGTGGCAGTGGATTGGTAGTGGATTGGTAGTGGGGTGGCAGTGGATTGGTAGTGGGGTGGCAGTGGATTGGCAGTGGATTGGCAGTGGATTGGCAGTGGATTGGAAGTGGAGTGGCAGTGGATTGGTAGTGGATTGGAAGTGGAGTGACAGTGGATTGGTAGTGGAGTGGCAGTGGATTGGTAGTGGAGTGGCATTTGAGTGGCGGTGGAGTGGCAGTGGATTGGCAGTGGATTGGCAGTGGAGTGGCAGTGGATTGGTAGTGGAGTGGCAGTGGATTGGCAGTGGAGTGGCAGTGGATTGGCAGTGTAGTGGCAGTGGATTGGCAGTGGAGTGGCAGTAGAATGGCCGTGGAATGGCCGTGTCGTGGCGTGGCAGTGGAGTGGCAGTGGATTGGTCGTGGAGTGGCTGTGGATTGGCGGTGGATTGGCAGTGGAGTGGCAGTGGAGTGGCAGTGGATTTGTAGTGGAGTGGAAGTGAATTGACAGTGGATTGGTAGTGGAGTGGCGGTGGAGTGGCAGTGGGGTGGGGGTGGAGTAATTGGATTATGTCACGCACTATGACTGCATTCGTTATAAGTTTACGAGTTATAAGAGCTTATCCGTGTTATAATCCACAGGTTGTGACTGTAGTTCTAGTTGTCACCTTTCCCTCTCACGATGCTTGGAGCTAAAAGAGTGAAACTTGTCGATGAAGGTTCAGAGATCTAAGGTACGGGATATTATTAGTCAGACGTTTAAACTCGTCTTTGCAAAATATTGCGGTGAAAATTGCGGGCATTTACGCTTAAAGATTTGCAACGGGTGTAAGAAGTCAAAGTCAGCGCGACTGTGTGATAATGGAGAGCGAAACTGTGTGGTCCGAGTATTACGAGAAAGTGAAAGAACTCGGCAATTTTTCTGACCCACAAATGCATAAATTTATAGTCTTAACCACGGGCGAGAAATTCCGCTTTCCCGAGGACTACTACATGGCAGACTTGCAAATAGCATGTATTTTTTTCCCAAGAAGAAAAGGAACTCGAAGAAAGAGGCCAAGCTCTATAGGCTAATGTTTGTATACATATAATAAGAGGAAATAAAGACATTGTGGCCACATTTTTGTATTTCATTAAAACTCGATAGCATCTACTGTTTCTTCTTTGTACCGCCTTTTATTTCAACCCTCCCCTAAATTGTGGGGAAAGTGGAATTTTTACCGATCGAAGTCTATACCGACGCTGTTTAAGCTTTTTCACGAGTGGCCCCTCTACCCTATGAGCGTCGTCGTCTAGCGTGTGTGTGTGTTTTTTTTAAGTTATTATGTTTCTCTTGGCTTATGGGTTCGTCAGGTGTAAAGTCTGGCATTACAAACAAAGGTTCCGTTGTCGGTTTCTCGGGGGGGATAGAAAGGGTGGATAGAGAGTCAACCCTGGCCACTCTTCCTCCTCCTCACTCCTCCTTCTCACTCCACCCCCTTCTCCTCCTTCTCACTCCTCCTCCTCCTTAGGCTCTATTTCCAGCTGACGTCAGGCGTTGCGGTTCTACGATCCTCCGCCCCAGAGGGCTCACAGAAACGACTGGTAATCGAGCTTAGCTGGGAAAAGGATAATAAATTATTTGTATTCACTTATCGGCTTTAAATGCATGCCAATGAATAGTTAACTGCAAGTAGACCATTAAAAATATTCCTAAAAAGCACAGTCCTATATCATTATCATCACCATGAAGCTGATAATCAATAAATCCAAGTAAAATTTGCATTTACACTCCCAATCAAAGCTTTATCCTGGTTGAAGCAGGTGCCCTCAAAAGCGTACATGCCCTGCAATATGAAAAAAATAAAGACATGTGTTATAATCAGCTTCAAACTACGGGCACCGCATTAATACGGACACCCCGCTATTATATGGGCAGTCAATTGCAACCCGCTTTAACGGACACTGTTGAGAACGAAAAATGACCGCTTTTAGACTGGACTTTTTCTTGCAACGGAACTTTTTCTTTCACACAACATACACAAATGTTTAAAACAAAAGATAATGAAGGACCTACGCGGATGCAACGACCTACGATGCAACGGGCGCATCCAACACAGGACTTAGTTGGGCGAGCCAACACGTGACTTGATAAGACTAAAACAATAGTATACCCTATTGGTTTAGTACCTTTGATAGACTAACATATGGTATTCCCTTTGTAGCATGTAGCGTCACGGTATCTGGTGGAAGGACAAATAATAAAGAGGAATGTGAATGTAAGAATAAAAGGTAATACGAAGATTTGATGGGAAAATGTGAGTTTTTTTTATTATATTTTGTTTTTTTTAGATCATTCTGAAATGATTTCTATCACGAGCATGAAGATAAAGACATCTTCGTTATTAGCAGCTAATACCCCCTTAAATCGAACCCTGGCCTACTGGAAGTGAGTTTTCCCTCTTCAGAGTTAGCTGTATATTTTTCTCCCTCCAGGCTTGTAGAGCTCTATATTTAAAACGTTTCTAATGAATATTCTCTTTGTCAGCCTAGAGTGTGATTGTCGGTTCTATTATTGTTATATGGTTACAATCACATTTTCAAGAGTTACGTTGAAGAAAATCCCATATTCAGTCGTTTCAAGAAAATTTTTTATCCAAAACAGTAGTACTGGAAGTATAGACGCTTTAGAACACAAGCGCCTTATTTGTCTGTATCCAGGAACAGCAGTCAATGTCGCTGGCTAAATTAGTTTACAAACTTTTAGCTTTTGAGCATTTGACTTGTGCAAAATGGCCCTGACGGAAATCTACAGAGCATCCTGATACGCGTGTCAATGTCACTGGCTAAATTAGTCTACAAACTTGAAAGATTTACCTCCTTTGAGGATTGGACATTTGACATGTGCAAAATGTCTCTGGCAGACATCTGCAGAGTATCCTGAAAACAGTATTATCCCATCAAGAACAAGCTTCCATTCACATTGCATCGCAAGAATGTCGACGCCTGAAAGGGAAAAGGGAAAAGGCCACTCCACCGCGTCCTGTAGTTTTCAAAAATATCGGGCCAAATAGCGAAATTCGGGTTTTCTCGCAGAATAAGTAGGCTAAAGCCGAAAGGAGGTACCATCTCTTAATTGATACCGTGGTGCCACCATATAAAAAACACCACTAGGAGGGCAAAATGTGCCTGTTATAAGCAAGTTGCTGCATCTTTTACTCGTAAGCGTCAGTCAATAAAACATGCAGTTACTTCCTTTAAAGCCAATGTCTTAAAAACCTGGACCAACAACGGATTAATCTTCCTACACCATAATAAAACAAGTATGGATTTTTTTTATCCCTTATTTTATGTTTACATCGCAGTTTTAGTTTGAGGTCCAGGTCCACGTCCAGGGGCGTGTTTCGTATTTTTAACAAAAGGCGAATATAATCTGTATGAACCACGAAGAGTTTGCGAGAACTCAGTGCAAACAAACTGAACGCACTGATGAAGAACTAGAGTTACCATAACATAAATGAATTTCATCTCACTCCTGGCAGCTGCTAAAAACATGTATAAAGTTTTACTCAATTTACAAAGAAAAAGAAGCGAATAACAGACTGACAGGAAATAGTCTAGGCTGTGTTAAAGACTTTTAAGTATTCGAAAGAAAACTTATCAATGCAAAACTTTATAATCTTTTCACTATTTCTCTTTTGGCATAAGAAAGAAACATATTCAAGGCAAATTGGGCATGTCATTGGCTAGTTTACGCTATCCGGTGGTGGTTTCGCTGTGCTGTAAAAAGCCTAGTTCTAGCCATAAGATAGTTTTTTTAAATACCTTGGGATCTCTTTTTTTGCACGACTGAGTTAACCAAAGAGCCCACCAAAACTGTCTACGGAAACCAAAAGTCTTGGGGCTAACCATAAGTTAACTTTGAATAAAAATAAAAAGCACGTATTTTTTAATCTCGGATACTTTTTGGCAGGATGCTTGTGGGAAAATCTAAACATAATAGCATTCATTTATCTCAATCCCCGGTTGTTTCTGTTTCTGTTTCCAAAACCAAGGAGTGAATGTCACTGTTTACGTGGATGCCATAATTATATTGAAAGCTTCACCTGAATACCCCACTGTTATATTGAATTTACCTGAATGTGACTTTTATATAGACAGCTTTACGTGGACTAAAGTCAACGTCATACTCACCCCTGTACATTCAGTGAATATCACTGTTATTTTGAGTGTTTTACATCGAGTGAATGTCACTGTTATATTGAGTGTTTTACATCGAGTGAATGTCACTGTTATATTGACCGATTTACCTTGAGTAAATATCGCTATCAGAATGACTGCTTTATCTTGAGTGGGTGTCACTATTTTAATATTTAATATTTACTGCTTTACCTAGAGTGAATGTCGCTGTTATGTTAACTGCTTTTCCGAAGGAGATATGCCGAGGAACGACAGAAGCCTTGAATGTTGAGTGATCGAAGTTTCCTGAGGGAAATAATTAACAATTATTCGACGAAGGCGAAGTGAATTGCGGTGGATATCTGACTATATGAAACATTCTCAGCCCTTCATATTATGTTCCCTACCACATATCCGCCAGGTCTGGTTTGTTAAATGGGGGTTCAACGCCGGCGGTGGGATACTGAAACAGAGGGGAGGTGTGACATGGTGGCGCTGGTGATGAGGTTGAGTGACAGCCAATGCTACTGTCACAAAAAACACCATGTAACGCAACATCTGTGTGGCCTACATAACAATCAAAATTAAAATGAGAGTCACAAAAGAGACAAATTTGTTTGCGGAAAAAACATAAGCAATGCACTGTTTACATATCCAGGACCATTTCATGTGCACGTTGGCTACACATTTTCTTCTCAACGGCGAGTAAGCCTGCTGCAGGCGTTTACCCGGTGTCATATCTGTCAACCCAACTTGGATAGAAATATTACGGTGGAAATTAAAACAATATCACCTTGAAAAAAGAAAAGAGCAGGCAGTGTTCTAGCCATGTTGCCAACTGGAAAAGAAGTACAAGTGCAAAGAATTAGTTTCTGTGCTTATCGTTGCTCTGTTGAAGAGCATAATCGACGACCAGATAGCGATGATGGAAAAAAATGGATTTGCCGCCATCGAGTTATTGCAAAGCAATATGGACCAGGTTTTCAAAACCCTCTGGGTTAACGCACTACTTATCTGACAAAACCTAGTGCACAGAAGTCTAGGGAGCAACATCTTCACCTCTCCCTGTACTCTCCGGTGTACCTCAAGGCAGTCTACTTGGTCCTCTACTCTCCCTCGTATAAATCAATAACTTACCGGCCCTTTTAGGCCCTGGTACCTCACTTAGTCTTTTTGCAAACGACACCAAATTCTACCTTACTATCAGCTCTCCCTCTGACGCTGTCAAACTGCAGAGTGATCTTGACGTTCTATCAGAGTGGAACCGAGCGTGGAAGCTGCGCTAACATCGACAAGTGTGAGGTCTTGCGGGTGACTCACAAGCGCAGCCCCATCGAAACGAATTATGCGATCGATGGCCACGTGCTGATTCCGGCTCAGAAAGACCGAGAAGTGGTGGTAACCAGGGACCTCAAGTGGTCCGAGCAGTCCAAGGGATACCGAATGCTGGGGTTCCTACGACGGAACGGTCTACGTGACTTCGACACAGTCGCTAGAAGGTCTCTATATCTGTCAATTGTTAGACGAACAGTGGTACACGCGTTCGAGGTGTGGGCACCTCAAGTAATTACGGACATGAGATCGGTGGAGGCTCTCCAACGCCGTGCGACAAAAGTAATACTAACAAATCAGGAACGCTTGAAACAGGCCAACTTGCTACCACTCTCCTGCTTGCATGAAATTAAGAATCTTGTTTTTATGTATAAATGCCTAAGTGGATATTCCGTTCTTTAAACCATTGCCATCAGTAAGATCGTCCCGCCACAGGAGCAACCTTGATATAGCCACCCCCTCCGTAAAACTAAGCTTTTTGCAAAATTCATTTTTCAATCGAATTCCAAAGGTGTGGAATAAACTCCCTGTAGATATACGCAATACGTCATCATTACCCTATTTTTAAAAACAAACTCGCAGTCAGATATAGCCAGGCGCTCAAAACTACTTACAATGCCGAAAATACAATTACGTGGAAATCTGTTTTTCCTAAGTGCTGCCGCGCTAGGAGTATTCTTGCGCAACCATCCTGTTGCTTTTAGCCATTTATAGTAGTTTTTTTTAAGATTGATTGAATTCTTCATGTTTTCCTTTATTTGTTGTTGTCGTTATGTCCATTTTTTTCTTTTATTGTAAAGGGTTACACTAGAGTTGGAGCCGTGCTCTGTTGTGTTAACCATACCGTTTTACCATAGGCCGCCCAAGTTCTGTGCCCGTTTTTTTTTGTAGTAACTAAATACAGAAGTCTTATCTTCAGTTGTCCTGTCGTCCTCTCTTCGTTTAGTGCTCTAGTTAGAGTGTCTGGTAGACCCGTCGGAAAACAAACAAACACACTTCTAGAGCACTTAACAAAGAAAGGACGACAGGACAACTCAAGATAAGACTTCTGAACTTATTACTACAAAAAAAAACAGAACAGAACTTGGGCGGCCTGTGGTTTTACATGCTGTTTTTCTTGCAAAATTCTGGAAGTCACGTCGTTGTCTTGGATTTTTGTCATTGATGAATTTAGACGATAATTTTTGTGAATTCATACTTTGAAAGGGGAAACCACGTACTCTGTATGGAAATGCTGATCAATATTTTGATTTGTTTGAGGCCAAAGCAAGGCAACAGGCTTTCAGTAAAGCCTACGGAAAATAATCTGTTTTGAGATCTATGTTCAAAAAAGGTAAGTTTAATATAATGATCGGAATATATTTCACCTCTCCTTAATATGACCTACTAGAAACCGTTTGAGATCCGTTGAACTGGTAAGCAGGACCCTTTTGAAAAATAACTATCCATCCACCCGGACAAGGAAACACAGAAGACAATTATCAAGGAACTGGTGATGCACCGTCCACTTAAACTTTTTATCCAAATCGATTGAACGTCAATTTGATGTAAAGAAAGTAAAGAAGACAGAGCTCCTAGATCAACTTCAGTGGATTGTGGATTCGGCAAAGATACAAGGGGCAAATATGCCCAAGACAATATTTTTTTGCAGCACATTGCAGGCTATTGCCTCTGTTGTTAACTGGTTAATGATGATGTTGGGAAGTTACGCTTTTGTTCCATCTACTTCTACTTCAAGGGGAAACTGCCTGAAAGGAATTTTCCACTCCTTGACTTTAAAATCAAACAGAAGCAAGGAGGCAAAAAAAATGATTGTTGTTGCTACTTCAGCACTAGGCATGGGGGTTAATTTCTCTGAGGAGACACTGCAAGAGTTGAAGGGTAGTTTTATTAAGAAACATTCGACAATTCCAGTGTTTGGAGACAATGCTCATGGGTTCTCTGAGCAACTGATTGAGGAGGTTCTAGACCATAGTCCGGAGATATTTTAACTTTCTGACATTTTATCACTGGCGCCGGTATATGCCATTAGACATGCAAAGTTAATCTTAGAGGTTTTCTTTGAGATATCTGAGGACTGCTCGGAATGGATGGATGAGTGTGTGTCCAAGTTAGATAAATCCCAAGGAGAAAGTGATGAGTTCGCAACGAGCTTACTACTTAACAGGGCGGATCTAGCTTTTTGCTAAGGGGGGGGGGGGGGGGGGGGGGGGCTCAGTGACAAAGGAGGAGAGGGCATTTTTTTGTTACATATTGCTTTCTGGCAGCCCGAAGGGGGGGGGGGGGGGGCTTAAACCCCCTAAACCCTCCCCCTATACCCGCTACTGCTTAACAGTTGTAGATAAAGTAGATGAATCAAATTTCGATATCTTGTAGATATTAACGGACAGTAGCGCTTATTATAATCTAACATCTGTGTTGAGAACCTGTGCATGATATCCACCCTTTTAATTCTGGGTTGCCCTACCAAACCAACTTCTCTTCCCCCGCCCCCTTCCCCCGCTCTCGAGCGCTTTGCGCTCGTTCCGGCTTTCGCGCGTTCAAAAAAAAAAAAAACAAGGTGGCGGCCACTACTTGGCGCATAGCGAAAACACTGGGTAAACATAGAGAAAAAACACCGGGTAAACGCCTGCAGGCAGGATAAGTAGAATCTCAAAACACAACTTTCGTGATTTCTCGTTTAAACGCCCAACTTATAACGAATATGCGCCTAACCCCCTTCTACCCCCAAAATATATAAAGATGGCAAACGCAATATTTAAGCACGCTTAGTCATTTTCTTTTATCGTAAACAAAATACGTATATTTACTTTTAGTTCTTTTAATTTCTTACTGGTTATTTAACTTGGATTCCTTAAAATATGATACTGGAGAGAGACGACCTGACCTGATGATCTAAAAAAAAAGCGTCCAGGGTGCTAAAACGAGCATTTAAGGTATATACATTACCGTCGAAGGACTGGTGTTAGAAGACGGTCTTCATATTAGATTACAAAGCGAAAAATCCCAGAACGCGAGTTCCTTTATTTGCTTTAATATAGTCAATAAAAAACTGAAATTTCAGAATATAGTAGATAAAGTATCGGTCTATTATAATCCTGAGATTCAAGGGCTTAGCTTAAATAATAGGCGATTACAAGCTTTCGAGGTGAGACCAACTTAGCCCTGTATAACTCTTGAACGACGGGATGGCACCACAATAACATGGGGTACCCCTGAAAGTTTTCCAAATATGGGATGGATCACGCAACAAATCTATTGTTTTAAGTCTCTGGAGCATAGTAAGAGGCCTTAACCTCCCCTCGAGGCGACTTTCCTTCCATTTCGAATTCAAGAAGAATTCAAACGTGGAAAATTAAAGTTCACAGAAAAGTCAGGCAAGGAAACTGGTAAATATGGTTAATTTAGCTTTTCTTGTTTCGATCTGTATGATGATTGATACGATGCGAGATGCAATTCACCCCCAAATTATTTTTTTGAACACACGCAGTGAGCACACGGCCGTGTCAAAATGGCGGCGTGCAGCAATCCTTTGGGGAGCAAATTGCTTACCCAGGTAAAACGTGTGCAGCAAAGCATGCGAAATTACTGATAATGAAGTGCCATTGCTGTTAAAGCAGCAAGTTATTCCGAGCTGGTGGAGTAAGGAAACTCGTGTTTGCTTTGTGTTTATGGATAAGTTGTTCGAGGCTAGCTATAGCATTGAGGGAAGCATGGAGTCTGTAGTCCGCAAAGCACTAAATTGCTTGGACCCAGCTCTCAATTTACCCAATCAAATATCTAGTATCACTTGACCACATGATATATCGAGAAAGTTGAACTAATAACGAACGTACTTTGAAGCGAAACCTGAACGAAAAAAGGTAGGGCGGCGTGATTTGAAAATACAATCTCTAGAGCAACAAAACAAACAACAACTGAAGAAGTTGCACAGTTGGAAGGTGATAAATTAAAAGAAATTCAAGAATTAAATAATGAAAACAATGAGATGATTAAAGAAACAAATAGTAAATTAGATGAAGCCTTGAAAGCAAAAGAGAGTGCACAAAAAATGAAATGAGATTATGAAGCCAAATATCAGGCTGCAGAAAACCGGTTAACTAAGGAAAAAAAGCATCTTACTTCTCAGATACAAACCCTGAAGGAAACAATAAGAAATATAGAAAATGAGGTGTCTTTTCTTCAGGAACAAATTAATGCTTTTAGGCAAAACTCTGAAGTAAAAACCTTCCAAAATGGAAAATACACGGATGAAGTAAGGGCAGTGTATGAGGATCTTTTATGCTGGGGGTGGGAACAGAACATTTTGAAAAGGTTATTAAGTCTGTGTTGTCAAGCCTTGGAGGAATTGAATGTGGTCGCTTGCCAAAGCCAACATTTTCAAGATATATGTTTTTAGAGGCTCGAAGACTAGCACAGATTCATATCGCTGAAGAACTGTTATCAAACTGGATGATAGCAAGAATTACAAAACCATTTACAGTGATGGAACCTCTAAGTATGGGCACCACTATGGTACATGTGACATTGGTGATATTGAGGGCAATATGCTTGTTACAGGTTTAAGGGAGATGTCTGGTGGGGAGGCTGAGACCTAGTTGGATAACCTAAAACAAATTTTCTCAGACAATTCCACCGTTGCTATTATTGATTGTGGTTGTGAGTCAGGTCTTTAAAAAATGTGGTTAGTATAAAAATATGATGTCGTTGATGGTTGCAACTCTCTAAATGATAATGCTCTGATTAGAATGAATGATTTTTTTGTGGTCTTTCTTTTGTTATTGGTCTGGCGGACCAAGAAGAAGCTGCATTGAAAGTGTGGAATACTATTCTTTATGGTGATCACAATGTAGGCAGTCTTGCACATGGGGGATACAGTGTTGGGGGTGGTGGTGGGGGATCTGGTACTTCACGTCGACGCCCTGTACAATTTCTTACATTTTTAAAAACAGAAACACCAAGCTCGCTGTCTCTGGACGAAGATGTCAGGGAGAAAACTGCAGTAACACCTGAGGTCCAAATCTAAAGACATGGGATACCCGTACACCGACAACTCACGGATAGATAGTCCGGGTCTCAATAGAAGCAACTTGCACCTCAAAAAAGGGTAACGCTTATCTTGCTGTCAATATAATTCAGTTTTTAAAAGCCGAGCACCGTTAAACTAGTAGTAAGTCTTCGGCTTCATCGCGACAGGATTTTACCAATCCAATACACCAACTCGGCAAAATCCTTATGGAATTCACAGTCAGCAACCGAAACTGAAAGTTCTACAAAATCATCATCCCCATTACTCAGCATCGGTAAGTTATCCAAGCTGAAGGGCTTCACTTTTGCATCAATTAATATCAATTCGGCGGCCAACCTTACTTTTTTTCTGCGTGGTGACATAGTAGCTACTCGCACATGCGCAGTAGCTACAAAACGTAACATAATTGTATATGGGCGGGGAAGGTATCAAAATGCTCAGGTAATATAGTTCTACTTGATGGAGCTGCAAAAAAGTACATATTAGATGCTTAATATTTGGTTTGATGTCCCTACCTGTGAATAAAATATTTCATTCACTAATACATTCCGTTTAGTTTGAACTTGCGATAAAATGTAAAAATGAAAATAACAAAATAAAAATCGCGCTTTCACTCGCGCTTCTAATTTTAGGTCCAAACACACCGTCGCTAATCACGTAACTTATCTAATGGCGAGATAATGCCAGGATTTTCTGTTTATATTGTTTAAAAATCATTGATTGTCGTATTACGTATTTACTAAGAAGTAAGCCGTAAATTTGTCCACCATTAACTTAAAAGGAATGGTGGAGGGAAAACGTTAAGAGGCAGTCAGTGTAGTCGATGGCTGGATGACAGATGCCTTGACCCATGACAGATCTCTAAATGGCACAAGAGCTTTGCAAATACGACAGAATCGCCAAAACCCTAAACCATGAGGATGGCAATAGGCAAGGCACGTTTTTTTTTATAAGGTCACAAACATGTTTTTGCCTTTGACGGCAGAGCATGAAAATGTTTCATGCAAACATCCAAAATAATTCATAATCCATAGATGTGACCATGTGTTCATAGTTCAGCTTATTGCAAAGCCAAACTTGCGCATATAAAATAGGTCCCCGATGCGACACCATAGTTAAAAAATACGAAATAATTTTAGACAGCTATTAGAATCAAACTACAATATCTTTTATGTTCAAAAGTTTTAGGTACTCAAAAAATATTTACAACAAGGGAAACGGTACGCTACCTTGAACTATTTAATGCTTTTATAAAGTCTTCACTTAATCATAATAAAGTTGAAAAGTTGTTAAATATTTATATGATAGCTTAAGATAATTGTCTCACCTTGACGAGTGAAAAGTCTTGGATGATCACTTTTAAGAAGAGAAAGGTTTGAGATATATGTACCGTGCCCTATAGGAGTAACAGCCTTTGGTCTGTGAACCAGTCTAAGTGCGAACCTCTAACAATTAGGATTTTGTGCCCTTTGTGTATGTTATCCGGTTGTTTCCCTAATAGTATGCATGACTGATTAAGAACAAATAGTTTCGAAAGAGAAAATATCGAACCTAGCAATTATTCAAGCTAAAAAATGAAAAAAATGTATATAAAAGTGCGGTACATACTGTGTCTGTTCATGTCATATGCAGACGTCATGTTGTTATATTGCTGATGTAAACACTTGAATCTAAAAACAAAAAACTGGGCGTACCTATGTAATGAACATGTCGTTTTTTATAACCTTTTTTACAAGGCTGGTTCATCTTGTTGTCATAAAAAAACTATAACCTACTTTCTTCCCCTACTTTTCTTGGTTTTTCTCTCATCAAAATTTCCTGATTTGGAAAATGTTTGCCTAAGCAACTCCTTGCGACCGATTTTCCAGTCACAAGCAATGGGGTAAAACTATACAAAATGATTTTAGTCGTCCGGTTAGCTTTTTACTCGATGGCAGCCAATGAACATAGCACGAATGATGAAATTGACGTAGAGGCTTCGAAGCACATGCAAAAGAAATCTTAAATATATTGTAACACTTTTTATTACTTTTTTGAAAGACACACCACAAAAACTGAACAAGAAGAGAGGACCGCCGCTAAAGGTATGACATACAATGTATGACTCAACGAGAAAGTCCCATCTTTTTTATAATTTATCATGTTTATAATACTGTATTAATAATTACTGCTAGTCTAAATGACAGTCAGTAATGACAGCCAAGTTTAAAATTGCCAGCATCATTTGACAAAATTGTAGTGCAGAATTATTGTGTCTGATAACACATTGCCATTTGAATCTCAAACAATCGTTATTTTGTTTCCAACATTGGGCCATACAGCCTAGACTTTAATTGTATTCTTTAAGATAAAAATACAGTATTTTTTGCTTGTTTGTTTATTGAGACTTCAAAATATAGCACATACTGTATCCAGGCCCGTACCCAGGATTTTTCTTGGGGGGATGCGAAATCCTAAAAAGTGGACCTTTTATTTCCGGGGGGAGAGAGATCTCTGATAAAAATCTGACAATGCCTTTGCAGTATCTCCACGAGACGTTTATTGTCGGATTTGGCTGCGTTCCAGAGTGCGTTTTGTGTGTTTGTGTGTGTGTGTGTGTGTGTGTGTGGGGGGGGGGGGGGGGGGGGGGGGGGGGGGGGTGAGTTCGCACACCCCTGGGTGCGGGCCTGGTATCTGAAACCCCACTAAACTGTAGCTTAGCCTTGGCAAGTGAAAAAGCTCCCTTTTGCAATTTTATAACAACAGGTTTGAATATGTGTTACATATCTGAACCTGTGCCTTTCTTGTTTTCTGGCTGTGACTTTGGTATTCCTTCTTTCTGCTTTGTAAGGTCCACGTACGAGCAACAAGGTCCCTTTTTCTTTGTTTCCTGTATTAAAACATGAATTGTGACCCTTCATAGGAAGTTTAGGAAGTTCAAATCAAAGCAGAATTTTTTTTTTCCATTTAAAAGTGAATCCATTTTTTTAAACATTTTCCAAAGGGAATTGTCTTCATTGATACTTATATATTTAACTTATTACACTTGCTGCATTTTTGGACGCTTTTCGTATCTGGAAAGAATGTTGTCAGTCAAGAAAAAGCTTGTGTTCTTAAAGAAAGACCTGTGATATAAAAGGCGCGGACTTGGTCCAAGTCTTCATTCACGCTAGACCACGTCAAGTGCATAGTTGCGTAAATACCGAAAAAGCAGAGATTCTTTTGTCTTTTTATTGGTCGAGGTTTCATCTTTGAGGATGGGTCATCCATACATATTTTCCATGAGATGTCATGACATGACATGCAAAAATTGTATGATGTGTGGTACTGAGCTAACCTTGGCACAGGGGCATTAGCAATATATGAGTATTTTGAAATTCAATGTTCTGTCTTATGCTGTTGTCTTTTTTTCCTGGATAAAATAGATACTGGTTTCCAAAATTTTGACATTCAGGTCCATACCAGGAAACATTTGTCCGAGATGATGTTGGGAGGATTAAGGATGTCATTCCCAAAGGAAATCCTCTAAAAGACCTAGGTATGTATGACGGTATTTAATGCTTCTCACCTGAAAATATGACGTGAGATTGGAAAACTTCAAAGTTATGAACCTTTGAAATTATATAAGGAAATCTTGCAAATTCTTGTATTTAAAATTTGTTAAAAATAATATTTTGTATAGGAGTGGGGTATTCTAGTCATTCAGGATTTTATTGCATGGGGGGATATTCATTTTTGAAATTCTTATTGAACAGTCAATAATCCAATGCCACCAGTTGAAGAGGATACATATTTTCTGGAATTGCGAAACACCTTCCATATCCTAGCCCTCTCTATATTATAAGCCACCTTGGAAGATAATTCATTAATTTCTAGCAACCCCGAAAACATGGGAAACCCTGATTCATCTGTAACCTAACTTGCGGAGACGTTTATAAAAAATGATTCCTATCCACTCTGGAAATATTTTCCCCCACCCACCCACCCTTGATTACTGTTAACAACATTTTGCTTCTACCACAGTACCTAACCTGGAATTTCTACACTGCTCTTCTTATTCGTTGCCTATTTGTTTCCTATACATTTTAATGTTTAAGGTGTGAAGCAAACTATCAAACAGTTGTGCAAACGGGCAAAATGGCCAACTGCAAATGATGTACGGCTTGGGATGAGGCCATATGAACCCAAGAAAGCCCCACCGTTTGCAGTAAAGGATCTCCTCCGAATGCCGAATTACTGCTATAAAAGTGTTGAGGTAATTATAACAGCATTCCTGCTTATTAGTCATTGATCATTTATTTGATTATTGATCGGGGCATAGCAAGGATTTTGAAAGGATTTAAGGGATCCCATGCTAGTGCTAAAAAATTAAGCTCAAAGTGAAGAAATCATTCAATTTTTCTTAATTTTCACACTTTTGATGCCATTTACCACTTCCATTAGTTTATTGTTTTACTGGTCCTATTGTTTTCACTCAGGGCCTTAGAGGATTGTGGCTGTGGACCATAACTATTTTTTCATTTGCCTGTTTCACCGTGGAGAAGAGCCTCTTCGCCTCAAGATAAAGCATATAAAGCTACCTCCACATTATGATGGTAAGTGTTTAGTTTAGGCATCTTGTTTTTTTTCTTTGATCACGTTGTATTGAGTCAACCAGTTGATGATGTTGTTAGTCAACAAAATTGATCAAGCTCATAGCTTGATAGACATTCAGCCAAAAGTTATTATGAAGTACCACCCGACTTGATCAAAACCCAAGGCACTTTTAGCAACCGATAAAGATTCCTATAGAAGTGGTTTCAGTATATCTTCATTGATATGGTCAAAGATTGAAAGGATGAAAGGGCTAATAATTCCCATTTCTTCCTATTTAGTGAAATCTGGTAAAATTCCTAACAGACAGCTGACAGCTGACAGACAGGCAGAAGGTATGATGATTGACTTGCTTGCAATTTAAGTACTGTGAATTATACCGGAAGTCACATGACGTTTGCATTCATTCACGTTAACATTTACATTCACAATACATAGAGTTAGCTTTTTATTCCTTTACGTTTTGCATTCGCATTGTGACACTTATATAATAAAGCAATTATTGACTGGAACCTTGGGAAAGCATTGTCTTGTGGTAACATAGGACCACAAAACATGCTGTTTTCCTCGGTCCCAGTCAATAAAGTGTTAATAAATAAATAAATTAATTAATTCTTCGGATTTTTAAAATTAATTAATTAATTAACATGTGCAGATAAACACAAATATACAGGATCACCATATCACATTCAAAACCTGTGTGTGGTGCACAGTGAAGTTGACAATTATCAAGTGTTCCCCAGTATGTTGTTATTTTGATACTTTCAAGGTGTGGTGCACAGTGGCTGGGTGGACCTCTAAACATAAATAGTAAAATACCAAAAAATATTATCCATAAGAGATATTGAAGTCTCCCTTGAAAATCTCTGAAAAGGGAATCGTTTTGTCACTATGTGGGAGCCTTGGTGGCATCTGGTAGAGCATGACTGTTCCCTTCAGATGCCTCTCACATCTGAGTTATGGGTGTTAGGATGAATGCTATTTTCACCATTCTATGCCTCTGAATGGTGAGTGTGCCTTAAAATCTTGGGCTAAATTATATGTCTGCAAGAATGGTCAAGGATTACATAAAAAGTACACAATAATAGTAGTAAAGGTAATACATGGAGACTGGCACACTCAGCAGTCTTCAGATAATGTAATCAGTTTATTATGTTGCAGCTAAATGTAGTCTAATAAAGTATCCTTAGAATGTTGTTCTGTCAGCTTAAATTTAAGTTCTGTACCCTCGAATCACATTCTTGGAGCATGTTTCAAATTTCATACTCTAGCCTCACAGCTTTCCATATTTTTTTTTTATTCTAGGCAGACGCCCTGCATCAGAAACATCAAAATGACATTGCATTTTGGCATTTAAGAAACATGGTCTGAGCACAACCGTAGATTGCTATGGCACAGAAGGTGCGAGTGTAGCCTTTGTTGGGCACGAGGGTTTAAAGCCTGCCATGAACTTGGAAAAATGGTTAAAAAATGTTCGAGACCTTTATGGAAGGTGAAACTAAGCAATGGGAGGAAACAAAACATGGAACCCCTGGTCCATGTACCACCTCCTTGGACCACCCCTGAAACTGTTTAAAAGCTGAGTAAAAATGAATTTCTGTGAATAAATCTGGCACATTAAGAGACCATAAATGTCTGTTACAGTCCAATATTTAATATAACAGCGGTCTATGTGCCTTTAGCACCTTGGAACATTATCCACTGATCATCCTAATGAAGGGTATTAGAAGAATATATGTTGTAGGGGTGTGAAGAATTTTCCCACACGAACCCGTTCTCACATATCCTTTATAAAGAGTTTGCTATTTGTCTTTCTCTTCTCAAGTCAAACTTTTTCACTTCCTACATAATTGATCTTGACACAAAAAAATTCATATCAAAATTTGTGTCCACTCTTTTGTCAATTTAATTTAATTCAAAGCTTTATTTCCATTTACAAGTTTTAGTTTTTGAATTTATAGTAACAAAAATGCTTGGATCATTTTCTATGATGCCAGAAGTTGTTGTTACTATAAATAACAACTGGTTTTCCAAATGACCTTAACATTAGTCGCAAAAATGACTGACAATGTTGAGGAAAATGATCAGTTGAACAAATGATCCATACAAATGCAATATCAAGGCAAGCTGTATGATACCAACCGTTTTTTTTTTGTTATTTGTAGTGGCCCACAGGTAATTTTCAAGAATTGCTTACTGTTTCTAAACTTGTGTGCTATCTGCTCGTTTTATGTCCATAATGTTCAACGCTTGCAATCGTAATTTAATTTTATTGACCATCATTACATAAAAACAATATATAGATTTAGGCACTGCCTAAAAGCGGAGTCAGCATGACTTTTTTCAGCATAAACTTGTGTAGAACCCCCCTTCCCTGCAATTTCATTATGCATCATGTTCCACCACCCACAAAAAGGCACCATATGTAAAACATATAAAGATTGCATGTTCTATAAATATTGCAATTATTATTAAAAGGTGTCCTCCCAATCCTCATAGGGAATACCTAGAACAAATATGTTTTTTTTTTGTTTTAGGTAAAAAAAAGTATTTATTGATATTACTAAGGATATCATTAACTAAACTATACTTGATAGACAACTGATACAGCAAAATTAGCAAAATAAATTTATGCTTTGATTTACAGGGAAGGCTTTCAGGTATGAAGGGAGGTCATACTGTATTTGTTTTAACATGAGGATCAATTAAAGTTCTTCACACAAAAATCTTGGTGCTATTTTATTCTCTTCAAAATTAAAAACAATAAACAAATACAAGTGAAATTCCTATACATTTATAAGTATATCAGCATATCACACTATTATAGTGGATTTGAGGTAAAAGTACTCATTCCCTGCCTGTACTGTCCCAATTCCTTTTACTTTTTTATATTACTTTACTTAACTTGCAAAGATAGGGCTTTATCATTTTCTTTCTCTTGTGTAAGTTTTAAAGTTAGCAATTCAAATATTGAAAAAATATCTTTATTAACCTTCTCTCTTGTGCTTAAGAATGTAACTTTGCTAAGGGTGGATTAAAAGCACTCCAACATATTTGAAAAAAATCTGAGTACATTATTTTATTATACAGATAAGAACCACATATAACAACCTAGAATAAACCTGTTAACCTAAAATTATCAAATTAGAATCATTTTTATAAGCATCTATTTAGCCTATAATTTGAACTAGGTTGAAGTAGGAAAATTGATTTCTAAAAAGCTTTAAATATGATCTTAAGGGATCATATAGGAGACCTGTTTTTTTATGATTAACTTACTACCTCAATTACTTTACCATGAGTCATTGTAATTGCAAGAGACTATTTATGAACCTAAATAGCCTAAATGTCACTAATCACACATTATACAAGAACCTGTAAGTCTAACTTGGAAGGAAAACTAGGTTTTTCTACTTTATAACTCTGGTTCATTTTTTTACATCAATTTTTTCCATTAAAATATTATCTTACTTTTTGTGTTTATTTTTGGTAACCTACATTAAATACCAATGCCTTATATGTACATCCTGCTCTGGGTCATGCCTCTTAGCCAGCAGCTTGTGTCTCAGCTTGATTTCAGAATCTCTTGCTGAGATTAACCTGAAGAAGTTTGGAGAAAAGCATTTAAGAAAAAAACTGATAATTTCCTTACGATACAAATATTATACCACAAAAACCTAATTCATAGAACCTAAAACTAAAAATAGGATACAAATATTATACCACAAAAACCTAATTCATAAAACCTAAAACTAAAAATAGTCCCAACTAAAATTTTCTAAAAAGATACCCATTACAGAAAATGAAGATATGAACTTTGCTGTCTCATAAAGCTCTATGATCTGATGAGCGAGAGGTTCGAAAGAGCTTTTATATAAGAAGCTGCAGAGGGAAAAAAATAAAAAAGCTGTCTTGGCTTTCTATGAAACCTGAATTTTACTTTTGGACCACATTATATTATGACATGAGAAAAAAGAGTTTTTTAAGGTTTGTAAGAAAACATTGAGGTACCCAGGGTTATTGAAAATATTGTAGGTGGTATAAAAATAAGGCATATTTTTTCATGAATAACAGATCCTCAAGGTCCTAATATGTATGTGCACCTTTTTTTAAAATCAAAGCAGAATTCCAGAATAGTCGATTTAAATTTCAAGTGTTTATCAAATATATGATGTTTTTCACAAATTGCTAATACTTAGGGTTTTAGGAGACCAGCTCTCAATTTCTTTAAGTTTTTAGCAAACCAGTTCTCTATTTCTTTCTCCAAAGAAAGCTGGAGTTTACCCAAGTAATTCATTTAAGCCTTGCTCATCTTTACTCTTACAACCGTAAGATTATTTATGTATCGTTATTTTTTTTAATAAAAAATATAACAAAACATAAACAATAATAAATAATACACAATACTTACATAAGGAACATGGAGTGTCTGTAATTATTGTATAAACATCTTTTGTCAGCCAACTTGAATTCTATTGTTGTTTAAGAGCAACCATGCCTGGTACGAAAGCTTGAGGCAAAGTTTGTTTTATTGGAAAGGCTGTTTTACTTCTTTCTGTGAAATTCTGCCATAGATAGCTAGTAATTAGCAGCCGTGTTATAGAAAGATGAGCTTAACAAAATAAGCTTTTTGTGTGGGTGTCACAAAAAGGGCCTTTCCTGCAAGAAACTAGAAGTCGACACAAGGTCACAGCAAGTTTACCTTGTGTCGAGTACTCCAAGCTACAAAGTTGGCACGGAATCAGGGTTGTCAGGTTATGACAGAGCAAACTACCCTGTTTTTGACACACGGCACATCTTCGTTAAGCCACCTCAGCACAGTGCATCCTACAGTAAACACTGCCTTAACACTGATACCAAACCAGAGCAAAATGACCCCCAAGCGGCGAGTCGAGTGCAAATCCTCTATCAGGTTGTTTTACTTTCCCCGTAGGCAAGAAGCCAGAGCCGACGCCTATGACAAACGTCTTTAAGTTTTAAAGAACGGCATCAAGGCCACCGAAAACTAATAGCATTAAAATGTATTTATAGGGTTTCATGTAAGGCAAAAAATGAAAATTAATTAATTGATTTTTATGATGCTTTATAAGATACCCGCCAAAGCTTTAATAGCTCTGACGGAAGAAGAGGAATACGGGAGAATTTAACCTCCCTGCGCCCACAAAGCCAACGAAAAAGAAAAAGGTCAAAACGTCTTAACTCCCTTGTCGTCTTCTAAAAGGTCTTCATCGCTCTGAATTGTTTAGGTTAGTCATCGTTAGTCGTTAAACAGCGCAGATTAGACACCGATGCGAGCCATGGCATGTTACACAGGATGTAACACAGGAACTAAAGTGCATTAAGACAAAGAAATAGACGACAGTAACTCTTCAGGGATCACAAAAGTTCTGAATTTCCAGTTCCCCCATTACGTATTCGTATTGGAGAGAAGTCGTTATCAATTCGCGCTACAGTCACGTTGGCAGTTACATGGCAACTGAAGCTTCACTTTAATATCCCACACCACTATTTTCTCAAACATAAGATCATTTTTCAAGCCGACTTTTTTTTTTGCATGGGGAAACAAATTTTCCAGATCGAGCCGGATAGAATAATGGCGACTGTAACATCGAAGAATAAAACTAGAGCGGGACACAGAGTCTTTGTGACAAGGTTTATGGCCGAGGGGTGCGAGGAAAAGAGCGCGGTCGAAGTACTCAGAGACTTGCTAATGATCCTCAAGACCCCCAAAAATCAAGTGCTTGAATTGATGTCCAGCGATGACGCCTTCACCGAAGGAAATGTAGAAGAGGAGAAGGTGACCCAAAAAATGGGATGGATTGGGGTGGATTCAAAAGCAGTACCCATTCCAATCCTCGCCTGGCCACTGTCGACAAGTTTAATTACTTAAGAATTCTGCTTGGCATGGGGAGCGGTGGCAGGTTTTGACCTGACGGCGGCGAATTACGAGTCGGCAATTGCTCTCCTAAAGAGGCGCTTTGGCCACACAGAAAAAATAAAGAGAGCACACATCAACAAGGCGATGAAGGTGCCGGGAGCCACGAGCAAGAAAGATGTAGCTGGTCTGCGTTTCTTATGGGAGAAGAGAAATCGTTAGTAGTTCGCGCTACAGTCACGTTGGCAGATACATGGTAACTGATGGTAATAAGTGGGATAAAAAACTAGAGTAACTTTCGGAATTTCCACTTTCCTTCAAATGCTCCTATGGGAGAAGAGAAATCGTTAGTAGTTGGCGCTACAGCCACGTTGGCAGATACACGGTAACTGAAGGTAATAAGTGGGATGAAAAACTAGAGTAACTAGTGTCCGAGGATAATAAGGGAGATGGATAACTAGAACTTCAGTCAAGTGAGGACAAATAAGACGGCAAACTTGTCAGGGATTATGTGAGTCCGGAATTGCCACTTTCCCCTGCACACGCTCTTTATGGGAGGAGACGTGTCCTCAGCGGTTCCCGCTACAGCCACGTTTGCAGTTACAGTACATGGCAACTGAAGCTTCATTTTAATATCTCACACCTTTATTTCCTCCAACATATAATCATTTTCAAGCTGATGACCGGATTTAATGAGCTCGATCTTGGCGATTCTAGCTGCGTTTAGTACTTTTTAACACTTTTTAACATTTTGCTAAAAAAAGTGCCTATTTCTGAATTTCATTTCCATACAATTATTGTCCAAAGCTTAGTCAAAATATATAAAATATGTATATCATGTCACAACAATTTTATCTGAGTCTCTATAACGGTGCCCGGTGGTGGTGTGGTAACGGTGCTCTAGATATTTTCAATTTATCTAATATAAGCTTAATGCATTGGAGAATAAACATAAAATGAAAATCAAGGCTAAAGTTAGCAGTAGCCATTCTCATTGACCACAAGTCACCTTTTTTACAAAAAGAAAACGAAAATATAAATGAGAAAGTGCATGAGTGGAAGTTCCACTGATTAAAGGACTCCTCGAGGGCCCTTGCCAAGCCCTAGGGTGCACAAAGAGGAGATCAACCTAAGATTTGCACCTGGAGGCTGCTGCACTCAGTGTCAGATTAAAGTGCAACAATAACCATTATGGTGTATGACTTTCCTTCCGGGTCCTTTGTAAGAAACAAGGGCAGATTATTCTTTTCATGGATCAATATTGATTACAGGGAACAATTTAGAGAAGAACCTACTGTTCATGAAGTGTGGGAACATTGTTTTTCGCTCGAAATCCGTGTACACCAGGAAACAGACCATAATGTGGTCCCTGCCATAACTGACAAGTGGGAGACAATGAGGAGATGATATAGAACATCTTCAGAAATGAATCTCTAGTTGCTTGCGGGGATGGCCGAGTGGACTCAACTGGTTTCTCAGAAAAATATTGTGTTTAAATACAATAATGAAACACTACCTGAACATTATTGTTGACATAGAGGGAGTGGACAAACAAGAGGCTGGTGGCACCAGCATCTTGATGGAAAAGATGGTGTAGTGTAATAGCACACTTTACTATCTCACACTTTAGTATCATGTAACAGAGATGTAACAAACGTCAGGCTAAACACAAGAGTAGGCTTGTTAGTGTTATGAATAGATTATCGAAGAGCGGGTTGCCTTGTTATGTTTGTTTTGTTATGGGCACACTATATTGAAAGCTACATAAAGTACTAGCCCAGAAGAAGACAACGTTGGAAGAGGCTCCCTTCATAGCGTCAATATATATGGAAGCACGGTAAGTAATTATCATTTTGTGGTGATTTTTTAGGCTATAAACAAATCGGTCTATAAACGCTTTGCCTAAGACTCGAATTATACAAAAAATCCTTTCGAATCTGACTAAAAACTACTCGCAACTGATGGACCATTTTTGCAGAAGAGTAAGAACCATCTACAAGCGAAGACGCTGTATCTTGTAGTTATAAAAGTGCCTGCAAAAATACAACCATGCGTAGATAAAGATTTACGGTGGCCCACAGGGGTCAAACACAAATCAAATAGCAAATTACATTTACAAATTGAAAACACATTCGCAAAAGATGAAAACACATTCGCAAATTCAAAAACACATTCGCAAATTCAAAAACACATTCGCAAATCCAAAACACATTCGCAAATTCCAAAACACATTCGCAAATCCAAAACACATTTGCAAATTCAAAAACACATTCGCAAATCCAAAACACATTCGCAAATTCAAAAACAAATTCGCATTCAAAACACATTCGACCTAGGCTCCCTCCTCTATCAAATAAAGTATCGGTTACCAAGTCGCCCCGTGTCCGCCATGTTTTGCAGCAAATGTGGAATCGCTCTTGAAACTTGCTTTGATTTCTGTCCAAAATGCGGCAATTTGCAGCAGCAGCAATTTGACCTCAGGATTCAAACTGATAACACCGGCGCTGTTCCAGCTGAATGATCAACCGAGGTTAAGTTTTCAAGTGTAAACGCATTTCTCCTAACCGGGGTTCAGTTAACCACTAACGCTCAAGTGTAAACACAGCAAGGGATGAAAAGGGATGCGGTACGATATCCCAGATCTTCTTGTAATCCTCTTAAAATCATCTTGTAATCATCTTGTACACACCCTGTAAGGCCTTTAGTTTGTTAGAGAACACGAAAAAAATATGTTACAACTGATGGAGAACCCAAGCTTCTGAGCAAGCAAGAAGAAGTAGACTAAACAGAAAAGGAGTACATAACAACTGGTGATAGAACCCGAGCTTCGACCAAACACAACAGGTCGGAGGAATTTCTAGAGGACCGCTATGACCCCCGAACAAGTGAATCGAGAACACGGTCTGAGATCATCGCAACAATGATCATCAGATCATCTCGTCTGGTTGTTTGGAATGCTGCAAGGCAAGTAAGAAAAGCCGCGCTGTCTAAGGACACAAGCCATCGAACAATATTAAATCAGCTAAACAAATTTTCTTGTTGGGCAAATACTCTTTAATTTTCTCGTTATATGGCACATTTCTAGCGCACACTTAAAAACAGTCTTTGCGCTTACTCTGACATTATTGTGAAAGCGTGTTTCAAAATATTTTCGTGTGATTATTTTGCGATTACTTTCTTTATGAATGAGCGAATTGACCCTAATGACTCGTCTTCTGTTTGCCCTTCATCAAACGATGTTTCGAAATTATGTACCGAAATTATCTATCATCTAGAGAATTGATTGATCATGGATCTTCCAGTTTTTACCGATCAAGATTCATAAATTCATGTTTCCGAATTCGTTAGGTCATTTCTATATTTACAGATTGGGATGAAAATAAGCAAGATCATTCATTTCCTTTACTGCTTAAAGAGAGTGCCTTAACTTGGTATTGTTATTAAGAAACCCGAAATAGACTACCAATCGATGAATTGATAACTGCGCTTTGCGAAAAATATGCATCTGCCGCTGATTAATGGCGCATACTTCAGCTTCTAGAGAATAGAAGACAAGGACCAACTGAAGAACTCGACGATTATGCACATGATATTAGAAAATTTTGCTTACAACTAGATATTCTAAACAAAAACTAGATATATAGTTTGAAACCAGAATTAAAATAATATGTTATTCTACAAGTTCCGAAAACATTGGAAAGCACAAAGTCCAGAAAGAGTTCACCATGAGTGAATTCCCATCACCACAAATCGATACTAAAAACAATTGTCAGCAGAAATTGTGAATCAACTTAAGGATTCTCTTACAAGCTCTAAGCATTTTGCCATAGCATGAATCCGCAATCAAAACGCTATTTGTTAAGCAAATTGTGGCATGGCCTCTATTAGCAGCCAAAATATAAGCAGTGCTGCAAAACGAAACATAATACGAGACGGAGTCAAAGAAGCTTTGGCAGATAAGAAATCTACAAACCAACGCAGAAGACTAGAAATACTTTTTGCAAGGCAAAGCAGAGCTGATCCTTCATGTTATCGAGGCAATAGCAACGACCACACCTTAGCGTTTTTGTAAAAGGTCGCGTGCACAACGGAGTTTCCAAAGACTATCTAACTCGCAGTTGTCAACGGGTAAAATGTATGCTATTAGAACCCCCAAGGTTGAGGAACACCGCCAGCCTCCGTTAAACTAAGGCGGACACTCAATTCACAGTTGGAAAATGAAAGCGACGCTTTGGGGGCCACTAATCTTAGCAAAAGCAAAGCACTATGAAATATTGCTATATGCTATATATAATATTGCTATATGCGTATATTCTATACGAAGAAATGTGAGATATCCATTAATCAACTCGAAATAGAAGATAAGACACAACAAACATTTGTGTTACCTGCGTTACATATTACACATATCCCTAAAGTTGAAGAAGTTTTGTACTTGACTTTTCTACTTAAAGAGGAAGTCAAGAATAATTTGAGCTCAAGTTCCACTTGTACGAAATTTGCGCAAATTTTCGTGGACAGCCTACAATCACAACTCAACAACATATCTGCGGAGAAAAAATGCGGACATTTTACCGGATACTTTCGTATTAAAGAGAATACCATAACTGAGTACACACTCACTACATTTCGAGTTGGAAACACTCCTGTTTCGAAGGAGCTTGGTGACATTAACTCTTTCTAGAAAGCAAACTGTTCAATACCTTTCAAAACGTTGCGTTATGGCTACAGCAGTTTTTTTTTTGCTTAAACCGAACTAGGGTATGTCTGTTTCGAGTGACATGGCATTTGATCAGTTGCTGCGCGCATTAGTTGCTAATTTGTTCAAATGAATTACAATCAGAAAACAAACACATCTGTAGAAATTTTAAGCAACAAAAAATAATCCAGCCTTATGAACAGTACAACGGTAAAAAAAAATAATAACGAAGATATGTGGACGTACAAAAAAATACATATTTAAATATGGTGGCATATAGCGTTTAGCAAGATACCGATTTCTTGGCAAAATCTTGCGTAAGATATGTTCTGCGTAAATCCACTTGAAAGAAAAAAAATGTTTTTCTAGTTATTTAACATTGAAACATCGCCTAGACCTCTTTTGTCCCTTCTCAATCCCTCTTCCATATCGACAGGTAGCAAACGTCGACAGTCCGCATGTACTCCCCTTAGCTGTACAAGTTACATTTCACACAATAGCTCATAATTTAGAAGTTAGTGAGGAAACTGTGAGAAAGACAAGTCGTGTCTAGGGTGGTGTGGGGCTACGCTGTCTATGCCAATTACATTCCAAGGATGCCATTTGACCTGCTGCTATGTCCCGATCATCGACGGAAAGTTAAAATTGACGTTCAAAAAATCATTTCTCACAGGATTTTAGGCAGATTGCTTAAAAACTCGATTCGGGGATAGTTCCATCCCTCTCCCATCCTGTACCGGTGTTAGTGTTTTCGTACTGCTTAAAATCTGAGGTAGTCAGAATTAAGTTTCCAGCCTTGTGTCATTAACATACTTAGTATCGACACGAAATAAGGCTGGTATCGCTCTAAACTCGTAAAATTGAGCTTCTAGGGAAAAAAAAAACACCACAGACGGATACATTTACATCCCAACTAAGTTTATTTCATGAATTAGAGAATAAAGATATAACTAATAGACAGTTATTTGCGCGAATTCGTATGTCCTTAGAAATCCTTCAGGGACGTGGGTGGGAAGCCTGTAGGTGAATTCATTCTCCCAATGCTGTAATACTAAACTTCTTTGGAAACAGAAAACAAGGAAATCAATATATGTTCCCACAGTAACACGTTAGTGGAGCAAGTGGGAGGTGCTAAAACAAGTTTCAGATTACTTTGGCGATGTGGCACCCTTCTTACGAGAGAATGACAATCTTTCTCCCCAGAATCGCCGGCATCTTCTGGAAATTTTTAACGACCCACAAGAACTACAACTCCTTCGACTTGAACTTGCAGTTCTGGTTGATGCTGGTGTGCAATTTGTCACTGCAACGTATTAACTTGCAGGAGATGTGCTACTCATCTTTACATGCTTTTAGCGCTTGTCAGCTGTCCAGCATGCTTTTGCTGTAGGCCATTATCCGTGCATTAGCCTTTGCCAGGAAGATTGCCGATGGTGATGCTGCCCTGAAGAATCGCTTAATTACCGAGGCAAAGGCCTATGTTCAACCTGGATTGAACTTCTTTCGAGAGAAGTTTAATATACAATTTGTCATTGAGACCTGATGCTCGTTCCCTCAAAGAGTTGAAAAACCTTTTATTTGTTAATGATGCCATGATTGCTGCATTGGCAACGGAGCTGCCACTGTATTTGGTGCTGCTGATGGCATTGCTTGTGATAACGAAGAAGATAAACTAACATGGTGGGCAGCACACCAAGACACTCTTCCACACTGGGCTGCATTGGCCAGGAAGGTGGCACTTGTCCAGCCTAGCTCTGCTACTGCTGAAAGGGTTTTCAGCCTCCTCGCTACTTTGTCGGCACAGCAAGAGGCAGCTCTGGAGGACTACATAAAAGCATCTGTGATGCTCACATACAATAAGAACCAGAGGAGAGTCTAAATATGTTCTTGCTAGCTACTAGCTTATCACTTCTGGTATGACTTGCTACATTGCTAGTGCATTGAAAACTACGTTTTACATAAATAGTGCATTATACCATCTTTCCCTTGCATGGCAGTTTTGATGATGTTATTTACATATGAAACATTGACTTTTGACACATGACTGGGGAGATTCACACCCGGCTTGGGAGATTGTTAAGTTTTTTTGTCAAGTTTGAAGTTATTGACAGGCCTTGAGCTTTGATATTTAGTTAAATAAAAAATAAACATATAATATTTATAAGTAATTTATTAATCTAAATAAATCAACATTACTAGAAATATAGAATTCATTACAATATTTTTTCTAAAAGTTGAGTAAAGCTAAAACAGATTACAGTAGATAAATAAATTGATTAGATATTTTATTTTTTTTCTAATCTTAAGCTTAGGCCTTCTAGTTCTAGCTGTTCGCTTGAGATTTCGTTGTAATCAGGCATAAAAGTAGTCGTTTAAAAGGTAGTCCTGTTCGCTGCATAACGGCATACGCATGCCATGGATAACCCCTTAGTTATCTCATTACGTCACCAATCAATGTAAACCCTAGCCATACGTGACCTTAGCTTTATAAACGCAGCAAACTTGTAAAGCCCCTAAGGCTCCCAGAAAATCGACGGGTTCACACAGGTTTAAGTTAGCGCCGCCCTAGGCCAAACTTGCTGTAAAGCGTCCCAAGTTTTTACACACAATAAAAACCCAGCCTTGCGCCTATCTACAATAAAAAGCCAAGAATGGCCAAATGCCCCAACGCGCCCACCCCAATCAGCGAAAATATCCCCTATCCCCCTATCCGCTAAAAATAACAGCATCGGAGCTCGACCTTAAAGTCAATACTATAGTCGGCTGCAACACAATTCGCACAAAAAAATAGGAGGTCTTTGAATTCAAGATATCGAAAACGAACACGCACACATCAGGATTCGGTATGCATACACACGCGAGTACATCCCCGCCGCACAAAGCGATATCGCTAGACCCGAAGTACCGAAGCAGTGGACCCACCTCGCACCCATCGCCGACCAGATTGCATACAGACCGGACAAAGAAATCGGACTACTGTTAGGTTTGGAACGTCCCTGCAGCCTTCAAAGCAACTGAAGTGATCGCAGGGAGCCCTGAAGAGCCCTGGGCCGAGAATACAAGTTTGGATGGACGGTAATCGGTCGAAGTTGCAAAGACGGGGATGATGACGTGACAGCGCATGTGAATGGTGTGCCGGTAGAGAGAAGTCCTAATCGAGCACAACGCCTCAAGTGATACTACCGTACAGCCGCCCTTTGTCCGCACGACACCATCCAAAGATATGACAAGCCCGCAGCAATAACGGCAAATGATGGAGCTTGACTTCACAGAAGTCCACTACGATAGAAGGAAATAAAGAGAAAAAAAATAGAATCAAGAGAGCACATGAAGGCCATCACAACGCCATACGGCAAGCAGGATACCATGTCGTAAACAGTAGATCTGCATTTCCACACACCATCGCTAAGTGCATTACATGCCGCAAATTCAAAGGCATCACGCAAGGTCAAAAGATGGGCGACCTCTCGACAGAACGCGTGACACCATCATCACCATTAAGCTATTCCGCACTGGATGTATTTGGTCCATTCTACGTGAAGAATAGACGAAGTGAAGCAAAGCGGTGGGGTTTGGTGTTCATATGTATGGTCTCCAGAGCGATTTACCTGGAAATGCTAAATAACATGAGCACAGATTCGTTCATCAACGTGCTTCGAAGATTTATAGCATGCAGGGGCAAGGTCCGCGAATTGCGCTCGGATCAGGACCAAACTTCGTCGGAGCAAGCAATGAGCTCGAAACATCGAGCTCAAAAGATCGACCTAGAATCCATCAAGTCATTCCTATCCACCCAACACTATGACTATTTCAAAATGAATGTCCCGCATGCTTCTCACATGGGAGGTGTATCGCAGTGCCAAATTCGCACAATTTGCTCAGAGCTAACATCACTACTTCACGAACACGCTCGTCAGCTGGACGATGAGTCTCTTATAACAGAAGCTGAGAACATCGTCAACAGCCGCCCACTCACAGTGGAGAACCTGTCAGCCCCTCTAGCAGCAGAGCCTCTGACACCAAATCATCTCCTCATGCTTAAAACCAAGGTCGTCCTCCCGCCCCCGGGCAACTTCAAGCGCCCCGACCTGTACTCCAGAAAGCGATGGGGCGCAGTCCAATATCTAGTAAACCTGTTCTAGCTACGGTGGCGACGAGAGTACTGCACACTGCTCCAGAGTCGCCAAAAGTGGAACAAGCCACAGCCTAATCTACGAGAAGAAGATCCTCATGACAGACCCAGATCTACCTCGTAACCAGTGGCCGCTTGCCATTGTCTCCAAGGTGTCCCCAAGCAAAGATAACCTAGTACGCAAAGTCCAAGTGACAGCTGCAAAGGACGGACAACACAAGTGATTCAAGCGTCCCATCCACAAGCTTATCCTGCTATGACCAAAGGAAGATTAGTCAGCTTAGTCTATGACACAATGAACACTCTCCAATTTTCAAGATATAAAGGACATTCCCAGGAATCCCTATATCACTAAAATATATCAGCTTCATTTATAACAAGCAATCATATAATCTAATTAAGGCTATCAATTAACAAATCCTAAATTAAATATCATGATTAATAAAACCAAAATAAGCAATCAATTAGCATCGCAATTCAATGATTTGAATCTGAACATTTTTAAAGCAATTTATACTCCAATTTTTTAATAAATGTAGACAAATCTAGGGAAGCAGTGTAACGGCATCCGCATGCCATGGATAACCCCTTAGTTATTTGTAGTAATCTCATTACGTCACCGATCAATGTAACCCTAGCGATCACGTGGCCTTAGCCTTATAAACGCAGCAAACTTGTAAATCCCCTAAGGCTCACAAAAATCAGATGGGTTAAGTTAGCGCCGCCCTATCCCAAACTTGCTGTAAAGCGTCCCAAGTTTTTACATGCAATAAAAACCTATTCTTGTGGAATTCGTGAGTACTTCATCAAAGTTTTCCCGGATATTTCCGCCACGCGGAGCTGACGCCACTACAACTCGAAATTATCGAAACGGACTCTACTCCCATCAAATTGGCCAAAACAATAGGCAGTAGCGCCTTCCAATCTTCTTCCTGAATATAAAACTTTTGATGTAGTTGTGCCTAGTTAAGGAACCTTTGTTGTTGTCTTTAAAATACAGACCGAAGCAGGGAAAACAGTGTGCTCATCCGTTCATCCGTTCCCCATTTTGTTTTTAAACGGCCCCACAGCTTTCTGGGATTGAAACAGAGAAACCAGGGCTCGAAATAGCGGCCTGCCACTTGCCATATGGCAAGCCAAATTTAGCACTTGGCAGGCCAAAAAAAATAAGGCCTGCCAAAAGCAAATGGCAGGCCAAAAATACCATGTTTTTGCAATGAATTCCGAATCGATTGTCACAATTAAAATGAAAATAACAATGAATTAAAGTTGGAAGTATTAGAAGATTTAGAAAGCGTTATTTCTACACTCATCTTTGTGGAATTAGAAGTAATCGATGTTTGATTGAATTTGGACATCGGCCCAGCTAAACAACACCACAGACACAAAATGTGCCACAAGTTTTCTAGTACTACAAGTTGTAGTCGTTGTTTCCCAAAAAAATCGCTTTACACATCAAATTTGAATAGTGGATTGTTGGGATCCCTGTGTGGACTGCGGCAGGGCTTGCCATATTTGGTAATACACATGAAAGACTGCGGCACACTGCGTTAATATATATTTCCATATTTATTTGGTATCTTGGTATCGCTATTTTTGTTAAACATGCACGCAAAAAAGAAATAATATGGCGTCGAGCAACAAGAAAACGGTAAGAAGAACGGAGAAGTCTACACTTCTCTCCTGGGGATACAATGATTGGCTCGAGATTTTAGAATCTGAGACTCGAGATGGAAGTACGTTTGTGACAAAGATACGATGCAAAATCGGTTTGAAACACGAGTCGAAATTAAAAGCGCAACGGAACTACAACAGTGCATGGTGCTGTGGTACGTCCAACACTAAGAAAGAAACTGTAACAACCCATCTCAACAGTGACTCACACAAATTGGCTGAGACTAGAACAAGAGGAAAAGTTTAGGAAGACACCTGGACCACTCCCTTCATATGCTGCAACAACGATCGGCAGAGCAATTTACAAGCTAAACAACACGGAGAGGGAAAGGCTTTCTAAATTGTTAGAAATTGCATTTGTCATTGCAAAAGAAGAACTTAGGGAACAAAGGGTTAGGGAAAGCTTTGGAAATGGCAGTAATTAGTTGCAACAACAGGGCTTAAAGATGCTACGTACACTGATGCATGGGCAAAACTTTTCACTTCTTCAAAGAAAGACTCGCTCAGCAATATCCTACATCTTGTTGAGATTCTGTTAGTTGTTCCTATTAGCAATGCCACTCTTGGACGAATGTTCTCAGCCATGAATTGTGTCCATACTGACTGGAGAAATTGTTTAGGAGAGAGAAGAGTTGAAAATCTGCTCAGAATCACCGAGGAGGGAAGTGCAATACAACAATTTGACCCAAAGCCAGCCCTTTCAAGATGGTGTAATAAGTGTGCCACCCAAAGAAGACCTTCTGTAGAGCCAAGTGGACCACGAAAAGAACCAACAACTGGATCAAAAAGGATCCTACCTCAATCAGATGTCATAGATACATGTTAAAATTATGTTGTCAAACGAAACTGAATGTTTTGAGAGTTGAAATTACAAATACAAGAGTTTAAATTTAACATGCTCACACCTACAGTAAAAAAATGGGGCAGGTCAAAATATTTTTTGGCAGTTCAAAATTTGCTATGACCTGCCAAAAAACAATTTTTTTTTCTATTTCGAGCCCTGGAAACCATGAAGCCTTTCTAAAATACATTTTGTTTAAATTTGCGCATATTATGTTTTCCAACCTCCGAAAGACTGCCGCACTTCCATTATTATTGAAAAAGGGAAGCCTGTGTGCTGCCCCAGGGTTCTCTCTGTCAAAATTTCCCGCCAAAGTTCAAATAAAATTTATGCCCGATTTGTATGGAGGATTAAATGGTCTCAAATGGAGAAAATTGAAAAAAAAAAATGTCTGAAGTTCTTCAAATTTATCAAGACAAGCAGTTAGACTGTGAGCTCAGAATTGGCTCCGAGTTTCCACAATATTTATCAACAGGCTGCTGCTAAGCAGGAGTTTGTGGTTTGTTTAGAGATCCCTTTCCCATTGGACCATGGTACTGTAGCTTGTATTGACATGCTGAATGCAACATTCAAAGATGGGTTTATCATGATCAGGACAACTTGTGACCACATGCTAGAGGAGACACTACGAAAAAAGGTTTCTGGTTTAGAGCTTGAGTCAGTAGAAGATCTGAAATCTCAGGTGCACGAATGCAAAGAGGGAATTAAAGAATGGAAAAAAGAGGACAGTGCCTTGTCAAAAGCGAAAGAGAAATTGAATGAAGAAATGATAGAAGAAATAGACCACTTGGATAATGAAATTGATAATCTGGATTTAGTGAATAAGGAATTGTCTAAATATATTAACAATCTTCACAACAACAGTGCACAAACGGCAAATAAAATTGATGAAGTTGGTAAAAAGCAACAGGGGAGGAAGATCAGGCAGTTGGAAAACAAGGCGAGATATGCCCTCTGGTATTGTAAGCACTTTGGTTTAGAGCTTAAAGAGATCAAGCTAAAAGCGTGAGATTGTTCTATCCACAAATTGCAATATGACACTCCTGTTAACTCAAAAGGATACAAGAAACTCAGCGAAGATGGAAAGGATAAAGTTGACCAAATTTTATTTCTACTTGATAAATTTTGTGTTTGGGATGAATTATATCATGAACTTACAAGGATCTAGGATCTACCAAGATCCTATTTAATCAAACAAGCCAGAGTTGATATAAACAAAGCCTGACACAAAAAGCTTTCCAGTCCAGTTTCCATGTGCCATGTTTAATTTTACAGCAACACTCACAGAGCATATCAGGTTGCTACTTGAAGAGGCGACAGCTTTAAAAAAATGAAACTATTCAAGTCAAACTGAGTGAAGATGGAGCAAGAATGACAAAAACAACAAACTCCATGATGCTCTCATTCACTCTACTCCAATTTGGGGTGTGAGTTATGTCATCAAGATTCAACCACACGATTGCCATAATAAATGGGCCAGAAAAATATCCTACAGTACACTAAAAACGTCTTTTCTGCCAATTTTTGAAGAGATCAATGAACTGATGGAAAAGGGCACAATGACTGTTGACAGTCAGGAAATATAAGTAGATTTCTTTCCAGACCTCCCAAGTGACCCGCATCTGGCGGGTCAGACCCGCAAATTAACCACCAAACCCGCGGACCCGCCAGCATAATAAAAAACCCGCTTATGTGAAAAATTTTTTGATGAAATCTTTTTCCCTCCGTGACACGGTGTTACCGTGTATATCAATCGAACGAAACCGCAAACAGCTGTTCCAGAATAATTTTAGCAAAACGAAAACGTCACTGAGACCCTCTTGTATCAAGCCGTTTGATTGGCTAATGTCAGAAGGACTGTCGCTAAGAGGCACTGTGGCTAATGAAGAGTCAGAGCCAACCAGGAAAGCTTTTTTAAATGCTGTATTTGGCGGAAACACATTGCTTTGTAACTTGTTTACGCTAGTTTCACACATGTGTTTAGTCTCTTAATATTTGCAGGTATTTTGACGTTTTTTCCCAATTTTCCACAACTTCATAAGTCTAGAATCTGTTAATATAAAGTTGATAACTAAAGTTGACAATGTCTGATAGAATAAAAGAAGGGTCAAGTAGATCCAGTGTCAGTAGTGAGTGCGATCGTGATGTAGACTTTGAGGTTATTGACTCCGACATTGCTGAAATTGAAGATAATGATTATGCTGACCCTAGTAAATCACCACCGAAGAAGAAAAAAAGGTTGCATTCCAAAACGGTTTTTAATCGCGAATGGTCACGGCTGTTTCCTTGTATCCAGAGTGTGAAAGGCCAGCCACATAAAGCACACTGCACGGTTAGTATAATAACATACAGGCGGCAGTAGTAAACATAGAATCTACTATTTACTCTAGATCTATTACAATGTCAATTATGGTCAGGTCTGTTATAGGCCTGTCAGAGTGTCAAAGCATATATCTACATGTAGATCTATATATATCTTAAATTTATAATTTATAAATAAACATTTATGTTTATAGACCTGCAAAAGTAGATCTAATATTATACAGAAATATACAACATGTAAAATAAAAAATCCAGTACAATATTCCTATAGACAGGTCTTTTGAAGTGAAATAATTGCTATATGTCTTTACATAATATTTATGCAAATCAGTGATAAAACTCTGAATCTACACTGAAGATGCAAGCTCTTTCATTATGAACATTAAGTGTAAAAGTGATATTATAATATGTGGAATATATTTTTCAAACAGGGACATTCACAGGTAGAAAGAAAGGTTATTTTTTTTGCTATTTCTGTGTCAAGAATTTCTTTCTGTATTTTTCTCATTTTATAAATATATAATAATATGTACCTAATATGGGAGTAAGTATTGGTCCAGCAGGATATTCATTGTAAATATGTGGTTATTGGGTTATTTACAATTACATATATTCTTTCATCTTATTTTTTCTATAAATTGCTTATAAAGGTGATGGGAAAACTGGTTTTAATGTAGAAGGTGTGAGATAGTAGAATCCTTAGAGCTTATTTATTTCTCTCATCTGAACTTATTCAGAAACTGTCAGGCATTTAGATATATATGGTGTTTGTCAGACGATTTTTAAAAGTGTTGATATTGAAAGTAACTGAATATTTTTTGACAATACATAAATATGATAAATAGTAATTTATTACAATAAATTAATTCATACACTTTATGATTATACATTCAGTTATAGTTTTAATAATTACACAGACTGAGTAACTATAAGTTGCATGAAAATATATATATGTACATGTATACTAGGCGTATATAAAATTTTATATAATATTAAAAACACAATTTTATAACTGAATCACTTCAGGTGATTATCATATATAGCATGTCTTTTACTCATACATATTATTATTACAGGTGTGTGATGCAAGTTTCTCTGTCTGCCACCAGGGAAAGAGGGATGTGGATCGCCATCTTGCAGGGACAGAGCATAAGCGTGATTCAAAAACAACCTCAGAACACAAGTCAGTAAAGTCATTCTTTGTGGCCGACAAGCAAAAAGATGCTGTAACAAACGCAGAGGTACTCTACACAGGGTACATACTAGAGCACAATCTGCCATTTGAGTCAACTGCACATGCTGGAGAGTTGTTTAGAAAGATGTTTCCAGACAGTGAAATTGCCAAAAAGTATGGTTGTGCTCCAACGAAAACAGCTGCCATTGTAAACTATACCCTGGCTCCTGAAATGTTGGACCCTGTGGTACAGTACATCAAGACACAGCCATTCAGCTTGGCTATTGATGGCAGCAGTGACACAGGAACAGCAAGCATGTATCCTCTTGTGGTGCGCATATATGATGTAAATCGCCCCGACCCCCCCCCCCCCACCACACCGCCACACTCCCCACCTACTCCCACACTAACACACCTCACCCCCCAAACCCTCCACTACCCACACCCTCCCACACCCACCTCACACCACTAGCACACTCCTCCCCTATACCCCACACCCCTTACCCCACCTACACACCTCAACTACACCCCAACATGCCACTACCACCACCCCTAGGCATACAGACCCCCACACTACCCCACTACCCCAACACCACACGCCCAAAAAACACACAACCACCCCGCCTACAGCCACCTTCCCTCCTACACATAGTACAAACACATACATACCCACATCCCTCTCACAAATTAAATCTTACTCTATCCTTACCACACAACATACCTACCCACCACTACCACCCAGCTCTATACATGTCACAACCCCCTTTCTCTCCCCCCTCATAACTGGCTAACCACCCAAGTACCCCCCTACTCGAATCACCCGCACCCAACCACCCACCTACCACACAACAAGCACCCCCTCATTCCTTACCCCACAAACAGCCCCATACCAACTTCACCCATACCACGCCATCATACAACCCACCACGATTATTCCATACCCCAGCACAACACCAACACCCACCTAAGCCCCACACACCTACACATGCACTTCCTCCTCCCCCCCTCACATTTTCCTACACTCTCACCTAAAACATACACACCTAACACACCCTATACAAGCCAGACCCCTGCCAACACAAAAACCACAACCCCCCCCCCCCCTTCCCATGGCCACAACACTACTCACCCTACAACACAGCAAACCAACCACACCCTACAGCAGCCACTAGTCCTACAACCAGCGCTCCCTCCAACACCACACCATACAAACATTTACCCCACAGCACAAAACCCTACTACAAACAACCACACCCTATCACCCACCCTACCTACCCACAAACCAACACCTTACGATCACCTAACATCACGATACATTACCACCCACATTTATACCACAACCTCACAAATTTTAATCGTCCCCCGCACCACCACCATTTTAAAACACATAGACCCATCACACTTAATTATAAGCCTCTTCTACTCCACATCCCCCTCACAACCACTCTCACCTATACACCATACCAATTTTTTCACCCACCAACACAGCCATTAGTCATCTCCATACCACACCATATTATTATTATTATTTTTTTGCTTTTTCACCTACCCACCGCACACTACCACAACCTATTCTAAAGTCCCACTTTATCTTTCAACCACCCTCCACCACCTACTAGTCTAACCTATCCACCTCCCCACCGTAATTACATTACTACCATCTCCACTCCACATTACCTTACTAGCCATCCCTCACCATCACCATCCAACATCACCATACCATACGATTACACCCACCTCACTACCACACCACTTTAGGCCCCTACGTCTTGGTACGAATACCCGATCAAAACCAAAAAGTTATGTACCATACGGGGAAAGTGCTGTATCACAATCTGTGATCCCAAGACGTACCCCCTCCCACACCTCCACGCCCCGACCCCCCCCCCACCACACCGCCACACTCCCCACCTACTCCCACACTAACACACCTCACCCCCCAAACCCTCCACTACCCACACCCTCCCACACCCACCTCACACCACTAGCACACTCCTCCCCTATACCCCACACTATACCCCCCAGGCTTCACCACCTTGAACGATGGGCAGAACAGTGGCAGATGAAGTTTGCGCCCAAAAAATGTTACGTCATGACCATCACTTTAAAACGCGACAAGTCCCAGTTCCCATACCATTTGTGTGGAACCACACTGGAGGGGGTTAGCGTTCAAAAATACCTTGGAGTCCACATTTCTACATCTCTCAATTGGTCAAAGCACACGGAGGAAGTCAAGAAGAAGGCTAACGCAGTACTGGGTATCCTACAAAGAAATTTATCTTCCTGCCCAGCTGCGGTTAAAGAGCAAGCCTACAAGGCGCTGGTACGGCCACTGGTGGAGTACGGGACGGAAGCATGGAGCCCCCACACTAAGAAGGACATTCAAAAAGTTGAATCTGTACAACGCCGCGCTGCCAGATTTGTGTGCAACGACTACGGAAGGCATAGCAGCGTCACGAATATGCTGACACACCTAGGATGGCACCAGCTAGAACTTAGGCGAACAGTATTCGACTCTGTCATGTTTTATAAGATCCACCACGGGCTAGTAAAAATCGATTTCCCGAGTGATGTAATTCGCAAACCTGGTTCCTACGCAACCAGGTCAAGCGTCAGGAACACACGCCAACTTACACTCCCGCCTCCCAGTATAAACCAATTCAAATACTCCTTCTTTTCAAGAACTATCCCCGTTTGGAACTCTCTGCCCCAACAAATGCTAGACCTCAGCTCTGTCGATGAATTTAAGATAGCCGTCACTGGCGAGCTGGCCCGGCAATGATTTAGTCGCCATACTACCCATGTACATGTGTATTGTTATCTCATCATCTTATCGAATTGTTACGTTTATTTATTTATTTATTCATTCATTTATTGTTTCTTTTGTTTTATTTATTATTTATTTATTATCAACCGTAGTATGTGCATGGGTAGTTGGTACGCTGCCCCTCATTGCCGGATTAGCTCGCTAGTGGCAATTATTGTATTTAAAGGTTAAAGGTAAAGGCCCCTACGTCTTGGTACGAATACCCGACCCAAACCAAAAAGTTTTATTCATCCGCCATATTTTGCCGGTTCTGTTAACCAAACCACAACCAATTTAATAAATACCCGGTTGTACAATGGCCGAAACCGGAAACAGCGACATCTATTTTCATCTAATACTCGTATAACCACGAGCGCAGTCCCCTCAGTTTCTAGCACAGAACACTTCCATGATATTCCCGCACAATAACATAATCATTCGTTGTATTCATCCGCCGTATTTAGCCCATTTTGTAAACCAAACCGCAACCAATTCAATAAATACCCGGATGTACAATAACCGGAAACGGAAACAGTGATATCTATTTTCATCTAATACCCGTATAACCACGAGCGCAATCCCCTCATAACCCCTCACTTCGCTACATACGGAATACCTGCAAGACAGACAAACCAAGAACCGCGAATACACATCTCGGGTATGTACACCCTCCTTCCCACACATCCTACATACTAGCTATCACATCAAGACACCCGTATTCTCTCCCCTTCCCGCTACATGCATAAGTTCCCACACTTATTTATCATTTTATCCACCACATACAGCCACTAGCCAGGACCACCACATGCACCATTTTATCCACTACACACTCCCCCCTCCTAGCTCAGCCTCTATTCTTTTTTTCTCTTTACCTCATTCCCCTGCGCGCTACTTTTTACTTTTCAGACCAAGCCATGTACTCAGGCGAAGCCAGGCGATACACAGGTTTGGCAATTGCATGCACCACGCTTCACTAGAGGCATTACTAACGAGCGTGTAGGGGCGGGTGATGAGGGCCTTATCATTCGAAACACGCTTCATATACGAATCATCTCCCTAGTTTTTTCCCCTTTTACTCCCACCATCATCGCCGGTTTTCCCCTAGCTTCCCCCTAAGTCCCCCCGCTTTCATCTCCAGGTTCGTATATGACCAACCAACAGACCTCGCCCCCTGAAGAGAAGTCTTGGTTGGCGTTACATGCCTTTAGTTCTACATTTCGCAGAGCTCTTTGAAATGACCTACACACTTTTGTCTTATTGGTTTATTTTGTTATGTCCATTTTGCATATACATGCCGGTTGTTTTCTTCGTGCCTTTGCCTTTTCCCCTTATCTCTTACCACCGATTATCGCTTCATCTGGGGAAAACTATCCTTCCTGTCTTGTTAACGTTTCAGCGTCATCTCCACTCTCACCGCGCTCCCTTTGTCGCCTCCCGCGCCCCTGCTTCGTCTTCTTCTCGCCGTTTTACTAGCATCAATTTCCATTGTCCGCAATACACCCTTTCACCGCTACAGAATTTTTTATCTTTTCTCGGCGTTTTCGCAACACTCATTCGGTCTCTGTTGTTGTTTAATTTCGCCTGTCAGTCATACCATTTACACACTTCATTAGATACATACCTCCACACATACCTCACCCTCCCCATTACCGCTCACCATTTCCTCCCTACAATCCAAACACTTTTCTTTCTCTTATCCTACACATTACTTTCCCACCCTACACACAACACACTTTCCCATAAACACTACACAGTCTTTTCACAATATCCCTGCTTATCATTCTGTTCACACTCACATTACCCCCCTTTATCAGATTTTATTAAGCCGCCATCACCTCTCCACATCCGCTACACAACACTAGCAACAAGCTTCCGATTTTAACTGTTTTAATCTCCACATAATACCATATTTACTAACCACCTTCTCTACTAAACAAAAAAAAACCCTTCATTCATAACTCTCATGTCGTTTTATTATCAACCCCATCTCTCATAACAACCTTAACCCGTAGTCTCATAACCCATAATCTTAACCACCCGAACATAACCTTACACAATAACTTCTCCGTTTATTACAATCATTTAAGTTTTTGTTTGCATTCTTTCCTGTAGAATGGTTTTGTTCCGATACACATTTTTAAGCTGGTTTCCGCTTTGTTAATTGCTTCACTTACAATTTATTCATCGAATCAGGCACGAGGCCACTCGAGTTTTAGCAAACAATTATCTCCGTTCCTGTGGCACATGCGGCCTCATTGTGTATGGGGGAGATCTGTTAGGTCTGTTTTGCGTTCTTTTCTGGAGAATGATTTTGTTCTTATACACAACTCCAAGCTAGTTTCTGCTTTGTGAATTGCTTTACTAACAGTTCACTCATCGGGTCAGGCACGAGGTCACTCGAGTTTAAACAAGCAATTATCTCCGTTCCTATAACACGTGCGGCATCATTCTACACTCTAACCTTTTGCCATCGCTGTTAGAACCCTTTGTCTTTCATGTAACTCCATCAATACACATATTTTCCGTGCAAATTCGCATCATTCACGGGGTGTCTCCATATCCCCGCGCGACAAAGCTCAGGTTCTCAACAAGCAGTTCCAAAGTGTGTTCACTGTGGACGACGGAGTTCTCCCTGGACTTGGCCCAAGCCCGTTTCCGCATATTAGTGATATCATTTTCACCCCTACTGGCATTAAAAAACAACTAGACAATATGCAGACATGCAAGGCCTCAGGCCCTGATGAACTTCCAGCACGCATCCTACACGACTTGTCAAACTACCTAGCCAACATGTTATGCATCATCTTCCAACAGAGTTACGATAAGGGGACGCTCCCTCAAGACTGGTCTACCGCCAAAGTAGTCCCAGTCCACAAGAAGGATAACCGTGACAACCCCGGCAATTACCGCCCTATCTCTCTTACGTGCCTCTCCTGTAAAGTCATGGAACACATTGTGCTAAGCCATTTAAACAAACATCTATCTGCTTTTAATATCCTGTCAGACCTGCAACATGGCTTCCGCAGCGGTTTCTCCTGTGAGACTCAATTGATTCTTGCTACACATGACTGGGGCAGCACACTTAATTCTCATGGCCAGGTAGATGCCATTATGCTCGACTTTAGCAAGGCCTTCGACAAGGTGTCCCACGCAAAGCTATCCCATAAACTACATCACTGTGGCATACGTGGAAAGACTCTTGGTTGGATTGAAGCCTTTCTAAACAACCGAAATCAGTTCGTAGTAGTTGACGGGTCCCATTCCAGTCAGGTTCCTGTGACATCAGGTGTCCCCCAGGGGACCGTGCTTGGCCCAACCCTCTTTCTTGTGTTCATTAACGACATTGTTGACCAATGCAGCTCGGTAACTCGCCTATTTGCAGATGACACAGTGGTCTACAGGACCATTCGATCTCCAGCTGACCATGTGTCCCTCCAACACGATCTTTGCAACCTTGAAGCCTGGGCTCGGACTTGGCAGATGGAGTTTAATGCCTCTAAATGCCAATTACTGCCGATCACCTTGAAGAGAAATAGCAGCTTGTTCAACTACTCTCTAGACTCCCAGCTCCTGAATTCTACAGACGAGCATGACTATCTAGGGATCCGCGTAGCACACGATCTCCGCTGGAGTAGGCATTGTTGTAAAGTCTCTTTGAAAGCCAACAAGACTCTTGGATTATTACGACGTACCCTCAAACCCTGTTCTCAGAGTGTAAAGGAACGTGCGTACTTTTCAATGATAAGACCGGTCATGGAATATGCTTCTCCAGTATGGAACCCCTTCACGGATAGAGACATCAACAAATTAGAACAAGTGCAGAAAAATGCGGCGCGTTTCGTTACTGGTACCTACGACCCCAGGGCAAGCTCATCTGACCTTGTTAAATCCCTGAATTGGGACTCGCTTGAAGTGCGACGTCAGCTCGCCCAACTATGCCTCTTCTATAAAATCCGCAACAATTTAGTGAACATTGCTCTACCTCAACAATTTCAGCCAAACCTTCGACCGTCCAGAACAAACTCCTCTAAATATAACCAGATTCAGTCCAATGTACTTTCCCACTCATACTCTTTTTTTCCTAGAACTATCAGGACTTGGAACTTGCTTCCCTCCGAGGTTATCGAGTCCTCGTCGATTGACTCCTTTAAATCAAGTGCACTGCCAGTCTTAAGATCCTTACGGATCCCTGGCCACCTTCGCCGCCTATAATACCTTGGCGCCCCCTAGAAATAAGCGCAAGCTTTAATAGGGTCTAACATTTAAGCATTATGCATTAAGCATGAACTTATCTATTTCATGGTAACGCATCGGCTTGTGTCAAAGCGTTCGTTCGTTCTAAAATTGGTCGCATAATTAACTTACCGAATATGCATAAGTGCTACGTCACTTCCGTTCTATTCTTAACCCAGAAAAGTTAGTTTTCTTTGTTTTCTTTAGTCTTATAATATTATTTCTTATAATATTTCTGCGCTACAATTTATTTTACAATTACTTTCGCTGTAATAGAAACTATTCTATTATTTTTGGTGTTTTTTGTACACTTTTTGGACATATTTCCTGTTCATTTTTTACATCATTTAGGCATTAGATTCATACTCTATATTGTCATAGTAATGGTCATGATATACTATTTCATACCTAGTAGTTCCCACAAATACATCTACTCCACATCTCCCTCACCACCACTCTTACCTATACACCGTACCAATTTTTCCCCCACCAACACAGCCATTAGTCATCTCCATACCACACCATATTATTATTATTATTTTTTTGCTTTTTCACCTACCCACCGCACACTACCACAACCTATTCTAAAGTCTCACTTTATCTTTCAACCACCCTCCACCACCTACTAGTCTAACCTATCCACCTCCCCACCGTAATTACATTACTACCATCTCCACTCCACATTACCTTACTAGCCATCCCTCACCATCACCATCCAACATCACCATACCATACGATTACACCCACCTCACTACCACACCACTTTAGGCCCCTACGTCTTGGTACGAATACCCGATCAAAACCAAAAAGTTATGTACCATACGGGGAAAGTGCTGTATCACAATCTGTGATCCCAAGACGTACCCCCTCCCACACCTCCACGCCCCGACCCCCCCCCCCCACCACACCGCCACACTCCCCACCTACTCCCACACTAACACACCTCACCCCCAAACCCTCCACTACCCACACCCACCTCACACCACTAGCACACTCCTCCCCTATACCCCACACCCCTTACCCCACCTACACACCTCAACTACACCCCAACATGCCACTACCACCACCCCTAGGCATACAGACCCCCACACTACCCCACTACCCCAACACCACACGCCCAAAAAACACACAACCACCCCGCCTACAGCCACCTTCCCTCCTACACATAGTACAAACACATACATACCCACATCCCTCTCACAAATTAAATCTTACTCTATCCTTACCACACAACATACCTACCCACTACTACCACCCAGCTCTATACATGTCACAACCCCCTTTCTCTCCCCCCTCATAACTGGCTAACCACCCAAGTACCCCCCTACTCGAATCACCCGCACCCAACCACCCACCTACCACACAACAAGCACCCCCTCATTCCTTACCCCACAAACAGCCCCATACCAACTTCACCCATACCACGCCATCATACAACCCACCACGATTATTCCATACCCCAGCACAACACCAACACCCACCTAAGCCCCACACACCTACACATGCACTTCCTCCTCCCCCCCTCACATTTTCCTACACTCTCACCTAAAACAAACACACCTAACACACCCTATACAAGCCAGACCCCTGCCAACACAAAAACCACAACCCCCCCCCTTCCCATGGCCACAACACTACTCACCCTACAACACAGCAAACCAACCACACCCTACAGCAGCCACTAGTCCTACAACCAGCGCTCCCTCCAACACCACACCATACAAACATTTACCCCACAGCACAAAACCCTACTACAAACAACCACACCCTATCACCCACCCTACCTACCCACAAACCAACACCTTACGATCACCTAACATCACGATACATTACCACCCACATTTATACCACAACCTCACAAATTTTAATCGTCCCCCGCACCACCACCATTTTAAAACACATAGACCCATCACACTTAATTATAAGCCTCTTCTACTCCACATCCCCCTCACAACCACTCTCACCTATACACCATACCAATTTTTTCACCCACCAACACAGCCATTAGTCATCTCCATACCACACCATATTATTATTATTATTTTTTTGCTTTTTCACCTACCCACCGCACACTACCACAACCTATTCTAAAGTCCCACTTTATCTTTCAACCACCCTCCACCACCTACTAGTCTAACCTATCCACCTCCCCACCGTAATTACATTACTACCATCTCCACTCCACATTACCTTACTAGCCATCCCTCACCATCACCATCCAACATCACCATACCATACGATTACACCCACCTCACTACCACACCACTTTAGGCCCCTACGTCTTGGTACGAATACCCGATCAAAACCAAAGAGTCAGAGCCAACCAGGAAAGCTTTTTTAAATGCTGTATTTGGCGGAAACACATTGCTTTGTAACTTGTTTACGCTAGTTTCACACATGTGTTTAGTCTCTTAATATTTGCAGGTATTTTGACGTTTTTTCCCAATTTTCCACAACTTCATAAGTCTAGAATCTGTTAATATAAAGTTGATAACTAAAGTTGACAATGTCTGATAGAATAAAAGAAGGGTCAAGTAGATCCAGTGTCAGTAGTGAGTGCGATCGTGATGTAGACTTTGAAGGTTATTGACTCCGACATTGCTGAAATTGAAGATAATGATTATGCTGACCCTAGTAAATCACCACCGAAGAAGAAAAAAAGGTTGCATTCCAAAACGGTTTTTAATCGCGAATGGTCACGGCTGTTTCCTTGTATCCAGAGTGTGAAAGGCCAGCCACATAAAGCACACTGCACGGTTAGTATAATAACATACAGGCGGCAGTAGTAAACATAGAATCTACTATTTACTCTAGATCTATTACAATGTCAATTATGGTCAGGTCTGTTATAGGCCTGTCAGAGTGTCAAAGCATATATCTACATGTAGATCTATATATATCTTAAATTTATAATTTATAAATAAACATTTATGTTTATAGACCTGCAAAAGTAGATCTAATATTATACAGAAATATACAACATGTAAAATAAAAAATCCAGTACAATATTCCTATAGACAGGTCTTTTGAAGTGAAATAATTGCTATATGTCTTTACATAATATTTATGCAAATCAGTGATAAAACTCTGAATCTACACTGAAGATGCAAGCTCTTTCATTATGAACATTAAGTGTAAAAGTGATATTATAATATGTGGAATATATTTTTCAAACAGGGACATTCACAGGTAGAAAGAAAGGTTATTTTTTTTGCTATTTCTGTGTCAAGAATTTCTTTCTGTATTTTTCTCATTTTATAAATATATAATAATATGTACCTAATATGGGAGTAAGTATTGGTCCAGCAGGATATTCATTGTAAATATGTGGTTATTGGGTTATTTACAATTACATATATTCTTTCATCTTATTTTTTCTATAAATTGCTTATAAAGGTGATGGGAAAACTGGTTTTAATGTAGAAGGTGTGAGATAGTAGAATCCTTAGAGCTTATTTATTTCTCTCATCTGAACTTATTCAGAAACTGTCAGGCATTTAGATATATATGGTGTTTGTCAGACGATTTTTAAAAGTGTTGATATTGAAAGTAACTGAATATTTTTTGACAATACATAAATATGATAAATAGTAATTTATTACAATAAATTAATTCATACACTTTATGATTATACATTCAGTTATAGTTTTAATAATTACACAGACTGAGTAACTATAAGTTGCATGAAAATATATATATGTACATGTATACTAGGCGTATATAAAATTTTATATAATATTAAAAACATAATTTTATAACTGAATCACTTCAGGTGATTATCATATATAGCATGTCTTTTACTCATACATATTATTATTACAGGTGTGTGATGCAAGTTTCTCTGTCTGCCACCAGGGAAAGAGGGATGTGGATCGCCATCTTGCAGGGACAGAGCATAAGCGTGCTTCAAAAACAACCTCAGAACACAAGTCAGTAAAGTCATTCTTTGTGGCCGACAAGCAAAAAGATGCTGTAACAAACGCAGAGGTACTCTACACAGGGTACATACTAGAGCACAATCTGCCATTTGAGTCAACTGCACATGCTGGAGAGTTGTTTAGAAAGATGTTTCCAGACAGTGAAATTGCCAAAAAGTATGGTTGTGCTCCAACGAAAACAGCTGCCATTGTAAACTATGCCCTGGCTCCTGAAATGTTGGACCCTGTGGTACAGTACATCAAGACACAGCCATTCAGCTTGGCTATTGATGGCAGCAGTGACACAGGAACAGCAAGCATGTATCCTCTTGTGGTGCGCATATATGATGTAAATCGAGGTGAAGTGGCATCTCAGTTCTGGCATATGTGCCTGATATCTGACTGTACTGCTCAAGGTATTTTCAATTCTGTCAGTGATGTATTTCGAGATTATGAGGTTCCATGGGAAAATGTGATTGGACTTAGTCTTGACAATGCCTCTGTCAACATGGGCAAGCACAATGGCCTGTACAGACATTTTGAAAGAAAAAATGCAAGTGTTTACACTTTTGGATGCCCATGCCACATTGTGCACAACACAGCCAGCTATGGAGCCAAGGCATATGCGGAGGCTGCAGGGTTTGACCTTGGTGATTTCTTGGTGGACATCTACTATTACTTCGACAACAGCACCAAGCGTCAGGCCTCCCTGAAAGATTTTTGTGACTTCTGTGACCAAGATTACAGGAAGATCCTGAAATATGGGGCCACACGGTGGTTAAGCAGGGAGTTGTGCGTATCCCGGGTGCTAAAACAGTACCCTTCCCTGCAGAGTTATTTTGCTAGTCAGCCCGAATTAAGATCAGACAAGCGATTGTGTAGGCTGAGGGAATACTTTGCTGACCCTAAAACAGAGATTCATCTCATGTTTTTTCAGTCAATTCTGCCAGTCTTCAGTGAGCTCAACAAGCAGTTGCAGGGGGAAGAACCTCAGATTCACTGCTTGCGGCAAGGCTTATCCGATTTCCTGCAAAAGCTCCTTGGAAGGTGCATGCTGGCAACATCGTACAAGGACAAGGACCTGGATGATAGAGCTAGCATGAACTTCGAGAATGAAGACTTATTCCTATCACCAAAAGATGTCATGATTGGCTTCACCACAAGGACTACCATGCAGAAGCATAATCTTTTGCCAGAAGAGGAGAAGAAACTTGCACAAGATTGTCGAAAATTCATGACAGCTTCATTACAGTATGCATGCAAAAATTTTCCATTGAAAGATCCTTTGCTCAAACATGCTGAGTTTCTGAACTTTCATGAACGTGCAAACCAAACATTTGACAGTGTTCAATTTTTCATTTCTAAATTTCCCACACTGGAAGCTGCCATGGAAGGAAAAATGGATGCTCTGTATGATGAGTTTTGTGCGTATCAGGCTCTGGGCAATGACAGTCAGCTTTCTGATCTTTCACGTATCGATCACATATGGATGTATCTGGGAAAAATGGAGGGCAAAAATGGCCTCAGGTTTGGTCTGCTGGCACAAGTGGCACAGTATGTCCTTGTTCTGCCTCACAGCAATGCTGCTGAAGAGCGTATTTTTTCAACTGTTGAGAAAAATAAAACTAAATATAGAGGCAGCTTGTCAAATACAACAACACTGCCCTCCATCCTTACTTGCAAGACCAATTATTTCAACCACACCCATTGCTATAAGTTTAAGCCAACTAAATCTGTGCTTCAGAAGGCAAAAAAAGCTGCCACAACCTACAATGCTGACCATAGCAGTACTTCTAAGTGAAATTTTATGAGAACTGGTTTAATACTTATTTACAAATAATTTTGTAAATTTCGATTTTAACATTTTTTCAAGAAATAGCGATGTTGATAATTATAACACAATAAATAATAGCAATTTTCGCCTTCCCAAGATCAAAACTATCTGGGGTAAACAAACTGTTTTGTACTATGCATCCACTGAGTGAAATGAACTGCCTGCTGCGGTCAGGGACTGTCAATCTTTAGCAAATTTTAAACATTATTTGTAAATACTTAGTTGTGACAATCTTAAACCACTTCTTGTATATACTGTATCTTTAATAATTTAAAATCATTTTTATATTATATTTATTTTATATTTAAGTTAGGGCCCTTCTAAAAACCGCTTCAGCGATGTAGGCTCCCTCATTAAATATTAGTGTTATTACTCTCAGAACAGAATAAAGGAATTTACCAGTCTTTTAGGTCCAACAAAGAAGCAGCTGATAAATAAATTGCCTCCTGTGACCAGAAACATTTGCTACTGTTCAAAAACATTTGGGAAGAATTTGCTATTATCTATAATAAAAAGTGGATTGATCTCTTTTGCTCATTAAAAGGAAAACTAATCGTTTAGGAAAGAGCTAGGGTAACACCCTGTACAAGCATGCAATGGCAGATCATATTCCATTGTTTGTAAGTATCAATAGATGCATAAAAAATTTACATGCCAGGGTGTGGAGAAAAATAATGAAAAAGATAATCCAACAAGGACACCAAAATAGTTTTATTTAGTAAATCAAACAATTGGGACTCTGCAATGGCAGATCATATTCCAATGTTTGTAAGTATCAATAGATGCATAAAAAAATTACATGCCAGGGTGTGGAAAAAAATAATGAGAAAGATAATCCAACAAGGACGCCAAAATAGTTTTATTTAGTAAATCAAACAATTGGGACTCTGCAATGGCAGATCATATTCCAATGTTTGTAAGTATCAATGGATGCATAAAAAATTCACATGCCAGGGTGTGGAGAAAAATAATGAGAAAGATAATCCAACAAGGACACCAAAATAGTTTTATTTAGTAAATCAAACAATTGGGACTCTGCAATGGCAGATCATATTCCAATGTTTGTAAGTATCAATGGACGCATAAAAAATTCACATGCCAGGGTGTGGAGGAAAATAATGAGAAAAAAAATTCCAAAAAGGACGCCAAAAGAGTTTTATTTAGTAAACCCAACAATTTGGACTCTGCAAAAGACATTCTCTTGTCAGAAACCAGGCAATGGGAACTATGGCACTATGAATGGAAACCTGCGCAATATACATAATGCAAACTTGAATACTGGGGTGATGTTTGCCAGGCTAGAAAGCAACAGAGGATGCTTTACTGATGTGCATGAAGACTGTGAGGATCCAACAAGTATTGACCCATCTGAGGAGTACAGGTAATTAAACACAAAAGAACTCAAGGAAAAGATCAAAGAAAAAGGTAAAAAAAACAAATGGACTTGAAAATTCAAATAAGCAGCAACTTGTAGTTTCTTTTAAGTATGTCATGAATTCAGTTATGGCATGCAACAGCCTTAATATATACAGTCGAAGCTCTCTGAGCGACCGCTCTTGTAAGCGACCAGCCCGGATAACGACCACGATCACGAATCACAGATCGAATCACCGATTGATTCCATTTTAATTAAGCTCCCAAAAGCGACCAACACCTATTGTTCAAGTTTTTGGCGCCCAGTGGTCGCTTATGAGAGCGAGCTCTCGTAAGAGATCAGCTCCGTTAACGACCACAATTCTCAGTTCCCAAGGTGGTCGCCTACGAGTGTGAGTTTTTCTGTATATGGTGTTGGATAAAGGCTTAGTGGAAATAAGCCTTGTGCGTAAATCTTGTGGTTTGCCTGTTGTTTACAAATACAAATGAGCACCAACATGGGTGCCTACCTCACTGGCGTTGAGATCGGGGATAACGCGTTCTACTTCAAAAGTCCCAGTAACATTTTTTTTCCTCGTTTTCTTAGGCTTGTCGTCATAAATATATGTAGTCTACAGTAGGAATATTGTGCAAAACATATCTTGTTTTTAATTGTGATAACGCTGTTATCCCTCGCGGGCTCAGCAAAATGTGAGCCCAGAGAAACTGCTGGCTGGAATGGGGCTTCGCATCAGGATCAAATCCAACAAGAACGTAGTGAACTTTCTAAATGTGACGCTCAAACTGCAAACCGCTTGTATCTACCGTACACTAAAGAAAATGCCAGCCTACACTGTATGTCCCCTGGGAAAGCAACCACCTATTGTCATCAAGATCATTCCAGAGAGAATCAACAGCAGACTTGCGTCCATTTCATCGGACAAGACCGTGTTCGGTCAAGCGATACCCCTGTATCAAGAAGCGCTGGACAAGAGCAGATATAACCACACCCTTTGCTTTCAATAGACACACCACAGGAACAATAGGGGGAACAGAGCACGCAACAACATAATGTGGTTTAATCCCCCCATACATGAAGAATGTTAGCACTAACATAGGCAGTAAGTTCTTGGCTCTAGTAGAAACATGTCGTAGACAAGGTAGCCTACTTATGTAGAAAGATCTTTAACAGAAACACAATTAAGATATTCAATAGTTTCACAGGCAGCACGAAACACATCATCGATAGCCATAACAAACAGCTTTTAAAAAATACCAACAAAATCACCAGTAACCCTGAAACGGAGAAGCACTGTAACTGCAGGGGAAAAAACGCATGCCTCCACAATGACAAATGTCTGCAAGCCTGTGTAATTTACCAAGCAACTATAATGCGAGAGGACAATAATAATAGACCAGATATAACAATCGCAATGCGTTATTCCGTAACGAGTCCAAAAGAAATTCCACAGAGCTTAGTAAATATGTTTGGCTCCTCAAAGACTAGGGCGTTCAGAACGATATCTATCTAACGATATCTATCTATCAATCCAGCAAGTAAACAGTGCAGCTTATGCATGTGTTTGTGTCTGTAGTTTAATTCTCCCACTCATGTACATTTAACATGTATATTATACATAAGGTAATGGTAACCTATTATCGGACACTTTAGATTTACGCTAGAATATCTCGCTTACAAAACACAATTGAGTCAAAACACAATTGAGATTTTACAGCTAGAAATCACTGACTATTAAACATAATAATTCGACCAATTTAACAAAAATTTGATGGTTAATTTTGGGAGAAAACAATCGTTCGTAAGACGAGTTGTGAAGCCCTATTATCGGATACCTAGCCCTATTATCGGACACCCTAGCCCTATTATCGGACAGCAGATTTCTTCTAAAAAAACAACAGAAAAATCATGCTTCATTTTCATTAAAATACTGCAAACAATAATTGTTGACATACGTACTTTGCAAAACTCACAATAGTTTTTAGTTTGAGACTCTTTCTTCCCCGTAGCAAGCGATTCAAAACACATGCATCACGTGCATGACAAACTGCACGGCAAAATGTGCCTTTGCTCATCGATCGCTCAAATTTACGTTAAATCGTTCGATGATTGCTCGACTGTCCGATAATAGGGCACCGAGGTTAGGTACGAACAATTCGAGCTATCCTGAAGTGTCTAAGGAAACAGAGGCCAAATAGCATCCTGGGAGATCAACAACAAAATGGCGGAGCCATTTCGGTAAATCTTGGACTTTTTTACGGCTTCTTTTCGTCCTCGCGTATTCATTGAAAGAGGATTTCAATCGCCATTTTGCGGTGCGTGAGAGAAAATTATTTCTAGTTTTGCGAAACAATAAACACTCGTAAAAAGCTTCGGAATACATGTTTTCTGAATGTTATTTTTTCGACTCGATTTGTCATTTTTCGGCATGTTTTCCTATTGTTTGAGATATTTACAATTTTTTTTGAGTATCCAATAATGGGGCACTGTCCGATAATAGGTACCACTACCTTAATATTCAAAAGAAATATGTTTCATGGCGTTTTCCATTTTAGATTGGCACATTGTTCTTAGCACATTTTAGTCATGTTCTATTTTTTAAATTTAAAGACATGATTATTCAAGCAATGTTTCTCTTAAAATCTACTGCACTATAAAATATCTCAAAGACAAGGAGATAAGCTAGTAATAATATAGACAGGACATGCTTGTCACACTTCATTCTTTACACAAGAGCACTAAAAACATGATAAAAAACGTTGACATCACAATGCACGACTTGGACAAGAACCTCCAGCCCTAAACACTGAGATAGCTATCTGCATTCCGAGCTGCAATATTTCAATTATTTCCTTACCTCTATCAAATTACTTACTGCGCCGGCCATATTCAACGGTGGTAGAGTGGAATGAAGCCGTTAATTCACTCGCTATTCGTCGCGGTCTTTCTCTTTTGCACCAACTGGCAGCTTCAAGTAGTCGTTAGCTCATAATTTGTGGCTTTTCTTTCTTATAAATGCTTTAAATTTCTGATGTTAATCAGATAAAAGCAAACAGACATCTTGCAGCGGCACATGCGCATGCACAACTAATGGGTTATTTCGACCCAGGGTATTTCAGCTTGGCCGTGAACTATTGACAGCCCACGGGCCTTAGGAGAGTTAGAGCCGAGGATTCTTTTGTCCCATCTATTCATATTAAACAAAAACATGAAATCACTGTATAATCTTTAGTTCTTAGGTTTGACCGAAACAATCAAATGCTAGTACTTTTGTGGTGGCGTTGCTATCACCAACATTTGAATAAATGGATTTATAATAACTACGACCAAGGGACTTGCCTTTAGATTATGATGCAGATTCGATTCTGAAAAAGTATTATTAGTTCTCACGGAGAAGTGAAGTGCTCGACCTCAGGATTAAATCACTTTATTCTTATAGGGGGGGGCGTTTGGGGGGGGGGGGGATCGCGGACTCCAAAGGGAGCCCAAATCTTGGTACACACAGTAAGACAAACGCCGTCCAAATCGAAGCTGGCAACGCATGTATGCTACTCAGGGAGGACACGGGAGATTTTGTTTCAAAGAATGGCGGCTTGTTCTACAGGAAGCCCAAATCGATTGAGCTTGCTTTATGAGTAAGTACGCAGCTGCTTTGTCTCCTATTATCTTTGTTTTACAAAGGAGTTCTTTTGTCTCTATTCTTCTCGTTCTTTGTGTCGAGGTGCGAATATTGTTCATTTGCCCAATCAAATTGCAGCTTGTAAGAGCTGCGTACTGGCCCTGCTTTATTAATACCAGCAAAATTGATGTTGCTCTCGCTTGCACAACTTCAATTTCAGAAGAACATCAGGAAAACTTTTCTGTTTTTCGGCTGTGACTACGAGACACCCTCTCAGTAAATCTAACCCACTACAACCCAAGTTATACATTGAAAAATAAGGAAAAATACCACATAACATTGTTGTTTTGGTGATTTATTGGAGTTATTCTAACAAACAGTTATTAATAAATGATGCTTGCAGACTTTTAGCGATTAGTGTACATAGCCGTAGCATAGGCCTCGAATTATTGGGAGGGGGTACGATACAGAAACATTAGGGACCTTAAGCAGCGACGACGGCAACGTGGACGACGACGGCAGAAAACAATGAGATTTGATTCAGAATTCAATAGCAGCACGTGAAAATGCGTTCTGTCTGATAAATTTCAGCCGTTTTCCCTAAAACCACGACGTGAAAACTCCAACTTTCACGGTCAATTGAGGACGCGGGACGTTTGCAGTGTAAACTCCTCTAACCACGTTCGCTACTGTAGAAATAATGTCCTTAGTTTATTTTTATCTATCTCTGACTATAATGTTTTGCTTGTTCCATTGCAATTAAATTATAATTGATCACCAAGCGACCTTTTCGATCTCGTTGTCCTAGCCGTCGCCGTCGTCTTTGCTTAAGGTCCCTTTTAAGAAAACAATGGGGGCACAGCCACGCCCCTACTGGTCATTTCCTTATAATTTTTGAAAAAATTGGGGGGGGGAGGGGGGGGGGAAGGCGTACCCCAAACCCCTGCTACGGCCCTGGAGTATGCCTGTGATTGGTCATGCTTTTTCTCCCTGCGCTTACCTCCAGCCAGGCACATTAAACCGGTGCATTACATTAATCTGAAATAAGAAAAATAGACCCGCTAACAGTGACGACCTTCAGTAGCAGCGCTACTAAGAAGAGTACAACAACGTTTTTTCAGTTAGTGGGGTCCTGTGGTATCTGAGCACGAGAGCGAGGCGTTGGCAGACTGTCTTCAACTCTTTATAACCAGGGTTACCGCCAGGTTACCCCCTGGGGTCACCAGTTTTATGACACTTCTACTTATACTGTTACTTTCCTTGTTGTGTCTTTAAAATGACAAAAAGACTGAGTGCAATAATGGATATTTACCTACTACTACTACTATTACTACTACAGAAGAACCCCGATTTAACGAACCTCTATATAACGAAGTCCTTGGTATAACTAACAATTTCCTACCTTCAGCCTGGCCAAAATAAGAGTAAAACGTATGGAACAGAACCTCGATATAACGAACCCTAGATATAGCAAACACATTTCTCCAGTCCCTCGGTACTTTGTTAAATCGAGGTTATACTGTATTACCGCTGAGATGCCCAGAGCTATGTAAATCAATATGTATATAGCAGAAACGCTAAAAAAGACAAACATTTATAACCAGCAGAGTATATAGAGCCCCATCAAAACTGTTGTGTTTGGAGACCAATTTTCTTGTGCAGTGCTACCTATCTCTTAGACACAAGAAAACATCAAACTTTTATTGCGTGGGCCAATATTGAGAAATTGTATAACTAGAAAGACTAAAGGCAAGCTGTAGAAAAACTAGGTGGTCTGCGTAGGCGTGGTGTAGACAAGGTATGAATCAACACAAGGTTGAAAAGGAATGTTAAACGCCTCTGTGAAACAGAGTGGTTGCGCTGACGTTTCGAGCGTTAGCCCTTCGTCGGAGCAAATATTGAGAAAGCCTATTTTAGACAACAGATGTTTTCATCTCTGATGACATTGCCTGATGACACTCGTTTAAAAGTTTGAATTAATAAATGTTCCAACATACTTTCACGTCCCCCTTGTCTATATATTCTACATTTTCACAATGACCCAAATACAGGGTCAGTCTTTATGTCTTGAAACATTTACGATTCACTCTTTGAGGGGTGTGTAGCCTACTTGTAGGCTTTGATAGTTTTTCCGGCACGAAAACCCCGAAAACACGACGTTCGCATACCACGGCCGCCATCTTGGGTAACGCGCTCAGCAGGGGGAGGGGGGGAGAAAAAATCCGCCGGAAAAACTATCAAAGCCTACTAGTAGGCTAAAGGGTGTGCTGCTTCAGGGCTGTAGGGCGTGGCACTGAGGGCACGGGCTCCGCCCTAATTTATTTTTCAAATTATAGGGAAATTACCCGTATAAATTTCCGTATGGTACCTAGCCCCAACACTGTGAGGCCTGCAACAGCTTTGTGTAAAATGAAGTCCTTTATCAAGCCGAATGTCTAGCTCGCCTCGCAATTTTCAAGCACTTAAACTTCGTGAGAAAAGAAGTCATTACCTGATTACTGAAATTGCTTTTTAAAATGCTTATGACGGTAACAAAGAGGCAAAGGTTAATAAAGTGAATTACCACCAGGAGCTTAGAAAATAATCCATACATCCATAAAGGGCAAGTCCCCTATCTGTAACTGGACTAATCTCCAAGTCGCTAGAATAACGTATGAACTGTGCACATTATATTATAGAATAAAAAGTTGAGCATTGCTTCTTGTACATCGGAGACTCTCTTAGGCTGTGAATAAAGAATAAAAGCATTTCAGTAATTTTTTCCTCAATTTGTTACACACCAGGGGTTGGAATTGAGATATTTAAAAATATTGCACTCAGTCTTTTTGTCATTTTAAAGACACAACAAGGAAAGTAACAGTATAAGTAGAAGTGTCATAAAACTGGTGACCCCAAGGGGTAACCTGGCGGTAACCTGGTTATATTACTATTTAAAAATAGTGCAAATGAGACCTGTATCAGAACCAAACAATTGTAGGGCCCAAAGCTCATAAAAATACAAGACAATAAACGCAAAACAGTACATTACTTATATAACGAATTTACCGGTCGAATTTCGGTGTGACAGACGATTTTGGCTTTTTACGAAAGCCCCTTTCCGCTTATACTCCCTTATGGTGCGGTGTGTTCAAAAGGGGGCAGTCTAGGAGAGGCATTCAGACGGAGAGTTTAACGTATTACTTTTATTGAAACTTAGCCTGGGATTTTTTTTTTTTTTTTGGTGTAGGGAACTTCGTGGGAAAACTTTGAGGCTCAGTATTTTATCCTGAGTTTCTCTTTACTGTGAAAAGAAAAAGATGCGGGAACGGGAACCCATACCTTTACAACTTATGTCGCGTTTTTATTCTAATGTCAGGTATTTAGGGAGCAAGTATTTTCTGGGCTGTAAGCTTCTATCATAGCAACCCTTTGACTTTGAATGGCCTCGTGCCGTTCTGTTACAGTAGCTACGTACGTGCCCCCAGCTGGCCATGGACACTTGTTCACGTTTTATAATTGAGTTCATCCTGGGAATGTGACCGTGCATGCCTTTACCTTTACAGCCGTACAGTTCCATCTTGATCATCAACTCGTACGCCCACAGCCTCGGCCTCAAGCGCACATAGCGGGCTGTGATATTCTGAGCCAAATCATTCCTGACTGTCTCCAAATGAGATCGATGTCCCTCGAATATCTACAAATAGATCAACATATTCATTATGATCTTAATCACAATAATGACAATGACAATGACAATGATAATGATAATGATAATGATAATGATAATAATCTTCATCATTTAAATCAAAACATACAGTCATTAGCAAAATAACGTTAGCAAAATTACCCCCACCATCATTGTTTTATTGTTTTACATATTCTTTATTAGTATTAGTAGCAACCGTGAGCCTTTTCTGTCTTTTATTTCTGGCTGATTTGTGTGCGCTGAATTATTTTGCCGCCAAAATGCTGGAGCGCGCGCGAGTTTGCAACACCAAATCACGTGATTCCGTAGTGTAAGTCAATTATTTATCCCCTTACCACATTCCCACTGTTATTCTTGTGCATTGTCCATGTGGTCCCGTCTTGGCTGAATTCGAGGGCATATTCCTTTAGCTCCAGGGTTCTCTGCTGTACAAACTGAGTTGCCACTCCCGTGACAACCATACTCTTCCCCAGATCCACCTGATAAATAAAGAAGTCCTATTGATTTTTTTATCCATTTTACTAGTACCTAATTACTAGATAACAATAAGAAGACCAAGGGAATTTTAAGAGGGCCAAAGAGTAAATTTAGAATGAGCCGTATTAGCCTTGAAACTAGTCAAGGCAGTTTACAATCACTGAGTGAAATAGTGCTTTCAAACCGTGGTACCTTAAAGCCGCATTGTCACCAGTTTACTTCCGGTCGATTACGTAACAATCTCCGATGATTTTTAACGGAAAACGCGAAAAATATTTCAAAATATTGAAAGCAGTGTGTCTTTTGGAAGTTTCTTTGAGGTTGTGATTGATAATTTAGAACGGATGGCCTGTTATATATCTCGGATTAAAATGGATTCTTTTGTCTTTTAACGGTTGAGGTTTCCGTCGGACCTCCGGAAGTAAACTGGTGACAATGCGGCTTTAAATGTTGTACTTCAAGGGCCAGCAAGAGCAAGACAAGACGCCACACCTCTAGACCCCGACAATGAGATTTGTGTAACAACACGATATTATTTTATTCATCAAAAGAAACAAAGGTAATTTCATAAATCTGGATGGTCATTCTACACGCTTTTTTGTCTGTTAAGGCCTTGCAAAAAAGAATAAAATATAAGTTCTTACAGAGAAGTGAAGTGCTCGAACTGAAAGATTGGCTGATTATTCAGAGCCGTAGCTGGCCGCGTAAGATTTGGGGGGGGGGGGGGGGGGGGCACAATAAAGAAACATTACGAAAATATTGGAGGGCACACTCACGCCGCTTTTGGTCATTTCTTTATAATTGTCGAAAATATTGGGGGGAGGGGGGGCATATGCCCCCAGTACCCCACCCCCTGCTACGCCCCTGTTATTAAATTTCTGGGCTGAGCACTAACCCTTTGTTTCATGGTTCCTCTGTATTTATCTGTTTATAAGTTTGTAAAGGAACAAAAATAAATTCCTTCTAGTATTATCATATTAAACAAAAGAATTTTTTTATTGAAGGCACTGTCTGTCTGACCTTCAAAGGCTGTTCTTATCAAAAGCACCTCATGCAGCCAGACAATTAGCTGGGGAGGGGATGTGTGCAGGCATTGTTATCATGAAAAAAAGTATATTTTAAAAGAGACTGTATGTGGTTGAGTGGGAAGGGGCGCAATCCCTGTGCTCATCCCTAGCTGTATTCCTGTACTTTCCAAGTAAGCTATTTGGGTCTTATGGCTATAAAAATAGCTATTGAAATGATTACTGTTCATGCATTAACGTATAGAAGTACTATACAGAATTTATTATCTACTGCTTCTCCCTCATGATAGCTTCTGTAGAGAAGTACACTGCATTACTATATGTTTCAGTGCAGTATTATATGTTTCAGTGCATCTCATAAAAGCAAAACTTTCCACTTGGGATATGGTGACAGTGTAGAGAAATACCCTGATCATTATTATAAATAGTTTTTTTTGGAGTGAGAAATCCCTCATCGACTTTCACGCTAAAAAGTTTGGTCATCCTCTCTGTTTTGAAGTTATAATCAAAGTAAATCCAAAAAGCATATGTTTCACAATGCAATTTTTCAAAATTGAACATATAAAGATAATATGTTTTTGACATGTTTGCAGTTTGATAAAATATGCTTTTGCTTGTGTTTTTACTCCCTACATAGCTTTTTGCCTTGGCTATTAATCATGTAGCAATCGATTTAATCTTATTTCTGGTACAATTATTCGCAATCATAGTAGTTCTGGACTGGACATTGCTGTGGAAAAATATAAAATACTGCAAACTGTAGCTATCGAATTGCTCAGTTGTATTTGTAAATAAAGCCTTTACCTGTTAACAGTCATCGGGCAATGGCAATTGGCCATTCCAGCTATAAAACCATGCGTGCACTTACCATGGGAACCTACCTCAACTACCGGCATGCAGCCACGCTTCGTTTTATGTAAGCTTAAAAAAGCGCGGGTAGTTGAGGTAGGTTTCTATTATTAAACACACGCAATCTTATAGCTGGAATGGCCTATTTTGGGTGTTTGTTAGTTGTTTTATCATCGATTGACTAATTTTAAAAGCCACGAAAAGCAAAACCCGTAAAATATTGGATAACAATTCGTCGTTCTTACCAAACAGTTCTTTGTTTTCGCCATCGTATTCGCGGTATAAATCAAAGGAGGATTTTTCAATATCTTTCAAAATACCTTTCAAAATTATCGTAAACGCGGGCAAGTGCGAAAATTCATGGCCGCTTTTGTATCCCTGACTGCCAAGGGAAGCCCAAGTCTAATTACCGGCCAACGAAAGAATCCCGACGTCCAATTCCAGCGTGCATGTAGAATAAACACTGTTTTTGGGGGAGGGGAGGGAGCTTTTTGCTTCCAAGATGGCGGCGGCTTATGACTTATGCGGCTTATGGCGGCGAAATTAGTGTTGCAAAGAAAGAAAAATGCTAAAAGTAAAACCACTCTTCCACCTTGTTGTTCCGCGTACCTGGAGGTAGTTATCCAGATCCTTGTTGCTTGGAAACCATCCAATTTGGTCATAGCCGAACCGTGCATACTTCGGGAGGAAGTTGCCGTTCGTACGACTTGCAGTAATAGCATTGTCAGGAATCCTGAAGTCTTCAAGACCCAAAGCATCCCCACAGGCTGTGGTTCAACAAAATGTATAACAATATTAAGGCTGTGGTTCAACAGAGTGTTACTATATCTTCACAGCTGTAATTAAACATATAAGCATTTTCACAGGCTGTGGACTCAACAGAGTGTTACTATATCTCCACAGCTGTTATTCAACATATAAGCATTTTCACAGGCTGTGGTTCAACAGGAAAAGCTTACCATGACATATCCATAGTGTTCGATTCACACAAAGACATTCGAATGCTCACCTCGACATCCACAAAGTTCGATTCACAGACAGGCATTCTAATGCTTTTCTCGACATCCACAAAGCGCGTTTCACACAGGAATCCTGATGCTTACCTCGACTCCTCTACATCCACAAAGTTCGATTCACAGACAGGAATTCTAATACTTTCCTCGACATCCACAAAGCGCGATTCACACAGGACATCCTAATGCTTTTTTATTTATTTACAAACTTTCACCGTTAAAAAAAAAAGACTAAATCGTACTAACTAAATATAAATGGTGGGGGGAACACAACAGAGCTAGGCTCCACAGAAAGTGCACCCTTCCGACTAAGATTAAACTCATTCCCAGAAATAAGAGACAACATGTCCGCCACGCATGCGTAATAGTGCACATACAATGTCAAAATGGCTGCCATTTATTATAAGGAAATGTGGGGAGACATCACAATTTATCAAATTTTCTCGTTTCAGAGATTTTGGGCTCACGATGCAGGACTCGAAAAAAAACCCTTGCCATTCGAGTGATACACTTTACGTTCAAACGATGCCAGAGAAAGCCCTATAATTGTTCCTTGGACATTGCACTTTTGTTCGCTTGAGAGCATACAATCCTCCATACATTCTCTGTAATTTCATTGAAATCGGGCATAAAAGTAGTCGTTTAAAAGGTAGAACTGTTCGCTGCATCACAGGTGCAGGACTCGAAATTGGTAAATCGACTATCCTTCCATCAAATTGGCCAATAAAATAGGCAGTAGCGCCTCCCAATCTTGTTCCCGAAGAAATAACATTTGATGTAGTTATGCCTAGTTCTGTAACCATTATTGTTGTCTTTAAGATACAGACTGAAGCAAGGAAAACTGTGCGCTCCGCAAGAACAACTTCTCTCTCTTCGTCCGTTCTCCATTTTGTTTTTAAACGGCCCCACGGCTTTCTGGGATAGACACAGGGGAACCATAAAGCCTTTCTAAAATACATTTTTTTATTTGCGCATATAATGTTTTCCAACCTCAGCAAGACTGCCGCACTTCCATTATCATTGGACGTATCAAATCAGAGATGCCCCTTGCACGTTTAAATACCGCTTATACTACTTTTATTAGGAATTTTAGTCAACCTGATTAAAAACTTAGAGTGTAACAACAAAAGGGAAGCCCCTGTGCTGACCGGAATCTCGTTTTTATTTGTGATACCGCTGTTATTCCTCGCGGGCTTAGAAAACTGTGAGCCCAGAGAAACCGCTGGCTAATGTCCCTTATTTCTGGGAATGTAAGAAAATATATATAATTAATAACTAATCTAATCTAAATCTGTTTAACTAAACTATGTGAGCAATAATATAAAATAAGGATATTGATAGGTAAAATATTAACAACTATGTAGAAAATATGGTTTGTAACAATAATAATATAAAATTGTGATAAAATTGACATAGTAGCAGCAGTTACGAGCAGAAGAGACAGTAAGGTTGCGGGAAAGGGGGCACTTGGGGCAAATGGATTTCCAGGTGTTAGTGTTATCTGTTATCTGTGTTATCTGTGTCGTAGCTGTTAGTAAACGCAGATAAGCAGTGGAGGGTTAAACAGGATTTAAACTGGTTAAGTGAGCTAGCAGAGCGAGTAGACGTAGATAGATTATTCCACAGTTTAGGGATACGATTGAAGTAGTTTGATTGAAAAAGTTTAGTGCGACATTTAGGAAAAGAGAGATCGAGTGCAGAGCTGTGGCGGGTTAGTCTTGTTGACTTAGATTTGACAAACGATTCTATGTTGAAATTGTAAAAGCCTTCACGGCATTTGTAATAAAAGAAGATGCCCTTCATCTCATGCCAGTAGGATAGCGGTAGCAGGTTCAGTTTACTTAGCCTTTCCTTGTATGGGATAGAGTCCTGTATACTGGTGTTTAAAATAAATCTAGTTGCGCTTCTTTGTAGCCTTTCAGTAAATTTTATGCTCTCTATAGCCTGAGGTGCCCAAATTTCACTAGCATAACCTACATGTGGCCGTACAAACGCGAGGTAGAGCGTGTGCTTGTGGTTCTCGCTAAATGTATCTAGGCAATGGCGGCGTAGAAATCCTAGTGTTCTAAAACCCTTTGCTGTGACATTGCGAATGTGGAATTCCCACTTGAGGTCACTAGTAACAGTGATAGCATGTGGAGCATGGAGCATGCTTGCGAGTTATAGTGAGGATCTCGCACTTCTCTGCGTTGAACTTTAGCCTCCAGGCGTCATTCCAGCTGTGGATGGCGTTTAGATCCTCTTGCAGCGAGACACAGTCTTGCACGGTGGTGACAGTGTTGTAGCACTTGAAGTCATCGGTGAACAGAGCCGAGAGCCTTACCTCGACATCCATGAAGCTCAATTCACACTTACTCTTAATGCATACCTCCACATTCATAAAGAATTATTCACACACAGATATTTTGATGCTTATCTCGACATCCATAAAGCGCGATTCATACACAGACATACAAATGCTTACCTCGACATCCATAAAGTTCGATTCTCATGCATACGTGTGTCTCCCAGCTTATCGCCGCTATGCGTATGAACCGAGCATAGACAGCAGGCGTGAGGTCCACCTTTGAGGTGTCGTACTTGGACGAGGGACCGGGAAACTCCTTTACCTGTAGATAAGCCGAGTTTTTAACTTTCAAGTTGACCGTCACACCTTTTATTTGTATGGGAGGGGGGCAGTCACACCTTTTATTTGTATGGGAGGGGGGAGGGGGGCAGTCACACCTTTTATTTGTATGGGAGGGGGGGGCAGTCACACCTTTTATTTGTATGGGAGGGAGGGCAGTCACACCTTTTATTTGTATGGGAGGGGGGCAGTCACACCTTTTATTTGTATGAGAGGGGGAGGCAGTCACACCTTTTATTTGTATGGGAGGGGGGGGCAGTCACACCTTTTATTTGTATGGGAGGGGGGGCAGTCACACCTTTTATTTGTATGGGAGGGGGGCAGTCACACCTTTTATTTGTATGGGAGGGGGGGCAGTCACACCTTTTATTTGTATGGGAGGGGGGCAGTCACACCTTTTATTTGTATGGGAGGGGGGCAGTCACACCTTTTATTTGTATGGGAGGGGGGGCAGTCACACCTTTTATTTATATGGGAGTGGGCAGTCACACCTTTTATTTGTATGGGAGGGGGGCAGTCACACCTTTTATTTGTATGGGAGGGGGGCAGTCACACCTTTTATTTGTATGGGAGGGGGGCAGTCACACCTTTTATTTGTATGGGAGGGGGCAGTCACACCTTTTATTTGTATGGGAAGGGGGCAGTCACACCTTTTATTTGTATGGGAGGGGGGCAGTCACACCTTTTATTTGTATGGGAGGGGGGCAGTCACACCTTTTATTTGTATGGGAGGGGGGGCAGTCACACCTTTTATTTGTATGGGAGGGAGGCAGTCACACCTTTTATTTGTATGGGAGGGGGCAGTCACACCTTTTATTTGTATGGGAGGGGGGCAGTCACACCTTTTATTTGTATCTTTATGTTTTATGCGTCAAAAAATTTCGAAAATATCGCCAAAGCCTCCACAAACCATGTAAATTTTTGTTACGAATACGGTTATCGTCCACGCGTTAACGTGAAAACGATGACCGAAACGGCTGAAAATGCTCAGTGTGGAACAATTTAAAAATGATACTCTTTCGATGACAGGCGCGTACACAGGGGGTGCGCAGAGTGCGCGTGTGCACCCCCCCTCCCCCTTGGCGGGCAAATATTAGGTTATTTCTTATTTAAAATTTTTTTTAAAATTCTATGCTTTTTCATAACGACTGCGCACCCCCCTCCCCCCCTCAGCCAATGTTGGTACGCGCCCGGATGACGCTTTTTCCACAACAGGGAACAGCTTCTTCATCTACTCTTAAACCCGCCAAAAAAAAGGGGAAAAGGCTGTTGCACATTTTTCTGTGTATGTGTATAAGGAAAGGAAATAAGGAAATATAATGAGGAAAGAAAGTATAGAAATTTATTGTTTGAAACAACCTATGTAAAAAAGTTTTATGGTACCAATAATAAAACATCTACATCTAAACATCTGACGCTTTTTCATAATGACTGCACCCCCCTCAGCCAATGTTGGTACGCGCCTGGATGACGTGGTAAGCGCGAGTTAAAAGAGCAAACTAGTAGCGTACAAACGCATACGCTAGAGCTTGTTATTTCTTTGTATCGTTTTTAATGTTTCCGTGTGGACGGGCCGTGTTGAAGGCAAAACGCGTCTTGAGACTGCTGTTTGGAAACGGAACAAAATGTTTTCGTTTTCAAACAAAAACAGGTAGGTGAGGACGGGGTCTTAAAAACCTTGGGTTTATATTAATAGCAGGGAGTAGGGCAGATAAATCCTCATCTCGTTTGGTAAATGTGGGTTGGCTTTAAACCAGCTTGTGTTATGGTCACTTATTCGTCATTGATTCTTTTAGAAGGGTTCGCGATTAAGTAATAATTCCAATCGACGAGAAGAATTTTAGTTTGCAATTCGAGGCAGTCACAAAACTACAGATTCGGCTACGTTGTTTCACCTTGAATCCTGTTAAGTTGATTTTACCTTAGATTCTCCATTTTCTTTGTGCTCGTTCCAGGTACTTCCGTCCGAGCTGTAGAATATTATGAACAGCTTCACCCAAGCTTCTACGAAACCTTGTGTGTCTTTCAGCTTGGCCTGTAACGCTACCCCCGTGACGCGATGAAGAAACCCGAGATCAACCTGAAGGATTGATTGGTAAAGACAGTGAGTAAAGGGGCCCTCTATAAACAGGACATGCAAGTCAAGTGGCCCTCGGATATCAGGGCATACAAGGGGCCCTCGGATAACAAAACATACAAGTGAAGTGGCCCTCTATAAACAGGACATGCAAGTCAAGTGGCCCTCTATAAACAGGACATGCAAGTCAAGTGGCCCACGGATAAAAGGACATGCAAGTCAAGTGGCCCTCAGATATCAGGGCATACAAGGGGCCCTCGGATAACAAGAGATACAAGTGAAGTGGCCCTCTATAAACAGGACATCCAAGTCAAGTGGCCCTCTATAAACAGGACATGCAAGTCAAGTGGCCCACGGATAACAGGACATGCAAGTCAAGTGGCCCTCTATAAATAGAACATGCAAGTCAAGTGGTCCTCAGATATCAGGGCATACAAGGGGCCCTCGGATAACAGGAAATACAAGTCAGGTTGCCCACGGATAACATGACATACAAGTAAAGTGGCCCACGGATAACAAGACATACAAGTCAAGTGGCCCACGGATAACAAGACATACAAGTCAAGTTGCCCACGGATAACAAGACATACAAGTCAAGTTGCCCACGGATAACAAGACATACAAGTCAAGTTGCCCACGGATAACAGGACATACAAGTCAGGTGGCCCACGGATAACAAGACATACAAGTCAAGTTGCCCACGGATAACAAGACATACAAGTCAAGTTGCCCACGGATAACAAGACATACAAGTCAAGTGGCCAACGGATAACAAGACATACAAGTCAAGTGGCCCACGGATAACAAGACATACAAGTCAAGTTGCCCACAGATAACAAGACATACAAGTCAAGTTGCCCACGGATAACAAGACATACAAGTCAAGTTGCCCACGGATAACAGGACATACAAGTCAGGTGGCCCACGGATAACAGGGCATACAAGTCAGGTAGCCCTCTATAAACAGGACATACAAATCAAGTGCCCCTCTATAAACAGGACATACAAGTCAAGTGTCCCTCAATAAACAGGACATGCAAGTCAAGTGGCCCACGGACAACAGGACATGCAAGTCAAGTTGCCCTCTATAAATAGGACATGCAAGTCAAGTGGTCCTCAGATATCAGGACATACAAGGGGCCCACGGATAACAGGACATACAAGTCAGGTTGTCCACGGATAACAAGACATACAAGTCAAGTGACCCACGGATAACAAGACATACAAGTCAAGTGGCCCACGGATAACAAGACATACAAGTCAAGTTGCCCACGGATAACAAGACATACAAGTCAAGTTGCCCACGGATAACAAGACATACAAGTCAAGTTGCCTAGGGATAACAAGACATACAAGTCAAGTTGCCCACGGATAACAAGACATACAAGTCGAGTGGCCCTCTATAAACAGGACATACAAGTCAAGTGACCCTCTATAAACACGACATACAAGTCAAGTGGTCCTCTATAAACAGGACATACAAGTCTAGTGGCCCTCTTAAACAGGACATACAAGTCGAGTTATTATTACATTTGCGGGCGCTACACCGTACCTGTAGATACTCTCCAAGAGTATCGTTAGCAGCGCACCAAGCTCCGTTACCATAGTGACGCCCAATCCTAGCAAAGCTAGGTTTGTAACCAAGGTTACGGGTGCTGGATGCGGAGACTGACGAGTCAGGGATTAAGGATGTTTGCATACCAAGGTCTGCTTTGCATGCTAAGTACAAAATACAAAAAAAAAAAATGAATATCAGGGTGTCACAAAAGTCTCCTCTACCTTAAAGTCATATAATTCAGGTTCGCTGCTTTTACGCTGACCTAATTGATGCATAACTCGTCAAACCAATGTTTTACCTTTGAATTCAATTCAATAACTTCGACCCAAATTTGCATTGAAACGGAAGTGAATCCGGAACAGGGCTTGTAATTGCGGGTGTGGCACTAGACATGGGTCATTGTAATGATCTGCTAAATACTTTAAAATCATTTTGGGGCTACAAGAAAGTGATTGGCTCGAAACAAGCTTGTTATTAAAACCTTCTTGAAATGAACTTTTTCATCTATGCTTAAAACTATCCTCTTACTCTTTGTCACTGTTATCATCATCATCATCATCACTGTCATCATCATTGTCATCTTTGTAAACTTTGCTTTTTTTTCTTACCGTCACGACCGAAAAACTGCACTTTCATGCATCTTCCGCTTGTCATGTTACCTAGCCAAACACGAACATAACGGGCCTTGAATGGAAACTGCAGATCTACCACGTGCCCCTCGTGAGTAAAGTTACGCTGTATGATCTGCAACATAATGAGACAAAACATAATAGGACGACACCAGACTTTCATAGCCTCATCTATCGTTAGATTAGGGGCTGTGAATCCATCTAGTTTTATCTGAAAGGACATTTAGCCGTTGGTCCAGTCTTCCCGAGGACACCGCATTAGCATTACTAGGGGGGTGGGGGGTGCGGAGGAAACTGCTAGGTATGACGGCCCTTGGTACCATCTCCAGTGCAAGTGCTTATACACTAAATCACTGACCGTTTTATTAACTTTTGCTTTTACACCAACTCACTGGACCGTTTTATTAAGTTTTGCTTATACATTTTAACTCACTAACCGTTTTTCAGTTTAATTTCAAGAGCAGGTGCTTCTTTCAGCATTGATCCTTGGGTTTTAGGTAAGTCGCAATATTTTCCCACAGTTTTCGTTGATTTACCTTTGTTATCGCACCCATCGCCTTCTGCAGATAGTCCCGCTCCACATACTTTTGCCATGTTTTCTTATCCTCACTGAACGATACACTATAACTTGCAACATAAGCCTCCGACACAGGGTGCCCGAACGTCAGTATGGACGTTATGACTTGAGGTGTTTGTAAGTCAGCTTCCAAATAAGGAGTTGTGTCATCTGCGCGTGCGCACCATGCCGCTGACAGAAGCCAATTTTTGGTAACCTCGGCACCAGACTCTTCACTGGAAGCGGTCAGATTGGTTATAGCTAGAACCTCTGTGCAGTCTGAAAAAAAGAGCATTAAACGGATTCATTCGCGTGTGTGCAGTGGAAACATCAGTGAAATAGAAAAAAATAATGTGGGCACAATCACAAATAAAAAGGAAAATGCCACGACGATTTCTTTTAATCTTTCCCGCACATTATCATTAAAGTAGATGAATTATGGATGAAGTTTTTTTTTGCATGCTGACTCTAGTTAATTTTACCATAGATTTCCAGAGTATTTTTCATTCAGATATGGATAACACTGTTTTGACGGATCTTCTATGACCCGATTTAAGTCAAGCAACTGTATAGACCCTCATTAGATGATTATGCATCTAGTGGGATGAAAAGATAACCCGAGCGATATCCGGGTCTATCTGAAGTAAATCTAAGAAGATCACACGGCAACCAAGAGGTAAAAGTGACCCTTCTATGAGGACAGCCCTACCGCGATCGTTTACTCGCCTGTAACCCAACAGTGTATTTAAACGAACCGGAGAAAAAACACCAGTGAAGGGTGCCCTCCTAAAAATGCAACTCTCTTAGAAGTGTAACCCTCCTTACATGAAAACCGACCCTTTACCTAAGAGTGGGGAGGGGGATTCCCATAACAGTAGACGCGTTGAATTTTTTATATTCTTGGTTGTAAAATTTACCCACTTTTATCAGCATGTGTTCAAAGAGTTGACTGGACTCTGTTATTCTCTTAGTGTGTCTAACACTAATGGTGACCCAAACGTCTTGAAACTTATTTCCACAGTAAACAACAAGTCACCTGAGCGCTTATAACTTTCAGCTTTTTCATCGCTGACACCAACGGTAGGGATAGAAATTGTTTCGAACAAACCAATGTCTTATATCTTAGGCAGTGGTGTTGCAGGCCTTGAAATGTTTGGGACACGATACAGAAACAGTAAGAAAATATTGGGGATACAGCCAGGCTCCTAATGGTCATTTCCTTATATTTGTTTAAAATATTTGGGGGGGAGGGGGTGCCCCCAGTACCACACCCCCTGCTATTAGGGGTCAGAATTGATGGTAACCACCCGAAAATGCTATCCCTTAAGTTTAAAGTTGTTGCCGACGATCATCCAAGTTTTTTTTTTTTTTTTTCACGTACCGCATCCATAGATCTCCACGCGCAGGGATGGATGATTGTACGCGCTCTTCTGAACTATCCGTATGTACCGTGTGAAGATATGCGGATGTATGCGTCTTTTGAATGCCACATATCTCCCCCATGCCCCTTTGAATATCTGGAAGGTAAAGAGAAACCAACAATAGAACATCAAAGTGATTATTATCCAAATTCAATGTATTTAGTGTTACAGCCGTATCAATCAACGAGCGAAGCAGACCAAGCGAGCTAAAAAGTGGAGAATGCATCTACGAGTTGGAAAATCGTCCAACACTACAGCATTTAACTGATTACAATGAAATATTACTATCGATATACTTGAGTGTCACAATGAAAGTGATAAAAAACTCAATACCTGGCGCTGTTATTTCTTCACTATAGACTAAATAAATTAAATTTCCAGTATTTGATTGTTTGTTAAAACTTTTTAACCAAATTGTTTATAGACATACACCTAGCAGGGGCGTGGCCAGGGGGTGGCCTAGGGGGCCCGCCTCCCTTTTTGCAGCCAAAAATACAGTAAATGTATGAGACATTATCTAAAATACAGGAGAAAATGTCTAGTGCACAAAGAAAATGCCTAGTGCACAAAAAGTTGCACTGGGAGAATCCTAGCCTCGTTCCTTGGCTTCTATTGGCTGAACGTCTTGTCGGTAAATGATGTCACTTTTAATTTTCCGCTCGCAATACTGTCGGGGACATCTTATCGCAGAGAATGCTACCTGTTGGCTTTAGATGCTGTTTTCGCCGAGAAAAAAACCCTTAAACCAGGCTTAAACCATTATCATGTAAAACTTCGTGTTAAATGGAGACCATAATAGTATAATTGCGACCTTTCTTGCTGGTGATGTTATTAACTAGTTTACATTTGATTTTCGTTCGTCTGATTCGAGGCTGAATTTATTAGCCAAGCGATAAACTCAAATCATGCTGAAGAGATTCTTATTGCATAAAAGTTTGTGTGTAAATGAAAACCGTATCTTGTTTCCCATGATTTTATTGGCCATTTTTTCTCCCATCTTTGTCTTAAATGGGACACATATTTAACCCCCCTTCAATTTTTTTTCTAGTTCAGTTTGGTTTTATATAAGAAGGACCTATTTTTGAAGGGTCTTGCTGTTTAAAATTATGTAAGCCATATATCAGCTTTTTTGCCACAAATCTTGTGTACTTTTTCTCCTCACCCTTCTCCTCGGCTAGCAACGGTAAATAAAATAAATTTGATCCCATACTTATGTTGATATTTTGGTATAAATATATGTACCAAATAATAGACTGAAATGTATCTTCAAATTTAAATCATCATCGTCATGTCATCTCAATTACCGTCATCACCAATATCTTCCTCCTCCACAAAGTCATCATCATCATCATGACCACCACCACCATCACCACCACCACCACGGATCACACGATGTTTCTTGTGTCGTCTCAATCGTGTCGTCTTTACAAGAAACATCGTGTGATCCACCGCCACCACCATCATCATCATAATCATCATCATCGTCATCGTCATCGTCATCGTCATCGTCATCGTCATAGTCATCGTCATCATCATCAACATCATGACCATAGTCGTCGTCGTCGTCGTCAAATCATCATCAGCATCATCATCATCAACATCATCATCATCATCATCATCATCATCATCATCATCATCATCATCATCATCATCATCATCATCATCATGATCATCATCAGCAGCAGCAGCAGCAGCAGCAGCAGCAGGAGAATGACGAGTCAGCTATAGGATGTTTGCATACCAAGGTCCTTACCTTTTCTCTGCCATCCTCGTCTAAATGCGACACATATTTGACACCATCCCTACTGTACGCCACGGCCACTCTATTCAGGAAGTCGGTACCGTGAATTCGACCCTGTATCGCAAATCCGCTGACTCTTTTCATCGCAGGACCAAGATCTATTTCCATAAATTCTCCTGGAAGGTTGGAATTGAAGATGAAGCTTTCCCCGTCAAACACGTTCAGGCGGGCATGTTTTGGTTGGTAGTCGTTATATATGCTTGAAGCATGTATCGCTCTTGTGGGGATATGGTAGCTCTCCATTCCAAGACTTTTGCCACAATCTTTGAATAAAGAGAGAGTTATAATAAAGTCACCATTCAATCATGCTACACCACAGGTGGTTAGCTATGTAATTAGGGGTTCGCAGTCAATAAAAACGCTATTTTCATTGTTGTTTTTTTCGGAATTAAGCCACCCCGTTAATAGTCATTTGGTAACAAGGCAAATCACCCTTATATTAGCGGACTTCCACCACAGTATGTAGTGTTTCCCCCGTACGCTGATGCGTTACTTTGAACAATACAAGGAATATCTTATGAAGAATTGATTAACGGCGATAAAAGACCTAAGGTGAGGATGAGGGGTGGAAGAGGAGGGGAGAATTCTTTTGTGTTTCCGAGGATAAAGGCATTGGGCTGTACACTTACACTCGCATCCGATAATCTCGGTCCTCATGCAGATGTGGTTTTGCCAGGTTTGGGGATAGATCCGAATAAACCTTGTGATGAGTTGGCCACTGATTTCAACCGTAGTTTTGGATTTTCCGTCATTGTTTCCTTTAAGTTTCTAAAGAAAGGAAAACAAAAAGAAAACTTATTTTTTTTCAAAACATCCCAAGGTTTCCTCTCAAATGTAATCGCAGAAAGAAAGAAAAACACTACATTTCCCATTCACGCCTGCCCTAAATTCGTACCATGACGAAATAAAAGCAAAGCACATAAATCCTAAAATTCAGCGTTTTAAAGTATTTTTTAGCCTTCTGGATCCGTTAGACGTGAATTGGTTATCCTAAGAGCTTTAAAAAATAAATTCCAAAGAATTTACATTGTTCATATTTTAGAACACTTAAAAAATATTTTATGCAGATGAACAAAATGTTGATTTATTCATCACATAATCAGGTACGCAGATAATGTCCAGTAGTCGTGTGAAATTTGAGCGGGAAATAAGAGAGGCTTTCAAACGTCGTATCATCCATGAGCCGTACTCAATACAAATGCATGCAAATGAATCGAGTCGATTGTTTCATCTTCATTTGCATGCATTTGCATTGAGTACGGCTCATGGATGATACGACGTTTGAACTAAGTCTTGTAACGGGATAGGATAAAGCTTTAAGCTAGACATTTTAAGGCTCAAAAAAAGCAGTAATTTTTGGGAAAAAAGTTGCCAAATGGCTGTCAAGAGACACCGAAAGCCTCTCTTTCAAGCTCAAATTCCACAGGACCCCCATATCCGGAAAACTGGATAATAAAATGATAAAACTTTATTCACCTTGAGTAACCCGCCGACTTTGTACTCCTCCCATGTAAAACGATCGTCGCTGAACCAGAGAACAAACAATTTTACCCAGGCCTCGGGTAGAGAGGGTAGCTCGGTTGGGCTCTCCTTGCCTTGTAGTACTATAGCGGTCACACGGGCCATAAAGCCGATATCGACTTGGAGGTACTCGCCCACTGCGTTACGCCTGGAATAGAAACGACATGTTTAGTGCTTGTACAACGCACATTTATTGCTCCATACAATCATGAGAGTGGGCTACTGTGTTAAAGGGGCAGCATCATGGTACTGCGCATGTCTGGAGTCAGTGTTTATTGTGTTTTATTGTCTACAAACAGTTGAACTTTAAGCTGTCAATACCTTGTTAAAATAATATGCAATATGTTATTGAAAACTATGTTTATTGACAGTTTGTGATCATTTACTTTGAATTTAAATTTCCCACATGTATTAAAGGCTCATATAGTCAATATTAGAATTTGACTGAAATTCATTGTGTCCGGGCCGGAGAGCTATTGCAAATCTCTTACCATGACATTACCCCTTTAAGCATTGTCACTGAAGATAGTATACCACACGGGCAAACCTCCACAGCGTCTTTTTTACGTCCCCCAATACAGGTAAATAAATTGCGGTGAGAGACGGGACCTCCGGCTTATCGTCCTTATCCGAGGAGACGCTGAATTTAAAGACCCCTATGTAAAGAGCCAGGATTCAAAACCACCGTACTCGGTCGAGCCAAGTCTCCCATCCACAGCATGTAGTTGGTACTCATGCGTGACGAAGGTGTCACGTGCCACGCAAGTGTCATGCAAGTGTCACGCAACACTTTCTTACCTTGCGCACCAGGCTCCACCGTACTCGGTAGAGTCCAGTCTCGCCATCCACGGCATGTAGTTGGTACTGATGCGTGATGAAGCTGAGATGGCAGAGCGGGGTATTCTCCACTCCTGTAGCCCAAGAGCGTCTTCGCAATCTGCAGAGTAAGAAAAGAATGGAAGTGAATACCTTTACACGAAGATTAGTTTTTAGTCTAGACTTATTCAAAATGATAACACGTGAGCTGATTATACTGTCCTTGGGATGTTTTTCCTTGGAGTGAAAATAAAAGGGTGGCTGAGTTCCAGGGCGTTAGCCAGCGCTTGTTCGAAAGGAATGTTTGCATCCCGCCTGGCTTAGGGCGCGTTTTTTCCTATCATTCTGGAATGGGAATGGTTGGTATAGAATGTCCAGAATGCATTCCAGTCATTCTGCTATAGGTAGCAGAATGGATGGAATGGCCTTCATTCCATTCTGGAATGGGAACGCGGGATAAACGAACGCGCGCTTTTTCTATTCTAATCATTCTCATTTCAGAATCCCGAGTAAAAGAACGCGCCCTTAGTGTCGCGTTTTTGCGACGTCCTCAATAGTAGGTACCTAAAGCACGCGAAAACGTAAAACGCCACTGATGTTTCGACTATGCTATCAACGACATGAAATGGGGGCGAGCCACGTAGTTGAAAGCGTATCTGGAACGTCGAGGACGGCGCGCACGCAAATCCAAACATCCGCAGCGTTCTACGTTTTCGCGTTCTTGAAGTCCCTAATGTCACCGGCGATGTACCCTATCAGGTCTTCAAGGGACCACATCATTTGCAATTATTTACGGATAAAATAACTAAATAACCTGCCAGCTTCATCTTTGGCTTGCAAAATTAAAATCTTAAAAATACCAACAGATTTATAGATAAGAAAATTTAAACGTCTTTTTAATATTTGGTCACAAGCTGTTAGGAAGAACCCACAGAACCACGCCCTTAAACATAGCACTTTTTGTTTTGTACCGTTGCATTTATGCATTAAAGAATCCTTGTCGGACAAACCTTTGTTATTATTTTTATTTAATATCGGAAGGCACATAATGCGCTCAAATCTCGAAATAAACATCTAAAAACAGAGTTTAAGACAATATTATTTACCAAATTCAATCGGAAGGATTGCATTGGCTTCCCCAAATCAGCCGATGGAAATGGATACTTTTTTGCACTTGATACTTTGCTAGGATGACAAAATGGCGGCTGACTGAGCCTGTTTAATGATGGCTGCATCTTCAAATAAGCCACTCACCTCCCTTTCCGTACAGCTGTAACGTCAAGCAAGGGGTGTCATAGCTTATGTCCCAGGTGATCGGGTGAACTCTGACGTGGCGTGCACTGATTGGAAACACCAGCGCATGCTTGGTCGCCTCGTATGTATTACCGCTGACTGTGAACACCTAACAAGTAAACGAAGAGAATGGGTTAGAGGTACACCACATTGCTCAAACAGGCATCCGCGTTACTTCTTCCTGCCAAAAGCATGTGAAACAAACAAGGCAGCTCGTCGATTACCATGTGTGACGCTGGCGTGGGCTTCGTTTGAAGCGCGTTCATATCCTCAACTTTCGATTCTAGTTTCTCATAAACGCAGGTTCGACATGCAACTGCATTAAGCAAGTACTTTCGGTAAGGCCTATTTTAGCCATAGCGTCGGGTAATAGATTAGAAGAGGCGAGGCTTGGGCTCAAATGTTGAAAAGGAATAAATTCTTTAGTTTTCAAATTATCTTAATAAAAATACTCTTGAATTGACCATCTGGAATTTATTCTTGTGCAACACTGGTCCTCTTGCCCCTCTGACACAAGTTGCCTTAGGGTGTGGACTTAGCAGGGGGCGTAAATTCGGGGATGGATCTTTGTAGGCAAGAGTGCATTTATTTTTTCAAATATTGCGAGGACAATTTTGGCGTAAAATAAAGATTCATCAATCGCGAAATTTTACAGGTTAGTTTTAAGCCAAACATTTGTGTGCTTCAAGCTGGAGTATGGTTAGGTGTTACTGTGAATTTAGAAAAAAATTAATCGCGCAGATTTCGATATTTTTATTTTAATATAAAAAAATTGCTTCCATTTACCTTGCATGAAAAAAATAATAATAATTTGATTTCAAACAAGTGTGAATCTTGCGGGATCTGACGAAGCATAGATGTATTAATAAAATCTGAAAAATTCACGAAAATCGGGCCGAAAATGAGTCTAATATAGGGAACTTAGTAAAAGCTGTTAAAGCCAAAACAACCTCGGCGCGCCACCTTAATAGTTCATGGCATTCCCGCCAAAACATGCTCGTTTGAGCCTCTGATGTAAAACCACTGGCCTCTCAAGTATTGCGAAAAGGTCTAAAGAGAACACGGACCACGACACTTTTTTTTCTTTTTACCCTGACAAATTCAGGATAAGAAGAATAAATTCCAGATGGTCAATTCAAGAGTATTTTTATTAAGATAATTGACAAATAGTTCCTATTACATACAGTTCTTACAAATAGCCCCAGCATTGGTGGAGTAACTGTTAAGGCTTTCTTGCTACCTATATAAACTTTTTTTCCCGCACCTTGCACCTGCAGCGTGTTCGTGCTCAAGTAAAAGTTAACGGTCACCGCTTCGAATTTTAGTACACTTGTCGTCCCGATTTGGTTTACGCTTACTAGTTTTTCGTTACTTCCTTCCTCCATCAAGTGCACTAGGAAATCTTTTAGTTTATCGGAGTTTCCGCACCATTTTAGTTGGTTCTTCTTAATAGTACTCAAAAAATTTTCAAGCTCCTCCATGTCAGCCATGCTGCATGCCTCGAGAGGTTCATCTCCGTGCTTGTAGTCGTGGGGGATGGGGGGTGAAGGGTAGGGTGGGGGGAGACCCCGTACCTTGAACGGTTTATCTCCGTGCTTGTAGTCTTTCCATAGGTACCCGTCCTTGCTGGAGGATAACCGGAATGTTGACACTCGGCCTTTACCATTAAGAAGGCCACCAACAGCCACCTAAATAGACAAAAGGGATATACGGAGTAAGTAACGATACATGTATACGTATGCCGGGCTATGTGCGAAATGGTGATAATGACAAAACATCCATGAAGGTTTTTTGTCAGTAGGCGCGCTATGTACTGTACGTATTACGGTTTTTGACATTTGTTTTTTACTTAGGGTTTTTTACTTAAGGTTTTAGCCTGTGCGCTTTACGGTTCTAAACTGTGCGTTTTGGGGTTCTATCCTGTGCATTTTACGGTTCTAGTGTGTGCGTTTTGGGGTTCTATCCTGTGCATTTTACGGTACTTGTCTCTGCGTTTTACGATTCGAGCATGTGCATTTCACGGTTCTACCCTGTGCGTTTTTCGGTTGAGCCCGTGCGTTTTTCGGCTGAGCCTGTGCGTTTTATGGCTGTACCCTGAGCGGTTCACGGTTTCTACTTGTGCATTTTTGCAATTGCAGTCTACTTTAAGTCGCAACCTGTGGCGTTATGCCAGTAGCCAGATTAAAACAGGTTTAAACTGTAAAAACGTGTAACATTATGGTGATTCTTAAGCAATCTGGCTCTCCCCTCCCCCCGCCTCACTATGAACCTGCACCTTACGTAACAAGCCCTTACGTTTTACGGCTAAACTCACCTCGTTGACAATCTTGTCACTGCCGAGGTCAACCTGGATGAAGGAGTGATTGCCATCGCTCGCACACCACGCGTGGCTGGAGCCAAGGAGTAGCTTTGCCTTGGAGGGCTCGTAACCCGTCTTGGCGGAGGAAGAATTCATAGCAGTACTATTACTAACCATCGGCTCACTTTCAACTAAAGATAAGGACATGTTGAGTCAATTTTATCTTGGAACAGGCCCAAAATCATCAATTTCCATAGTCTTAACAGCGATTATTATCAGTAACTATCTGAAAAGTGATTTTTTTTGACGAATCACATTCATATCACAAGAATTTATACTGAAACTTATTGAGATATTCTCTACAGTCTCACCTGTTCGATTGTTGAATCTGATGAAAACAACATCCTCATACTAGCAATTAAGCATAAACGAAAACAACTCTACGTTTGAAAAGTTCCAGGATTTGCATGTGCCTTGTAAAAATCCAAATGGCTTTCAGAGGCTAGAATTTAGCTATTGACGTGCCTTTGTTGTTACGGGCTACGACAGATACATTTTCGTGGTGAAAAAAAGAGTATGCACCTAATATCCTGGCATCTAAATAATCCTACCTTTGTAACCGTAGAATTCCACACGAAAACATGGAGAGCTTAAATGTTCTACGGTCCATATCATAACTTGTTGAGCTACGAATGAATACCGGAAATGCCTCACTGCAACACCCTGCGTGTCGTAGTATTTCGTAGTGGTAAGATACTGCAACGAAAACAGCAACAACAACAATTTAGACAGCGGCGACTACTTCAGCCAACCAACTTTCCTCGTTTTGGCTTTAATCGTAAATTTCTTCCGCTGTCTATTCTGAGGCTTTACTATCGAATCTGTTTTATCGCAACGCCGCATTTTCAAAACATCGATTTGTTGTTGTCTTTTGGGATTTTTTTTTTCTGTTCCGCCAGTCAAGTTATTCTAAGCCAATCAGATTCTTGCCATCTCTAGCCTAGTGCCTAGAGGAAAGCCAGGGAAGTGCACAAAGCGAGACTCTGATTGGCTCAGAATAGTTTTACTGACGGAACAGAAAACCAAACCAAATTGTGTTTTGAAAACGTGGGTCGCGATACAACGGATTCGACAGTAAAAAAATGGTTGTTTTTCAATAAGGTTAAGCATACGGGTATTTAGTCAGTTTCATGCAAAGCTTTTAAATAGCAATTGTCACCTTTCTTCTTGTTTTCAATTAATATTAAGAGAATTTATGCGAAGAAATTTCAAAATAACTATCAAAGAACAAAATGTGATCGGTGTTTAATAGAGGAACCTCCGTCGACTACTCTCGTAGAATGCGTCGTGTTGGGTAATTTGTATGTTGTCCAAAAACTCGTGACAGTTTGATACGCGTGCATTTAATAGACGTTAATATCTACCAACGTTAATTTCATGTAATAAGGTATCGCATAAGCTTCCCCAAAATCAGCCGATGGTGAATCGATTCTCTATCAAAATTGGTATTTTGCAAGGTTATAGCCAAATTCGTTGTTGTGCGACCTCCCAGAATCGAAAATTCCTTTTTTCGTTTGGGAATAGCGCGTCAAACCAAACAATCAAAACCAGACAAACCGCCGCCAAAGCTTGTTTCTGACTACGACGCGCTATTCCCAAACGAGACAAGGATTTTGGATTCGCCGAGGTGGCGCAACAACGAATTTGGCTGTAAGGACTAAAAGTATCGCGATTCAATATAATAAGAGAATGACCGAAAAATGTGGCGATTTTTTACTGGATTCTATCTCCTATATTGCCGGGTTGATGAGTAAACCATGACCCCTTATAATACAAGGGCTTCAATACCTAGAGCCTGGAGGACTGAGGCAAAATCTTTCAGTTACTGTGCAACGCGCGCTAGCGTGACCACCTCGAAATTTTTGGGAAGTTAACCAAATAGAACTAATGAGAATACGAGGAACGTGCTATCTGAATGCCTTGAATTTAATAGCCTGCAAGCAAAGCAAAGAAAAGCTAGAATACTCATCAGAGCATAAATGGAGTTATGAAGCTAATGGAAATCAACATGAAATAGCGCACCGACAGAGACTCTAACAACATAGAATGCTCTATTACCATTGTCATACCTTGATCTCCCCATCCTCCATATAGTCATACCATTCTGTGCCCTCTGAGCTGTACTGAAGGGTGTACTGAACGACCATATGCTGATCATAGTTCCGACCCTGCATCCCAATACCAACGACTCTAAAAGGCGTCTTTCCCATTATAACGCGAACATACATTGCGTCTTGATGGTATTCCAGGCAATCAGATAGAATACCCGACCAACGGGGATGATTCAGTCGAAAACTATTACGCTGTCTATCAAAAATATGGAAGTTGTTCTCATTTGAAATGTCGTGGTTCTCCATACCAATTGGCTTGAAGTATTCTACAGGAAAAAATATGTCAAGGAATGGAATGTTAAGAACTTAGGCATCGACGACGGTAGAAGGCAGAAAACAATTATAAGAGCCAGACGTGATATGCAATCTGTCTGATATATTTCATCCGTTTTTCTCTAAACTACTATACCTCTTTTTGCCATTGTAGACCCAATTTAAAGTATTTTTTTGTCTGTTTCTGAGTGAAAATTCTAGGTATTTTCGTTTAAAACTGTTTGAAACTCCGTCCGTTACCGGCGTCTTTAATATATCAAGGTATGGTCCAGGGAGAAAAAGCAGTTGGACAACAACAAAGGCGATAGAAAAGAAAGGGCGAATAAACAAATACCTTCCCTGAGCTAAACGCTAAACAAATTTATACCTTATGCTTCCAAATAAGGTAAGCCTAGGGCCTTTTTGTATGATGAAAATAGCGAAATAACCAGCGCGGCGTAAAGTTAGTTCACATTCTGTCACAATTCCTTATAAAAGTAAGAAGGTTTTTGTAAAAACGGTGTTATTAACAAAAACTGTCACATAAAACAATGTGCTTCCCTCATTCGTTCAGCTCAATTGTTACGATACAACTAAAATGACAGTAAGAACAAAGAGTGCCTTCTGTATCCTTAAAAAAAAAAGTTCTCCTGAAAAAATATCGATTTACTAGAAAATGGTAAAATGGGAAGGAATTGTCGTTGAGAAAAGTGTCGCAGGATTTCAAGTTTATCAAATGGTTAGCCGACAAACCAGTTCACCGACAACTCCTTCGCCGTCGACTCGTGATCGTTGAAGTATTCGCTTGGATTGTACGAGGCGGAACCACCTAGGCTCGATCAATCAGCTAAACGTATACTTATACGATCACACAAACAAAAAAATAGTCTTAGTTTTACCTTTACATCCATAAAGCTCCACCCTCATGCATATTCGGGTATGCCATTCCTTTGGGCGGAATTTGACGGCCTTCGTGATTAACTTCTCAGTCAGAACATTGTTTACAGTACTTATTAGGTCTGTGTTTCCAGAAAATATCTGAAAAAACAATAAGATGTTAAAAGCCTTATTGAATGATCACAAGTTTAACAAAACTTAGTTCCGTCTTTTTTCTAAGGCCAATATGCTGTTTAAACTGAGTTTTGATGTTTAGTAATTTATTAACTTTCTTTTCACATCTTTATATACTAAAAGATTTGTAGCAGGCCTTGAACGAGCCTCTCCACACATACATATACTAACCTTTATTACACCTTGCCCGATGTAGCTACTCCATATAACCTGTCCACATAGATATACTTACCTTTATTACACCTTGCCCGATGAAGCTACTCCATATAACCCGTCCATACATACATATACTGACCTTTATTTTACCTTGCCCGATGTAGCTACTCCATATAACCTGTCCACATAGATATACTTACCTTTATTACACCTTGCCCGATGAAGCTACTCCATATAACCCGTCCATACATACATATACTGACCTTTATTTTACCTTGCCCGATGTAGCTACTCCATATAACCTGTCCACATAGATATACTTACCTTTATTACACCTTGCCCGATGAAGCTACTCCATATAACCCGTCCATACATACATATACTGACCTTTATTTTACCTTGCCCGATGTAGCTACTCCATATCACCTGTCCACACAGATATACTGATCTTTATTACACCTTACTTGGTCTAAGTACTCCATATAACCTGTCTACACATAGACATACTGACCTTCATTACACCTTGTTCGGTGTAAGTACTCCATATAACCTGTCCACACATAGATATACTTACCTTTATTACACCTTCCCCGATGTAGCTACTCCATAAAACCTGTCCACACATAGATATACTTACCTTTACTACACCTTGCTCGGTGTAGCTACTCCATATAACCAGTCTACACATAGACATACTGACCTTTACACCTTGCTCGGTGTAGCTTCTCCATATAACCTGTCCACACAGATATACTGACCTTTATTACACCTTGCTCGGTGTAGCTTCTCCATATAACCTGTCCACACAGATATACTTACCTTTATTACACCTTGCCCGATGAAGCTACTCCATATAACCCGTCCATACATACATATACTGACCTTTATTTTACCTTGCCCGATGTAGCTACTCCATATAACCTGTCCACACATAGATATACTTACCTTTATTACAACTTCCTCGATGTAGCTACTCCTTATAACCTGTCCACACATAGATATACTTACCTTTATTACACCTTCCCCGATGTAGCTACTCCATATAACCCGTTCACACATAGATATACTTACCTTTATTACACCTTGCTCGGTGTAGTTTTTCCAGGCCATTCCATCGAGATCAAGATACTCCAGCGCGAATTTTGTGACCCATGCATCGATCACATGACATTCAGCGACAGGAAACCTCCCCTGAGTGGCCACGCTAGTCACTCTGGTCACGTGACCTATGTTGATTTCCAAGAACTGCGATTGGTCAACAGTCCTTGGACACCACGCGCCCTCGCCTTCGATGTTGTTAAGCCGAGCATTTTTTGGGTTGTCGTCGATGGTTATCCAGCTTGTGGCACGGATTGCTTTATTATCTATAAGTCCAGACTCCACACCCAACGGATCTGAGCATGCTGGATAAGGAAAATAATTTTGTTTTCAATCGTGCAAAATTCCAGAAAAATTCATTCTTTCTTGCAACGAACGAATTGAGGGTATGTCCAATGGTTTAATCACGTAAATATACTATTTGATATAAAACAATCTTTTTGGCATTGTAATTTCTTGTTTTGAGATTTAACGCTGGGGAATTTCGTTTGTGAGTATGAACACATTGCTCACACAATTCATAGACCCGACGCGCGCACGAATATCCAATCAGAATGAAGGCAGCAAAGTGCAACCAGTGCAACCCAAAAGTCCCACAAATTGTACAACATGTCGGATGAGGTCAGTGAATTCTGCTCGGATTTATCTAAAATACAGACGTTTATAGAGGTTTTCCTGCGACAGGAAATAAAACACGGTCACCTAACATGATGGAAACTTGTCTTGTTGTCCAAGCTTGGTGAAAATCTTGTAGAGAAGCTTAGAAATAATAAATAACTTATATACCAAATTAAAAAACTTATTAACCAAATTAAATTTTGGTTGTTGAATGGAAACGGCACGAATCCAGCCCAAAATACGGAAACTTGGAAATGATAAAATAAAGCGCTGCTCTCTTCGATAGGTACTATGTGTTTATGTGCTTTCGAAGCTATTTTTGTCAACTTGCAGTGATTTAAATACGGGGAAAGTAGAAAAGAAAGCCGAATTGGCAAACGTCAAGTGGCAAACGTCAAGATTTAATAGCAAAAATACAAACGACATTCTCATTCTTTTATGTAATTGAATTAACCTAGGATAATATCAAACACAGGTTAAATGGTAGGACTTACACTGCTCTTGTAGTTTGTTTGCCTTTTTGTTTTTCGTTTTTTAGGTAGTAAATTTTACGTGTTTTTCTGCCAATTCCCAACTCTACACTAAAAGTGGCCGGTCAAAGAAAACAGGGCTAGCACTTTCTACGCTTACCGGAAAATGCTTATTTGCTTGGCCAAATTTGCAGAAGTATATCTCAAACCAATTTTTTTCGCCGTCGGTTGCCGACTTTTTTGTGGGACACTTGTGGGACCAGATGGCTGTTATTGCATCATCTCTGGCTATTGGCTATTCGTGCACGCGTGATTGACATGTGGGATCTATGAATAGAAGACCTACACCAAGAAATCACGTGGCCTTTTTGAGCGGCAAATTAAGCAAAAAATAAAAAAAAAAATACAGAGCGTCTGTTACGCCAAAGAGCGACGAAAAGATAAAATCTTTAAATGAGAATGGATCATTTCTGACGAACAGACTTGACTGATTGACTTGACTGATTCGTAATCGCTGGATAAGTTGCTTCTTGTTGTTGTTATTATTTTGCCGCTAAAAGCCTTAAAGTCACTTATAAGTTTACTGCCAGTACTCCAGTACTCAATATATTCATAACACGTGACAATAATCGGATCGACCCTGTGTGTAGGCTTACGTTTATCTCCATATATGGCAATACGCATACAAGGTGCGCCGTTGAACGCGTCAGGAATAATATGCAGAAAGCGTGTGGTCATATCTGGATCCATCGAAAAACGAACTATCTTGTGTGTATCGACGTTTGCATCGAAAGCCTGTGAAGAAAGCTTTATTTATACATTTTATAATGGGAAACAAAATTTTTATAAATTCTGACAAAACAAATTGATCGTTTCATTTAAGCTTTGAAGGGTGAATATATTACACTGTATTTTAAAGTCTAAAGAAGCTATTGTAAGCAAGACGTACGTAGAATTTCGAAGTCATTTTGTATCAAGATTAACGTTAAATTAAAAAAAAATATTCCGTGTATGACCCACTAGGTTGCTGAAAGCATGCAACGGAACTTGTAAATTGCACGGTTCTTGATTTTGATTGTTTTTCTCACCTTGACCTCATGGTAGCCGATATAACTCTTGAAAAAAAGGCCATCTGCACTGTGGTTAAATTTAATCTTCGTTACCCACTTTGCCTCACTTGGGTGTCCCTGTACGTAGACGGCGCGCACGTGTTTCACGGACCCGAAATCGACACGAAGAAATTCCCCGGATGTTCCGCACCACGTTGCATTAGCCGCTGCGCTATTTATTGCGGGCTCGCCATGCCAGTAGATAAGCTTTGTCTGATTTCCTGTATAATACTTTGGATAGGTTGCAGAATTAGCGGCGGATGGACCAGACAGAAGAGGTGACGCCCCTGTAGAGTTCAATATAGGTTTACGATATTCTTTACAGATGTCAACATTTCTCTTTGATAGCGGGCGGGGGGGGGGGGGGGGGGTTATGTCATTCTTCACTCAGATGTCAATCATTAGGGCCCGATACAAGCATTTAATGGATGTTACCAAACGTTTAAAACATTTTCTACAAATTGTAGTTTGTTATACCCACACCGCAAAACACATGGAAAAGAGTTACATACCGATACAGGCCAAATATATCATGCATCCTTTGCGATTGTCCGTCCCCGTCTGTCTTTTTGTTCTGGTTTCACCCATTATTCTTTCTCTCTATTCGTCTGTTTTGTCCGTCCTCTTCCGTCTGTTTGTTATGGTTTCACCCATTAGCCAGTTTCTCCATCCTTCTTTTGTTCTGGTTTCAATACGTCTGTTTGCCCGTCCCCTTCCTTCTGTTTGTTCTGGTGTCTGTCTGTCTGTCTGTCTGTCTGTCTGTCTGTCTGTCTGTCTGTCTGTCTGTCTGTCTGTCTGTCTGTCTGTCTGTCTGTCTGTCTGTCTGTCCTACCTCGGCATCCGTACACCTCCACGCTCATGACGACAGTTTCAATTTCCTCCTCTGTCCAGAATCGGACATATCGCGCTAGTGTCTTGTGCCGGAGGTAGATCTTAGTCACCTGGAACGCAATCTTTTCAGCAGCGAAGATCTGAATCAAGGTCAAACAATAACAAGTTAAATTAGCTGTGATATAAACGAGACCATTAAAAGGCCCTGACCAAGCTGTAATGTTTACGGCCAAGAGAGTGAGATACATAGCCAAGATTCCCGAGACAGCCTTCTTAGCGCGTCGGAGTACGAGATAATGATAGCTGAAACACGTTTTCTGGGACAGAAACGAATCATAAATATGCTAAGGCACTAGCTCTGGTGCATGCATTCATTGATTATAGACAATGTTCTCTGCTAACAGGGGTCTTAGAGATCACGTGACCTTTTTGGTTGGCAAATTCAAACCAAAAAAAATCACAAAAATGACTGCGCCCGTCATACAAGAGAACGACGAGAAAAAAAAAGCCTACGAGCGCGCTAGTTTGCCACCCAAACAGTCACGTGATCTCTTAGCGCAAAATCCCCTATTGAGTCTAAATTTATTGCGCCTGTGGCACGATTCTCGACAACTTATGGACAGTTGGACGCGTGTATCCTCGAAAATCCAGGGTTGTTTTGTCTTTAGGTTCTAATCACGGGAAATAAACCCTTGGGAACAGGCTTGTCAGAACGTGATGTAAGTAGAGCCCACAGTTTCAAAACAAGTAAAGCCAATTGCTTACCCAGTGATGTAAGGTAATAACAGCATTTCAATACTACAAATTTGCGGCACTGCGGTTCTATACATTATCCGAATATAACGTTTCGAAGAAATCCCGAATTCTGCTCAAGATTCGTGTTGTATTTTGTCGATTCAAATTGACTGCACAGTGAGACTGCTGACTGGATCTACTTTTTAATAAAATAAGCGACTGGCACAGTGAGACTGCTGACTGGATCTACTTTTTAATAAAATAAGCGACTGGCATAGCCTAGTTCCCTGGCTTCTATTGGCTGAGCGGCTTGTCGGTTAATGACGTCACTTTTGATATGCCGCTAGCCCTAAAGCCTGGCAAAACACTCGGGATCGACAAATCGACGTGTCTGTGGACTTGTATGGAGCTGATTTGAGATGTCTATGGCTTAAAAGGAGAACTGTACGCGCGTTTAAGCATGAAATCAGTCGAGTATAGTACAAACTCACACATATCTAACTGTTACTGAGATTATTTACTTCATCTGAGCCAGGTTTTTGTAGATTCTCGAAGCATGATGTTCTGCGAGTCGATCGGAACACACACACTTAGTCTAATTCGTGAAGTATATGTTGTTTACCTCCACAGCTAGGTTTATCTTGTATAACAAGCGATCTAATAATAGCTTAGAATACCTGCTTATACCCGAACAACTAAAGCCGCGATTTTAGTCATTTGGAATGATAAGTCCTAGTGTTTTGCCAGGCGTTGGAAACAGCTCATCGCAGAGAATATTTCACAGAAGGCTGTCACGAGGGGCCTGGGGACGAGGCTACAATTTTCACGCCGTCAGCAACTATTTATTGAATTTAATAGTAATTAGCTGCATTCGACCTCTTTTGCATTTACCTTTGCTATCCTCATCCTCCTCATCCTCCTCCTCCCCCTCCCCCTCCCCCTCCCCTCCCCTCCCCTCCTCCCCCTCCCCCCTCCCCCTCCCCCTCCCCCCTCCCCCTCCCCCTCCCCCTCCCCCTCCCCCTCCCCCTCCCCCCTCCCCCTCCCCCTCCCCCTCCCCCTCCCCCTCCCCCTCCCCCTCCCCCTCCCCCTCCCTCCCTCCTCCTCCTCCTCCTCCTCCTCCTCCTCATTATTATTATTATTAATTATTATTAAACAAATAAAGATGTTTACAAGATCTTTTTTTCCTTTTTACAATTTGTTTTCCATTCATACGCCTATAACTAACAAAACAAGACACATAACACTGCATAAATGATAAGGTATGCAGCCCACCGAGACCCAGACCAGACGTAAGGAAATCAAAAATTAAGTTCACTCTAGTAACCCAATGAAGTTCCCATTTCATGATGTGAATTTGTTCTAATTTCTTTTCTTTAGCAATTTGACATTCGATCTAATGTTAGGATCTAAGCATTGTAAGAAAGCTGCTGACTCAAATAGGTTTACGTTTCTGTTCACACTTGTATATAAAGAATTTAGCTAGTAAAATAATAAAAATTATTAGTTGTTTTTATGATTCTGTAAATCGAATAGACCAAATACGACATCTCTGGGAGAGCACCAGATTAACACTTAATTAAGTGCTCTCCCAGAGAGATGTCGTATTGGTAATAAATGTTCGAATTTCATTCCAAAACCATGAGTCACTGGACATAAATAGAGAAGGTGCTCTGGAAACTCATTCTCGTTCTTACCCTAGTCTCCCATTCTTCCTGATAATCCGCCCAGTCCAGCTGATTAAGGCTAAACGACAAGCTGTACTTCGCGATTCCTCGGTAAGAGTTTCTTCGGTCTCCCTGGGTAGCAACGGCTGTGACGTACGCCCGTTCACTCCCTAGGTCAACCTAAACAAGCCAGAGCAAGAAAAACCAAGCAAAAACAATGAAGTTGAGAAACGGTGAAGGGTTAATTTTAAATGTATGTTTAACAATCAGCTTCAAGCAATTTGCTATTGGTGAAACTAATTACCTGAAGCCATTTCTTTTCTCTATATATGTTAGGTCTCCAGCCCGTTGTTCCAGGGTAGTTCAGTCTTGCAAAGTCTGGCCTTTCACCACCTGATATCATATTATAACCGGAGGACTCTAGGAGATCTTCTTTTTTAATATGTAGTTCTTCCATGCCCAGAGGCTCATCACAAACTGAAAAAAGACGTACATGGTAGTAATCCGTAAAAAAAAAATACACCTATTTCACAAACGGTTGGCAGTATAAAATGGCGAATGGCAAATGGTAAATGGACTTATGGGTACTAATTATTCGTAATGACGAACATGGTACATGGTAGCAATCCGTAAATACACCTATTTTACAAAAGGTTGGCAGTGCAAATGGCGAATGGCAAATGGTAAATGGCTTATGGGTACTAATTATTCGTAAAATTAAAGGTGTTGAATAAAGTACAGCAATTTCAGAGCCAAGTATTGGTTGCCTTTAATGGATAAATGTTTTGATTTATCCATATTCTTCGTGACGCATGGCTACTTTCGGTCTTAGAATTGCCATTTGCCAATAGCCATTTGTCATTTGCACTGACAACCTTTATTGAAACAGGTGTATTTTGCTCGGAGTTATTCGCCACGGACGAATGGGCTAATCGACAGACGGACGAAAAGACAGAGAAACAGACGGATCGACTGACAGACACACGGACGGACAGACGATACACGGACGGACAGACGATACACGGACGGTTAGACGATACACGGATGGACAGACGATACACGGACGGACAGACGATACACGGACGGACAGACGATACACGGACGGAAAGACGATACACGGACGGACAGACGATACACGGACGGACAGACGATACACGGACGGACAGACGATACACGGACGGACAGACGATACACGGACGGACAGATGATACACGGACGGACAGACGAGACACGGATGGACAGACGAGACACGGATGGGCAGACGAGACACGGATGGACAGACGATACACGGACGGACAGACGATACACGGACGGACACACGATACACGGACGGACAGACGATACACGGACGGACAGACGATACACGGACGGACAGACGATACACGGACGGACACACGATACACGGACGGACACACGATACACGGACGGACAGACGATACACGGACGGACACACGATACACGGACGGACACACGATACACGGACGGACAGACGATACACGGACGGACAGACGATACACGGACGGACACACGATACACGGACGGACACACGATACACGGACGGACACACGATACACGGATGGACACACGATACACGGATGGACAGACGATACACGGACGGACACACGATACACGGAAGGACACACGATACACGGATGGACAGACGATACACGGATGGACGGACGGACGGACAGGCAGTTTCTCACCTTTACAACCAAAGACTTCTACTCTGAGGCACGTCCAGCCATGGTAAGTGACGGGAACAAATCTAAGGTACCGAGTTAAAAGTGTCCTTGACAATGTGTGTCGAGCGACATCGTGTCCAATGTTTCCTGCAAAAACCTTGAAATGTAGAAAAAAAAGTAACGGACAGTAATAAAAACCACAAAAGTTTGTCTAAGTGAAAGAAAAAAGAAATGATTCGAATAGTGTAATCATTACGCCTGAATATTTCGTATAATCCGAGCTGCACTTTGATATTCGTGATATCTAAGATTACTTTCCAGAGATAAAGAACAAACGCTCAGAATTTTTGGACGGGTGACAGAAAAGTCGTACACGAAGGAAGTAAATTCTGCAACTTTTTACCACAAATGAGCTTAACCGGTTTTAAAAAGGCTCTAGTGTTTCTAGCATTTTTCGTTTAAACTCGGGTTACTTATACTTTAGACCAGGAAAGTAAACAAAATAGGTCGATGGCAATATATCTAAAGCTTCTACATCTAAAAATCGAGGTTTGCTAGAGATGTTGTTTACGGCAAAATGTGTACCGATGCAGGTAGTGAAAGGCGCGAAACAAACATTTCAAACTACATTTCAAGTGCACCATTGGCCTTTAATATATTCAGTTGCGATTCCATCTCCTTACACTTCCCTGTTTAGACGAAGTCCTTGTTATGTGCCATTCCGAAACATCGAGCGGTACCTACCTTGTGAGTACTACCATCCTCAGAGTAAGACTTCCATCTGCCAATATATCCGCTGTAGCTCCACTCATCGGAATACTCGGCGTAACTCAGCTTGAAGGTCTTCACCCACGCGTACTCCTTAATCGCCCACCACGACTTCCGGTATTTGCCCTGGGTAGCCACGCCACGGACGCGCACAGGGTGACCAAAGTCCAGTTGGAGAAATTGGTTGCCGTCATTTTCCAAAGCGCACCAGGCCCCCTCTCCTCTCTGTTCCCACAGGCGACCCAACCAGGGTTCGTGCCCGGCGTAATAGGTGGAGGATGCACTGAGGGATTTGTCAGGGAGCTCGTAGCGCTGTAGCCCCATTGCATCGTTGCAATCTAACAAACAAAAAAAGACAATATTTAAAAAGACAGTATTTAAAGGGGCCACTCTACTCCCCATTATAGAGGAGATAAAGGTTGACACGAAGAATTCAAATTGTACTTTTTTGGTTTTTAGGGCCATTTGTTAGAAAACCTCCACGGTTAAAATGCAACCCTCCAAAAATAAAGAATATTGTATTGTATACCTTACCGTTGCCATCATATTTCAATGTTTTTCATTATTTGTAATTTACCTGCCCTGCCCTTTCCTACCCTACCACTACTATTTGCCAAACCGACCCACAATAACTTAAAACATTAAAAAGTTTGACGCTTGAAGTAACTTATCCTTACTCAGTACGACTTTTCTTGCCTGTTTTATGGTAAACTTTGCCTTTTTCTCAAATTGATCTTGTCAGTCTTATATAAACCATTGCCTGTCTTATGGAAACTCACCTTCAGTCTCAGAGCGTTTAGTTTTTCCTGTCTTATGGAAAACTCACATTCATCCCAATTTGTCTTGCGTGTCTTAAGGAAAACTCACCATCGCAGCCATATATCTCAACTCGCATGCAAGGTGCACTTTGCCATGTCACTGGCTGAAACATGACGTAACGGGCCCTTCGTGCTTTGACAAGTAACAAATAAACCACGGTTGTTTTGTCTCCATTTGCTGTGTGCTGAAAGAATTGATGGAAAGGAAAATCTTTATCTTCACCTTGTAACGGATGTAACGCAACGCTGTCACGCCATGACACGTGAGCGAGAGCAAGCTTGCGAAGAGAGGTTCAGAATAAACAGTGATTCAGTTTTTTGTTTATTTGTTTTGTATTTAAATGTTTCCTATACCTAAATACAGGATTCCTATACCGAGGTAACGATACACACTTAACTTTCAAGTAACGCCCAAGTTACCATTAAACAAGCCGGCTTTAGAGTCAAATGTTTACCCTAATGTCTTACCTCGAGCTTGTCTCTGGTTGGTTCATAGATGTACCACCTCAGCCCATCTACGCTATAGTGCAGCTTTATCTTAGAAGTCCACTTCTCTTCTGTTGGGTGGCCTTGGATTCCGACCTTTGAAATCTTTCGTACCTTACCAAGGTCAACGTACAACCCATCTGTGGAAAACACTCCACACCAGGCCCCATTACCGTTCAGCCGAGCTTTCGCTGGCTCGTACCCAGGACCCGCAACACTCGAAGCGTTGATACTTGAGTCGGGGATTGTTTTGTTTTCGATCCCAAACGCCGTGTCACAAGCTGAAAGAGAGATTGGATAGCGCTTTAAATAAGACGTAGTTCGCGCCGGACTCCACTTCACTGAATGCAAATCTTTATGAAAAATAATTAACGTTGAACTAAGTTGGAACTTATTTTTTGTAGCCAAAGTATTAACAACAAACGGCAATCCTTACTTTATTTCGTTGAATACTCTTTAGGGAACGCGACTAATGACATATAGTCTTACATATGGCTTCCTATAGTACTATCTAAAATATGTGAATATTGCCCCTTAGTCTTAGAGATATATGCACTGATTTTTTAAACAAGAAAAATAGCCAGATGGAATTTGATTTTTTATGTCCAAAGAAAACCAAGCATACTCTAGATGGATTTCTACAACACTTATGCGCGTAATGTCGCTTTCGAATTGGTTGTTTGCAATGGAAAATCAGAGGACATACAACGGGGTTTGTCATTTACACAATCCTTTGCAGGTCAAAGCAGGTTGAAGCGAAAGAAACGAGAAACCTTCTATCTTAGCAAAATTTGTAGCCTACTAGCCGGCTCTCCGGAATTTCGGAATCCCAAAACCCCGGAACGCCGGCTAGCAGGCTACGAAATTTGGTTCTCAACCTTTTCTAATAAATGTATTTTCCACTCTTACAAAAGAACACCAAAAGTATGGAAGACTGTAGGGTGTTTTTAAGCTCAAAGTTCCAATTCTCACTTATCATTGCGAACACCGTTATTTTTAAATACGCCATTTCAAAGGAGGGCACGCGCGCTGTTTTAAGTGTTTTTAAATACTATTTTCGTTGTTAGGGTTGAAAAAACCAAATAGGAGACTTGTAAAAGGCCACCTCGGAAATAGAGAAGTTGAAAAATCGAAGAAAACTATGATCCATGTATTTTTTCGGTAAATATTGTGCGAAAATAATAAAAGCTGCAAATAATATATTATATTGTCGCTAATCTATCACACATTTATGACAAATAAATTTTTAAAAAGTCACAATTATCCCACATTTAGGAATCCTCTTGTGATGACACAGCAAACGTACATTGGAATGTAGCAAATTCTTTTGCTTTCACTGGCATAGAAAGTAGTTGTCTTAACCTTTGCCCCCGTAGACCTCTGTAGAGTAGTTGTCTTAGCTTACCTATGCCGCGTAGACCTCTGTAGAGTTGTTTTAACTTACCTTTGCCCCCGTAGACCTCTGTAGGGCTGTCTTAGCTTACCTATGCCGCGTAGACCTCTGTAGAGTTGTCTTAACTTACCTTTGCCCCCGTAGACCTCTGTAGAGCTGTCTTAGCTTACATTTGCCCCCGTAGACCTCTGTAGAGTTGTCTTAGCTTTAGCTTACCTTTGCCCCCATAGACCTCTTTAGAGCTGTCTTAACTTTCCTTTGCCACCGTAGACCTCTGTAGAGTCGTCTTGACTTACCTTTGCCGCTGTCGACTTCTGTAGAGTCGTCTTAGCTTACCTTTGCCCCCGTAGACCTCTGTAGACTTGTCTTAGCTTACCTTTGCCCCCGTAGACCTCTGTAGACTTGTCTTAGCTTACCTTTGCCCCCGTAGACCTCTGTAGACTTGTCTTAGCTTGCCTTTGTCACGTAGACCTTTGTAGAGTTGTCTTAGCTTACCTTTGTCCCGTAGACCTTTGTAGAGCTGTCTTAGCCTACCTTTGCCCCCGTAGACCTCTGTAGACTTGTCTTAGCTTACCTTTGTCCCGTAGACCTCTGTAGAGTTGTCTTAACTTACCTTTGCCGCCGTAGACCTCTGCCCTTATGGACGGGCGCTGGTAGTACATGTACAGATCGAAGCGCAAGTACCGCGCTGTGATGTTATGATGAAGACGATTGGTGACCACAGTGTCACGGTCCCAGTTTCCCTCAAAGATCTGTAAAGTACGCAACTTTGACTGTTAGCCCCTGGTAGTTAACGTCAATCTAAACTCTTAGGTACTTAAAAACCCTCTGTTAGTCGCCATTTTGTCATCCAGAATGCATCCATTTTCATCGGCTGATTTGGGAAAGCTGATGTTATATCTTTAATTGAATTTTGTAACTTAGATTTTAATGTTAGGTGGTTATTACTTTTAGGTGGTTATTTTGATAATGTCTTTCAATGTTTGCTGAAAACAGTAACAAGGTGTGACTGACAAAAGCTCTTTAAGGTCGTGCGCTACGAATAAACTGCAATTTGTTTATAAAAGTTGACCAATCGCGTTACCACGCCGACATTTCTTTTATGAAATAAAAAGCAAGACAAGTAGTACGATTTACAGAAAATACTGTTGACCGATTAACATACTATCGAGTTTACAATGTGCACGTGGTGTTGAAATAGATTAGACAAATTCTATTTACAGCACAAATTCTTGGTTAAAATTGATTACATCATCATCACCATCACCATCACCATCACCATCACCATCACCATCACCATCACCATCACCATCACCATCACCATCACCATCACCATCACCATCACCATCACCATCACCATCGTCATCGTCATCATCATCATCATCACAATCATCGTCGGCACCACAATCATGATAATCATCATCATAGTCAACAACAACATAACTATCAACATCATCATGTTATTATCGCTATCGTCATCAACACCGCCCTTAACATTATGCCATCATCACAATCATCGTCAACGCCAACATCATGAATCATCAATCAATCATCATCACCACAATCATTGTCAAGACCGACACCATCATCACCATGTTATCATCATAATCATTGTCAAGGCCGACACCATAATCATTATCATTACCACCACAAAAAGCATCACTCCGCTATCACCATCCAATCCTACTGCAGGAATCACCTTGACTTCGCCGAGTTCTTTGTACTTGTACCATACAGTACCATCTAGGGTGTAACTTAGGGTGTAGTTTTTGGTCCACTCGTCTTTTGTTTTAGCTCCCTGTGTAGCTACAGCAGTGACGGTCTGTACCTCAGGGCCAAGGTCAATCTGGAATGTCTCCAGATGAGTGGCGTCAGGTCTGAAAACAAAACCAAAAACAATGTTGAAAAAAATTATGATCATGATGATAATTGTCTAATGTCTTATGTAAAAAATCATATGTTACGGGGACTAGAAAAAGTTATCATAGACTTTCAACTAAAATCTGTAGAATTTCGCAGAGTTTCATCTTTAAAAAATAAGGTAAACACTAATAACACTAAGGAAATTGAAATTAATGCGGATTTCAGTCGCGTAAAGGCTGGTTTTAAATCGCACTCGATTACAGGCGACTCACCCTGTGCATCGTAAGCGATCAAAAGTGCGATTCTGTATGAAAACCACTTTGCAATCGTACTAATTGCTGCGATCATAAGAATCTATCACTGGGAATGGGCATGACTCGATCTTTTTACCTTAGTCCGTCGGCGTGATTGAGCCGACCAGAATACCCGGTACCTGATCTGCTATGGAAATTCGCATTTGGTATGTTCCCATCTTCAAGTCCAACGGCGGCATGCAAAACTAAAATGTCAAGACCATGAGAAATACATGGATCTACAGACGTTTATTTACACCTGCCCCAGATAAATAGTTCTACTCTCATACACACAGGCCTCCACTCAAAATAACAACACAGGGACTCCAATACAAGCAAACACCATAACGGTCATGTACAGGTCCTCTCTCATACACAGGTCTCCCTTAAAATAACAACACAGGGAAACAAATACAAGCAAACATATCATAACAGACATGTACAGGTCTTCTCTCATACACAGGTCTCCCTTAAAATAACAACACAGGGAAACCAATACAAGCAAACATATCACAACAGACATGTACAGGTCTTCTCTCATACACAGGTCTCCCTTAAAATAACAACACAGGGAAACCAATATAAGCAAACTTACCATTACAGCCATACAGTTCCACTTTCTACACAGGCCTCCGCTCACAATTCTTACGTGATAGACGTATTGTTTTTAGTAGATTACATTACAATTACATAACCGCCTCTTAGAACAGAATACACGTGATCAACACATCGCCACGCTATGTAATACAATGCCTTATGCTAGATGATTCTTCAAAATAAACGTCTTAGTATTAAACACACCTCTTGTTATACTGTGTACGAAACAAAAATAAAAAAAACACAGGGACACCATTGTTAGCAAACATACCATAACAGCCCATACAGTTCCATTCTCATACACAGCCCTTCTCTAACAATAACAACACAGGGATACCAATACAAGCAAACTAACCATAACAGCCATACAGTTCCACTCTCATACACAGGCCTTCGCTCACAATAACAACACAGGGACACCATAACAAGCAAACTTTCCATAACAGCCATACACTTCCACTCTCATACACAGGCCTCCGCTCACAAGAACAACACAGGGATACCAATACAAGCAAACTTACCATAACAGCCATACAGTTCTACTCTCATACACAGGTCTCCGCTCCATGTTTTTGGTTGAAATCGCACATAAACGGCTTGGGGAGCTGGGTCAAGTTTGTGCTTCACTATCGACTTCCGGTCTGTGTTACCACTAAATACCTATAACGGAAACTTTGAAGCATTTAAAAATGCCCAATAACCTTTTCGGTTGTTAAAATGATCGCTATAATATGTTTACTTCGGAGCAACTGCAGAATACCCGTCCACAAAGAGTTAACAATGAGACTTTGTTTATAGAACGAGGCAGTAAATACAAGGAAAATGCAAATAGGTGGACGGGTATTCTGCAGTTTAGCCTTTACGTTACTTCTACCATTTCTTTAGCTGTTTGCTGAACTTGAATAATCAGTATCGGAAAATCGGGATCGGAAAAAAGTTCCTTTTTCAAAAACTTGAAAATTGAAAACAATGATAACGAAACAGGAACGACATATTTTGTATTTCTATTTTACCATCTTATTCGGAATGTTATTAATCAGTGCCATGTGTCGAATGATGTACATTCAACTTCCCGGATTAGATGTAGTAGTAACGGGTATACTAACGGGTTGTAAGCTATTGTAAGTCTCATGTATAAACGCCTTACTTTGATTGTAGTACTCTTACAATAACGGGCAATTAGCAATTGCATTGTTTAGAAGATTGAATAATAAAGAAATAAGTAGATAAGATAACCATGACGTTAACGTATGTACAATGTTTTGATTAGATATAATAACATTACGTAATTTTGTTTGTGAGCGAAGAGTATAAACCCTAATAGTCGCAACAAGAATGCGGGGATCTTTACATTGACTGAGCTTTTAGTCAACGAATGCGATTTTGTTATATTTTGATTTCAAAGGGCTACAAGCAAGCCGTAGGAACAATAATCAAATAGTCTTCGGTATTATCAATCCTCGATCTCTACCGTCGTGCAAAACCGTCATTACAGTGCGTAAATATTTTACCCGAATGCATGAGTCTTATAGTGAATGCCGTACCTTGACGCTACCTCCCTCCTTGTAGTCTTCCCAGGTCTTCCCGTCGTGGCTGACGGACATAGTGTAGGTTAGGACCCATGAGTCATAATTATGGGCTCCCTGTGTTGCTACAGCCATGATAGAGTGCTCATTTGGACCAAGATCAATCTGTAAGACATTAATGGGTCACGTGACCAAGTCATCTGTAAGCAATAAAGTGTCACGAGACCTTGTCATCTAAGATATTATTGAGTTAGTGACCAAGTCATCTAAGATATTATTGACAGGGTTCGTACAATTTTCCACCAATCAAATTCAAGGACTTTTAAGGACTTTTACAAGGACTTTTTGTAGAAATTCAAGGAAAATTCAATATAGGGCAAAGTACTTTTCCAAGTTTTACCAGAGCTTTTATCAATTGTACATGGTCTATTTTCAATACGAAAATAGACGACGATTGGACTCTTCGAAACATACACAAGCATCATTACTCACTGGTGAGCAACTGTTATTAAACGGTGATTTCAAGCAAACGTTCGCCTACAGATTTTCAACTTTTTGTGAGATTCTCGAACGTTCAAAACTTTCTTCTTTCAAAGCCTTTTGCTTCTCCTTAGCAACTGTAGTGTAAGCATATGGCCTCACTCATCTCCTCTAAACTCCGCGTGAAGGATCGGACGAGAGTATTGGCTGGTCCACCAACGCACAAGCACACCTCAGGGCTGAGGGTGAAGCCTCCTCACCGCCTTGAGTAGTGGCTTGCCTGAGGCGATCTATTTGTTGCTGCCGCATTCCACCGGAGGGGCGGTTGAGGGCTTGTAGTCGAAGACCAAGCACATCGGTAGAGAGAACTCGTCTCCTCCAGACAAACGCAAACGTTTAGGCATATTTAACCGATTTTCAAATGTTTCTTTACAGTACTCCTAGCTTATTAAGCGAAAGAGCGAATGACTTTACTTTATGTGTGGCACTTTATATAGAGATAGATACCAATAAGAATTAAGAGCGTTCATAGTGAGGTATCTAACGTGAAACATATTGAGTCATACCTGTGCTATTGTAGCATGATACGCGTACCCGTACGATATGATTTATGAGTGACCTTTGAGCCTGGCTCCGGCTCCATTAACTGAAATTACCGTCCCTAGTGGTGACGTTGATTTTGGAATACAGTTTCACCTCCACTTGTTCTCTAGCTCTTCTTGCCATTTTCGCTTACGGCTTCAAACAATCTCCTCCTTGGCCCTCCCCTAGTTTTCATGACATTGGGTGTAATGTTTCCTCCCTTGACTTGCCGCACCTAGCAGTTAGCAAGCGCACGTTTTCAACTGAAATTTACAGAGAAGTCGACTCTTGCCTGACCATGAAAAAGTGTCAACAGCATCTTAAACTTCCAGAGCACAACTCTTCCAGGCTAGATGCTGTAAGAAGGACGCACCCAGCCTGTTTAGCTTGTGGCGAATGGTCAATCTGAGAAATAGTTCCGAGATGACAAGTAGGCTTTTTTTTAAATCAGAGAAAACGAGATCTTGCATTTCTCGAGAACCAGAACGTGAAGTCAAATCTCTAAAATCCGAGAAATCGAGATGCCTTGAAATTTGGAGAGAAAATCAATATATCTAGGGACCATTATTCGCCACCTCTCTTGTAGTTAAAATCCAAGAAGATCGTCTTCTGGGCTTGCTCAGCTTTCCCCACAAATTCTGTGTACGGGAGCACCAGGAGATCACAATCTCTCATCTTTCTTGTAAGCCCACCATTACCATCAGCAAAGAGCTTGAACTTGGCGAAGCATACTTTCTTTCACTGTACAATCTGCTAATGATCTATGCTGATCTTGTTTTTGGGCATGGATTATACATACTTTATCTTGTACATCCGTAATTTCTATGCCGAAATGCCCATGCTCTGGATATTGAATGTCTTTATGCCAAGTCTACATTTCACCTCAGTATATTTCTGCTCTCACCAAGACTTGACATCATTAACAAGGCCAAACACCTGCTACCACTGGTTCTCCCGTAAAAAATACAGGTAGCATAAATTACAGAACTGCGGCCAAAATTATATAAAGCAATAGCTCGCAAACGATATATTTGGCTACAATTTGCGATTAATCCACATTCCATAAGCTTTACTTTTGTTTCTTTAAAATCAGATATTTTTCAAGGACTTTCAAGGACTGATAATAAGAATTCAAGCACTTTCCAAACCTTGAATTTCAAATTTTAAAATTCAAACACTTTCAAGGTTTTCAAGGACTTGTACGAACCCTGATTGAGTTACATGACCAAGTTATCTAAGATATTATTGAGTTACGTGACCAAGTCATCTTAGATATTATTAAGTTACATGACCAAGTTATCTAAGATATTATTGAGTTACGTGACCAAGTCATCTAAGATATTATTGGGTTACGTGACCAAGTCATCTTAGATATTATTGAGTTACGTGACCAAGTCATCTAAGATATTATTGAGTTATGTGACCAAGTCATTTAAGATATTTTTTAGTTACGTGACCAAGTCATCTAAGATATTATTGAGTTACGTGACCAAGTCATCTAAGATATTATTGAGTTATGTGACCAAGTCATCTAAGATATTATTGAGCTACGTGACCAAGTCATCTAAGATATTTTTTAGTTATGTGACCAAGTCATCTAAGATATTATTGAGTTACGTGACCGAGTCATCTAAGATATTATTGAGTTATGTGACCAAGTCATCTAAGATATTATTGAGTTACGTGACCAAGTCATCTAAGATATTATTGAGTTACGTGACCAAGTCATCTAAGATATTATTGAGTTATGTGACCAAGTCATCTAAGATATTATTGAGTTATGTGACCAAGTCATCTAAATATTATTGAGCTATGTGACCAAGTCATCTAAGATATTATTGAGTTACGTGACCAAGTCATCTAAGATATTATTGAGTTACGTGACCAAGTTATCTAAGATATTATTAAGTTACGTGACCAAGTCATCTAAGATATTATTGAGTTACGTGACCGAGTCATCTAAGATATTATCGAGTTATGTGACCAAGTCATCTAAGATATTATTGAGTTACGTGACCAAGTCATCTAAGATATTATTGAGTTACGTGACCGAGTCATCTAAGATATTATTGAGTTAAGTGACCAAGTCATCTAAGATATTATTGAGTTACGTGACCAAGTCATCTAAGATATTATTGAGTTACGTGACCAAATCATCTAAGATATTATTGAGTTACGTGACCATGCCATCTAAGATATTATTGAGTTACGTGACCAAGTCATCTAAGATATTATTGAGTTACGTGACCAAGTTATCTAAGATATCATTAAGTTACGTGACAAAGTCATCTAAGATATTATTGAGTTACGTGACCAAGTCATCTAAGATATTATTGAGTTACGTGACCAAGTTATCTAAGATATTATTAAGTTACGTGACCAAGTCATCTAAGATACTATTGAGTTACGTGACCGAGTCATCTAAGACATTATTGAGTTATGTGACCAAGTAATTTAAGATATTATTGAGTTACGTGACCAAGTTATCTAAGATATTATTAAGTTACGTGACCAAGTCATCTAAGATATTATTGAGTTACGTGACCGAGTCATCTAAGATATTATTGAGTTATGTGACCAAGTCATCTAAGATATTATTGAGTTACGTGACCAAGTAATCAACACTAATATGAGTTACGTGACCAAGTAATCAACACTAATATAAGTTACGTGACCAAGTAATCAACACTAATATGAGTTACGCATGTTGAGTCGCCTGTAAGGGCTTGGCTTAACATACAAACAGAATTCTATTGGGAGATATTTTACATGGGCACTCCTTTACATTTTAACAAGACGTATGCGCGCACTTTTCCCTTTATGAATAACGAGAGATCAAAGGGGCGTCATGGAAATTCAAAGCTCTTGTTGGATGAAAGAACGCGCACAATGTTTTTTTTTTCGTTTGATGGCTGTATAAACGGCAAAACAACAAAATGTTTGATGGAATTGTTTTGATTTTGTTTAAACATCAGGGAATGTTTTGGAAGCCAATAGATTGCAATGTTTTGTGGGATGTTGAGCACAATTTTTTTACAAACATGTTTGCTATAAGAAGTTTGAAACACCCACGAGTCATTTACCCGGCTTATACGTAAGACACTATTTTTTGGTGTTTCACAAAAGGCTACAAAGACTGGAAGCCTTTACCTGTAGGTATTGGTTAGTGTCCTGGGTAGACGCGCACCAGTTTTTCTTGGTCGAGTCTCCGAGTCTTCCATACCAAGGTTCTCCCTCTCCAGACTCGTACGAAGAAGCACTGAGCTGGTAGTCATGGATACCACCCGAGACGAGGCCTAAGTTATCCCCGCAATCTAAATACAGAAGGAACGGATAAAAATTCCCAAATAATTTATATATCTTAATTGTATTATACTGGCAGGAGAAAATGGATATGCTTTTGCTGATTTGTGTAAACAATTTTAAGCTTTTAGTCGCGCCTCGTACTTAATTTTCTTCACTAGGAAGTGTATCTTGACAAGAGAGAGAAGATCAGTCTTTAAACAAAGTCCAATTTTCTGAGGTGGTTCCTGATGCATCTACAAAACAGATAAAAAAAAATGTCCACATCCCCTCGAAAGCCCTCAGGATCACCTTAAAAAAAAAACGTTCAAATTGATATTCGTTTAGGAGCCACTTCAAAGCGTGCGATCATCCTGATCTCTCGCCAATATAATCACCAATGCTTCTAGTTTTTAAATTTTGGTCAGCGAGGCGCGATGCACGTGCAAATGAAATCGCATTTTAGGGGGTTTGGTACAAAATCTAAAAAACTGTAGTTGCAAAGCACTCGTTCTTGCGTTTACGAGGTCAGCCCAACCCGATGTTTTATGTAGCAAGCGGAACAAACAGAATCGATTTCTTGGAAATTTTGAAGAGTAAGTAAGAAATCGACACTCGATTTTTTCGACATTTCCAGGGAATCGATTCGGCACTTCTGGGATGTAAAGCTTACTCGGTGACTTATGTCAGGAGTGACCTGTTCATGGTCACTAAGAGCCGGAATAACCCGAGTACATGAAATCAGGTCAAGCTGGTATATAATGGGAACAAGCTGCTCAAGATGAAAATCTTGGGATATGTACTTGTTTCTCGGGCACAATTGGGGGAAAAGTGGGTACAGTCTTTCGAGTTTATGGCTGACAAGTTTAAGTCCCCACCAAGGATCATGTGGCGATTTCCTGATGACGCAGTCACCTTGGCAAAAGAGACCTCTAGATTATCAAGACTTTATTAATGTAAGATGAGGGTAAACGATAAAATGAAACAACCAGAACAGCATCCCCTCAATTCACCACCTTGCACCAGAGAATTTCACATGAGGAGCTCGTGAAGTAACTTACTCTTGAGGTAATACATTATTCATATCAAATAAGCAGAATCTAATTTTAATCTAATTTTTAGATTTTAATCTAAGAATCTAATTTTTAGATTTTAATATAGCATATTATTTGTAAACTACGCAGTTCAGCTATTGGGCTACCATGACATTATTTTTGCTGCAATATTTTTCGTGCCTTCAAAAACATAAACATTCAGTAAACAGATGTGCTTTGAAATATTTTAATTTTCCAAAAGACCTTTTTTTCTGAATATGTCAATTTCAACTCTTTATGTATCCCTGTAAAATTATTTAATCTTTGAAAACAAAAATTCACGGCGGTGAAAACAGCATCAATTTTTACTTTTTGACCGTGTCTTCCCGAGGTTGAGATGTTGGATGTGGTCAGCGGAACTGAGTGTTAAAGTATTCAGATATTAAGTTCGACAAGTTCCAAAGTCACGATCACTGAAAAGATAGGGACCAAAGTTTCAACGAGTTACTCGAGTTGAGGTAGCAGGGTTCTACTGCATCTAAAAATAACTTACCTAAACATGATACGATACTGCAGAGGAGAACACCCAAGGAAGCCACAAGTAAAGCGATCCACTGAAAATAAAGAGAAGGAAAGCAAAGTAGTTAGAATTGAACAAAATCCAATCTGGAACAGTTATATTTGTTGCCCAACTATCATTAGCTAGTCCGGGAATATTTCGTTTTCGATCACTGGAAATTCTGAGGCGCTCAAAGGGACAAGAAGCATCAAATCGGCTTACAGTGAGCCTTGGTATTCGCGCACTCGAATAGAAAATACTTCCGCATAACCCGGAATGATAGCCGGCTAGCAGGGAGAGTATTCAGCTGACAATATGACCCATGGAAAGAAAGGAGGAAGAAAAGAAAAAATATGATATATATAAAATGTATGTTAACGCAGTCCATATTTCAAAAAGAGGTATTTAATGAGAAGATTACTCAGGACGGAAAAGGAAAACAATTTATGGCCCACTTCTGGTTAACTTTGGTTAATTATGCATTAATTGGATTAGTCAATCTTTCTTCCTTGTTCTTCCTAGATTTGTTCAGAATATATAAGATAAAAGAAAATAATGCCAAAGGATTCTTTGCTTTTAAAAAGACAGGCAAAATCTCTCTTTTATACCTTTCAGTTTAAATTAATCCCATAGCTCGAGAATGAATAACAATATAAGGTTAAAATAAGTATTACAAGTTACACTAACACTTTTCATTTAACCGATAAATAATAAAAAAAAGTCACAAACCTGTGTGGTCTTCCAAATCAGTCGCTTCATAGTTATCTATTCGCTTCTGCCTCGATGTAGAATCATTTCTAGATCTCACCAAATCCTACAGCAAGCAATTCTCTTGATTGGCACCTGCACTCTGCTAACAATTTGAATGTGAATAGAGCGCTTGACTCGCGCTATTTAGCGCACTGCACGAGACAACATTTTGTAGCGAGAAGCTCATTATGATGGACGGGTCCAGGCCATCAACATTACCCAACGGTTTTAGTTCCTTATTTTACAAGGGGAGCTAAGGGAAAACATTTTAAAAGAACGCAGTAAAATACAGGAATATAGAGTGACGGGAAAATTCTTTTTCCACTTATTTTGTTATACAGATGTTCTATCAAACAAGAATGCGAACCCAGACGTGCGTTGTTTAAAGCGACACCAGCAGAAGGAAAGATAGAGAACTTAAAAAGTTATGGCTGGCTCAGGCTAAGGGTTGATTAACAAAGACCAAAATCTGACACTTTCTATAAACCTACAATATTGACAACGTTGTTATGTTTTTCATTTGCAATTTAAAACTCTTACATTGTTTTGAAACAATGAAAACTTCCCTGTATTTTTTGATAATAAAAAATATATTTGAGCCATGGTCCATGATCTTAGCCATGCTAGATGGATAAAATTTACAGAAGCGGATCTCATCCACCACGTGCTTAAATATCTCGTTTGCATAGGGTTTCATATCCTACGAAAAAATGTCCATGCAAGCTGGATCAACAGACTTTGAGAAAGAAATAAGTTACATGGAGTTTGTGTAATATGATTTTATTTCACATCTAAAATGAACACCATCATGTTTACAATGTGATTACTATTACTCGACGATGATCAATATAAAAATCCATGACACTACTTTTTGGGTATTGGGAGGAAAAAAATCAAGCAAATGCCTTCTGATCAAATGCTCCCATTGAATGTATGTGAAAATCGAAAAGAAATCCCTTGAGGCTATCTCAACTGAGCCGTGGACGAAATGCTCATCTATGGCCCAAGATAAGTGACCTGAACATAACCCTCTCTGCCGGAGTTCCCTCCAGTGACTCCCTTGCAGCTGCTTCCAGCACAGTACGACCCCCCTCCACCACCAGCCTGATTCCAAGTGATACCACTTCCTCCCCCTGAATATCCACCCCCACCCCCAGAGGCGCCGTTATCCTCCGACCCCCCTCCCCCTCCTCCGAAACCACCAACAGCACCAGGGGAAGGACCGCCGTTGTACCCGCTGTTCATATTTCCGGCTCTACCTCCGACCCAACCCTGCGCCCTAGCACCCCCTGCCTCGCCATGCATATTTTGGGTTCTGTTACAACCCGCGCCATTCCAACCTGCACCCACTCCTCCGTGGTAATTCCCTCCAGCTCTGTTGCACACACCCGGATTACCATTGGACCCCCCTGCTCGAGAGTAAGACAGCCTTCCCTTACTTGCCGCCCCGTTCTCGGTCGCCTGCCCATCCACACCCTTGAAACCACTAGATCCTCCCCCTCCTCCACCGGCAGCCACAAGTAGCACACCGGCACTTGTATAAACAAACGACCCTCCTCCACCGCCTGTGCCTGCGTTATCTTCAACAGACATCCCCAATTCATTTGCCGATAAATTTGTCTTTCTACCACCCCTTATCTCTACGGAATTACCCCCTGGCTTTCCTATCACGATTTTGAGTTCAGTGCGTACGGTGATCTGGAAGATACCCTCCATGGTTGCGCCTTTGCCTCCAGGGAATATCCCGGGGTAGGTTCCATAGCTTGCATTGTGTGTTCCCCCTTGTCCGCCGCCTGTTTCGATCCTGTAGCGACCAGAAGCAAAAGCCATGTAGGTCTTGACTTCTCCGAATCTGCTTGTAACTCCAATCTTGTCAGAGCCTAGAATAGAGTAATACATTATGGCTTTTATGGTTCAATACGGCAAAATACGGAATTGTTAGCATGAGGTTTATATAGGAATTGTTTGGGCATTTAATTGTACGTTTTGGCGATCAATGGCACCACATGACATTTAAAAGGGAATGAATTTAAAGAAAACGAGTGTAAAACAAATAGGAATGCGTATTATGCCGTCCTTGATATCCTGTCGCCTTTTTGGGGGATGGCTGGGCATCAGATACATTACAATCTTGAATGACATAGAGTTCCCAACGGCCAGGGCTGAAAGTATCTTTGATAACTTGAGTATAACAGCCGAATGTTAAGAAAAATTATCAAAAGTCATTATATTCTCCACTATAGCTTCCGCTAGAAGAGCACCGTGATAACAAACACCATTATCACCATCTTTATCAGTCGTATTTATCATAGTACGCCATTGCAAACAATATACATACAGTACCACCAGTACCACAATCAGCTAACTGAAAACGTGGATTCCCTGGCTCAGTGGTTTTTGCCATCTTGTTAAAAATCTACTCAAATGTTTTTTTTTTCCTTTTTTTGTTTTTGCTCGTTTTAACACCCTGTTCTCAGCGGCACTTTAAATAGGCCGCACCCTTAACTCCATAAATGTAAGAATGGGATACAAAGCTTGTAACACCCACAAGTTACAATTTTACGAAATAAGCGACCACTACCAATTACAAACGTAACACGGCAATAGGCTTTTAGGTATAAAATAGGCATCGTAATATTTCGTACCTTTCGCGAGTACTGTTCTTGTTTTGTGGAACTTCGGGCATTTGCCACACCCACTAGGTGACTGGAAATTAAGTCAGATAATGACGTGTTAACAACAAACAGTTTAACAGCCTCTGGCAGCCGCCATTTTGATATTCTAGTAAAGCACCAAGTGTGGAAGAGCACCGATTTTCATCGGTTGATCTGGGGAAGCCAATGCGATATTTTCGATTGATAAATAAAGTACCGGACTTTGTTCTTATAAGGCTATTACGAGATTTCAGCACATAATGTGTTTTCCAATATTAAACGAAAACAATAACAAGTAATGACTCATAAGGACTCTTCAATGGTTTAGTTTTTGAGCAAAAGAAGAAAAGAAAACGAGAAAATTATCTAAATACGCTCAATTTTGTTGCTGCAGAAAAACGATGCTACTGGGCCTCCTGTATTTCAGAGCTTATTCCACTTCACTTAATTTTCGAGTCAATTTAAAAAGCAAAATTTTGGAATTAGTTTTAAAAAGCCGAAATGTTCAATTTTCTTACCAGTATTTGCGTAATACGTTGAAAGTAAGACTCTTATTCAACGAAATTCAACGGAATAAAAAGTATCAAACGGGTAAGACGCAATAAGTTGTCAGCAAAATAAAACAACAAAATAACAAAAGAAAACACGCTCTGTATGGGAACATCAAACAAGTCATCAATTGTAGCACCCACTCGTTTATGATGTTGGGTAACTTTGTATTAAAGCTGCCTGTGAGAAGTCACGGTTTTACAGTGACGCTCAGCCTTTAAAAATGTCGATGCACCGGGGATCAACCACTCCTTTTTCATTGTTTACATTTGAAAATACCCCGTGTTAATTGCAAGAAAACTTCAAAATTTGAAAATATCTCTGATACTTGCTTGAATTTATTAATGGAATTGATGCTCTTAGTAACTCGGTATTGTGTAAGCGTGAAAGGGTGGCGTAACTGGCCATCTTTAACGTTTGCAATAACTGAATTAAAGAATAACATGCTTCAGTATTTACCTGGATTCTGTAATGCATGGAGTTCACGTCGTTCTTTATGAATTCGGAGGCGTTTTCTGTTTCTATGGACAGCAACTCACAAATTCTCCCCTTCACTTTATTTCTTAAGGCAGTCAAGTTCAGGTTAACCGAGCGGCACCAGGGCGTTCTCAAGCAGCCATAAAAACACCCATCTTCACTTTCAGTAGGAAAGTACTCAGAAAAGCCTGCGATCTTTGAGGGCGGAAGTGATACTAAGATCCTGGAATGAGGTACAAACGAAATTCCGGCAGACGAAACTTTTCTTACGACGAGCAATAATGAGAAAAAGATTAAAACAAAATTGGTCTTAACCATTGTGGTCGATTAAAACGAGAAAATATAATGGAAGGACAATAATTGCAGGTTTCGCAAAGAATAGTTGGTTGTTTTCTTTTACAGCCGAATGCGTTTTCTCCCACCCGCCAAGGTTTCGAAATTCAAAGTTTTTGGGCGGTTGTATTGTTTGGTTTGATTGACTATCAGTATTTCCCAAGAAGACACGGATTTTTAATTACAGAGCGGGCGCAAAATACTATGAAAACGGCTGTGAATGGCTATAGGCGACGTAATATTCTAATTCATATCATTAACAAATAAATACATTAAACTGGAACAAAAACTAAAAGGTTGAATAATAAATTTAATAAAGATAAAGGAAAAAGTGTATAAATACACGAGAATGAGATACTGAATTTTGTAACGTCTCGCTTGGAGAGAGATAGTTCGGACTTTAACGGCACCTGTTATATTTCTTGTTTTTACTCTCAATAGAATAATTGAACAATGGACCAATCTACAACTACTTAGACCGTACAATTGTTATTATCTCTACAATTTGGTTATGCTTAAATTGTTGTGGAATAAGTCGAATAAATGTGTTGAAGCCTGAGATGTTCTACTTATAAAAATATAAGTGCTTAAAAGTGTTTATATTGTTTTGATATTAGTCAGATGCAGGGATAATTCTCGAGAAACAGAAAAAGAGAAAATAGAAAAAGTCAAGCTGAGTCTGACATTAATTATAGAGACCAAATCAATTGAAAACGAGAATATATTAGTAAAAATTCAAGAAAATATTATTTAAGCACCAGACAAAACACCAAGTTCTATTATTGGGAAGAATAAATTAACTAAATGAAAAATATTTTTAAAGAATCGGAAACGATTTTGATTGTTGTTTTCAAACTCTGTTTTTTGTTAAATTATATCGTTTTACTCAATGACCAAGGCAAATTCATTCTTTCGATCCAGTGCTGCTATTCCCACTTCAGCATATTTGGCGTACTGACATGGTCATTATTAAGGAGATTCGATACAGTTTCCCGAATTCTCAACCATCCTGTCAATCACAACTTGAATCTTCTGCTACAGGGATCCGATCATCAAACTATTTGGCCATGCCATGTATCTCGGGATAAACTTTATAAAAATGTAACGTGTGTTTTCCTTGCTTTCAATGGCAACGGAACGGTGAACCCGTTAAATTAACTATTTGCGAAGTGCTGTTCGCTACAGGGATATTTTTAACAAATAAGCTATGGGATATTGTACATGAGACCTTGGTCAACACTTTGAAGTTTCTATCTATAAGAGGAATTCTGAGATATTTGCGTATTTTTATTTTCAGTCCATACGCAGGCAAGGAATTTTTTTACCATTCTTATTTAGCTACCTCTTAATTCTAATAGCATACCAAAAATGAAAGCAATCGGTTTTGTTTTCGTAAATTTTAGGGGCCATTCCGAGGTTCCGATATTTTTTTCTTTTTTGGCCGCCAAATAAAATTTCGCCGATTAATTTTTCGTCATTTTCGTACAATAAAATTAATATATTGAGAAACATTCGGGTTCAATTTTAGCTCCATTGAAGGGTGTAAGTAAGCAATTAGATTTTTTGAAAATCGGTATTCCAAACACCTTGGGAAGAGACATAACATAACTGACAGAATTAGTTTGCATATATAATATTTTATTGATTTTATATAGGGTAGTTCAGATACATTTAGTCTTTGGTTTTTCTTTAAAGGTAGTAGCCATCAGTCCTACAAACTATGCCGCTGCCATTTTCAAATCCTTTGTTTACTATAAAACTCATGTTTATTGTGATTGGATTCTTCATGAGCCTTTTGACATCATTTAGCATCCGTTAATGTTCTTTCTGTTGCCTGCTGCAAAGTTAGTTGTGACGTCAGGAAAGTGCACAGAAGCTGCGAAAATTTTGCGATGAATTAGGAGAAAGCCTTCGACGTTATGTTCACAGGGACTTGGCATCTAAAGAACGACAAGAAAGTTACTTATCTTAGGATTATACAAATTTATACACAAGAAACTAGTTTTCTTTTTTAAATAGTATATAAACGGTACGTATTTGCAGTTTTGAAGTCTGCAAACTTTTAATAAAGTGATCGATAAATGCTTTCTTCATTTTGTGACGTCGTTATGATATTTTGAAAGTATTGTCCTGTCTGTAACCGCCCTGATCAGATAACGGACTCAAACCTCTGCACTCTTAACAGCGAAGATGTACGATTAGCCAAACTTAGTTTCCAGAAAATTTTGAGCAAAAACATACATAAAGCTGAAGAAAAAAAAAAAAAAAACAGTACAGAACAAAGACAAAAAACTATTTTGGTATCGTCAGTCATTTTGCAACACACAGACATGATAGTCAAATTAGACATGACAGTTAAAAAAGAAACGCAAAAAACAAAAACAAAAAAAACAAAACAAAAACACAATTTAAACAATGTGGATCAGCCATATAACATCCCTAATCGACTTGAGACCATAACGGTCAAGAAACCTTCATCCACGATTGAAGTTTTACACTTGACGTAAATTTGCGGCATGACTAATCTTCCTTAAATCGATAAAGCGTTAATAGAGGCGTGTGTCACGCTGCTGTACTTACCTGCAAACCCCTTTTCCCAGAAGTTCTCCTAGAGATGTTGATGATTCCTAGTGAGTCTTTAAATAAAAACGAGACGACCAGCAGACTGAAAATAAGAGCACGTTTTGAGAGCATCTTTACAAGGTTGATGAGAAAAATATATCTGGTGGATCTGTTCGTGAAGCCTTTCGTTAATACTGAAAATTTAACGAGCTGATTGGCCTTATATACGATTCAGACGGGGTAATCCGGCTTCTTCAAAGAAAATGTGACTTTCTCTTCAATAGGAAATTGTGAAATTCCTTTTTCCGTGCTCAAAATTTTTAATAGCAAAACTTTTTATAGAAAGTTTTAAAGAAAGCTCATAGGTGCAATTTGCTATTTATGAATAGCATTTGCCTTTTATCGGCATCAACAAAGAATTTCTTCTTTCCTCAACTATAAATTTGTTTCACGGCGACATCCGCCACGCATATTTTCAATTATGACTGCTGTATGGAACGATTTGTCATGCTCTTGACTGCTGCTAATGAGGATAATAGATTTTAATTCGCAATAGATTCCTCAACTAAATACAAAAAGAGGAAAACGTATTGCACACTGGCGACATAACGACATAGGCACGCGATGTTTTGTTTTCCTATGTTCAAGTGACATAACAACGTAACATTGACAGACATGGACGTAACGACATAAGATTGTTTTCTTTTCTCTTTTGTCATGACAGTTTTCTAGATCTAGTCAACAGCGTACACATTACATCCTTATGCTATTATAGTGTGCGCCATGATGAAGCTGCTAGAATTAGTCTTGTTGCCGCTATCAAAGATATGTGTGTAGTTCTATGTCGCGCCTATGCTCGGTTTCCAGCTCGTTCGTGGGAGCATTGGACTCCAAGGAACGCTTATGTCGCGCGCCAGGGCTTATAACGCAATACTAGTTCCAGTACCGCGCGGTTAAACCAGGCTTTTTGTTTTGAAAAGGCGGCTTTTTTGGCGGCGAACTGTCACATTTTGACGAACGCTTAGAAAACTAGCGCAAAGATAAGGCTATTATTTTTCTTTATGACTCCTTCATTATCGAACAAATATCTCAGCTTTTGTACAGTATGGTTTTAATGCTGTACAGTTAGTCAAAACAGCAACTCAACCCAAAGTCACCCTTTCGTACCTTTCCTAGAACAATTCAACCCTACGATTGTGCTTGTTTTCGCCAGAGAACGCGCATGCGCATACGTTATTCAGCACGTTCATAAGTGCGTATACTCTATAACGAAGAATCAGAGTGCAGTTAGATTTTCCTTCGATATAAAAGAATCAGCAGAGATCATCAAAGCTTATGTGCAAAACTATGACATTCACGCCTACCCGTTGTTTTGACTTTGTTCTAGTTTGTGCTTCATGTATATGACGCTTTCGCAATAAAAAGCGTGGGTCTTCTCACACTTAAATTAAACAGAGCGCTGTAGACAAAGAAAGGGAAGATAAGATTACAGGAAGATAAGTTTGTTTTTAGATAACGTCGTCAAAATGTCGTGAGCATATCCGAAATAAGGCGTTTTTTGCACAAAAAAAACACCTGTAGTTTTATGACACTGATGTGAACATCCATTCGATTTTCTTGGATTCTCGAAGAGAATGTCTCAAAATCCAAAAACCCTTTACAGAGATTCTTCTTAGGTTACCACCCATAGCCCGTTCCACGGATAAAAGTGTGCGATGCCATATTCGATCACACAACACGGTTCCATTCACGAATTTCATTCACGCTTGTAAACAGTAACTTAACATGTCTGAAAACATAGATTTTCGTCGCTGGGATGTAGGAAAACTAAAGAAATTTCTCACAGAGAGAGAAGTACCCATAGGGAATGCAAACAAAGAATCCTTAATCGCTCTAGCCGAGTTTGCAGTACAGTCTCTTGAGGAGCAAAACTACCACTTGATTAGACAAAAAAGTTTGAAACTTCGACTGGAGAATGACCATATTACGCTGCCCGACCCTGATGAGCTAACTGAGGGCTGTAAAGATGGCCCTAGTTGTTATCCTGAGCTCTCGCAAGCCGAGACTGAGAACTACTTCGATAGAAGTAAGGTAACATGGGACATTGTATCATTGTTTTATCGAAAGGAAAATAAATTGCATCTTTGTATTTGCATTCTTTTGTCTCTAATATGTCTATATAATCTTCAGAAAATAAGACATTCAATAAGACATTCAAACCGGGGGTAAAGAGGATCTTCGAGACGGCAAATCACTATTTATGTCAGGTCATGTGAAGAAAGCACAATATAATGGAATCAGTGTCAATATATCATATTGCTTTTTATATTATTTTTTAGCGGTCACGGTAACGAATCCTGCATTCTGATTGGCTAATAGAGCGGTCCGGAGATTCCTATACCTGCCCTAGGTCCGTGGATCGATATTTTGAGCGCGCTGCTCGCTCAAAGTATGTTTTCCCGGGCGCTGAAAAAAATAGTTATTTACCGGGTTAGGCCTCGGTCAGTATTTCCAAGACCTCGGTCACGGTATTTTTCGATACGGACCTCCCACCCGGCAATTAACCGCTATATACAAGCCAAGGTTAGTAGTCATCAAATCTAAAGCTGGTTCTTTTAGTAAAAGAACTCGTTATGTTTATGAGTTTGTTTATGAGCGGCGACTGAAATATGCCGATTTACGCTCGCTCGTAAACAAGCGCATCAAACAGAATCAGGCAGAATCCTACAGAATCCGACATAATTCCACTTATCAGAAAAAAAATCCACTTATAGCGAAAAAAAAATCCCAAATATCTGAGCTTTTTTGCCATAAAGATCGATGCGATCGATAGATGTATCCATTAGTTTGGATTTTTCTAAAGCAACGCGATATACGTTCGAAAAGAATGTTTTCTGTTGAGAGAGCTCGAGAGTAACTCGTATTATTATCCGTGGGCGAAACACCTTGATGCGTGGGCGAAACACCTTGATGCGTGGGTGAAGCGACTCTTGATGCGTGGGCAAAACTACTCTTATAGACGTGGGCGATACAACAAGGTGGGCGAAACAACCTGTTACCGGCAGCAACTAGACCTCTGTCAGCATCAGTTGTTGCATTAGTCAGTCATGTAACAAAAGGACAAAGAACAAACAAGCTTTGGTTTCAGTATAGAGCTGGGAGAATCACCTCTAGCAAGTTGCAGCAATGCACAAATAAAGTAGATCTAGAAACTGGGAATATAAAGGGGAGGAAATGTCAATCCTCAAAAGTGTAATGAACTACTATCCGCATGCAAGTGCCCTAGCATAAGATTTGGGCAGGTATAATGAGCCGTAGGCAACCAGTGATTTTATGAGACTCCAAAAACCTCATCGCAAGCACCTTCAGGTACTGTGTTGTGGTGAATATATATTTCCAGACTACCCATTCATAGCTGCAAGCCCTGATGGCCTAGTACAGTGCAGCTGTTGCCCAAAGCGTCCGATAGAAGTAAAAAAATCCATATAAATATAAGCACCTAACAAAAAAAAATCTGGCAAAACAAAAAGACTCTTGTCTACATTTAGACTTTGGTAAAGTGAAACTAAGGTATGATCATGAGCACTACTTGCAAGTTCATGGCCATATGCTCTCTACTGGTGCAGACTTGTGTTATTTTTGTGTGCGAACAGAAAGTGTAAGTGACAATTTTCAATGTGAACAAGTCACTTAATGACAGGGATCACTTGGATCTAGCTGCAAAAAAATCAAGAATATTTTTCAACCAGGTTATAGTGCCAGAGCTACAAAGGTGACAATAACTTGAATAAACTTAGATAAGTTCTGGATCTTATATGACAATGACCTTGGATACCAGCTTTGGGAACACAGAGGAAGTTGTTTTATGTTATAAAGCAATTTTATATAAAGGATCTAGGAATTTCTCTTACAAGATGGGGGGGGGGGGGGGGGGGCGAAAGCTCTTTAGTATTAAACCCCCTGTCTGCTAATACCGTATCTCCTGCTATTAGCTTCTCTGTGATTCCACTTAGTTCATTTTCAGGTGATAGAATTCTAGGTGGGCCTGGCTTTTGTTGCTTGCTGACTTGGTATCTTTTCGTTGTTCTAGAGTTCTGTTCTTTGTAATAGTGCAAGAATGGTAATCTATTTTCGACTTCTTTAAAAATCCACAAAAACTGGGAATAACTAATTCCTGTGTGTAGTTTCATTACAGTTTTCGATTCTTTGATTTTTGCTATTAAACATTAATCAGATTTATTTTCAAGCGCTTCTTTTGTTCTATTAAGTTCATTTAAGAGTTTTTTTTTCTTTTTAGCTCGTTTTTTTCTTCCTCAAGCCTGCATTTTAAGCAACGGGCTAAAGAACAGGTATAATTACAACTTTCTGACACTTGTTGTATTTCCGCAGCATATGCATGGTCTGGCGGTGGGCTACCTCTTCAGAGGTCCTTCTCTTTTTGTTTGGTTGTGTTTGATGAGTAATTGTATGTTTCCCGTGTCTTATTGTTCTAATTATTTCGCTTGAGACTTGTTTGGCGCAAAAACTACTGTCAATTGTATCTCTTGCACTCATGAGTGTGCACTCTGGGCCATCATAGCTCTTCAGCCACAGCTCTGGATGGATATGTTGGCCCTGAGGTCGACCAAACACAAAGTGGTTGCTACAGACTCGATTATTAGATGTAACTTCCTTTTTATTTCTCTCCCGCCAGATACCGTAAAGCTGCACTGCTGGTTTGTGCCAAGACATGTGTGCAACATCAGGCTTAAAGTGCAGCTCCAGGGAAAGGGAAGACCGTTTTGGGCAAAATGAACATTATCTGAGGCTTACTTTCCCGAAATTTTTTTTTCGAATTCCTCCAATCCCGAATAATTCGCATCTTTTCAAACGCACGCGATTTGCCTTGGTTTGGCCACAGGTAGCCCAGGCAATGGTTTCGAAGCTTGTTCGTAGCTTGGAATCGACTGTTATTCTTAGAGGTAAAACGAGTGGATTGAAGTCGCGATTTTTTGTGAAACATTGCCAATAAAATTGCCTTACAACTTAGAACATGCCTTGTTGTTGTCATATTTGTGTGTAATATACGATTTTGGGGGGTTTTCGTAACGGAATATATGCTCTCCCCCTTCTAAGGAAAGAAACAAGGTTGGAGACGCCATTTTCGGTAGCACTCAAATACCGTAGAAATTCGCGAGGAAAATACAACAAACGAATTATTTTTATCTCGCAGACCTATGCCAGGGTACACTTACATTCGATTTTCCCTGGCCGCTAGCCATATTTTAAAACGAGTAAGCAGCGATTTGAATCCTTGACCGCCGCCGTTGGACAATTAGGTACGCTCGGCTGAACACGGAGCTGAACTGAACACGGATTTTTCCTGTAGCTCTCATGGTTGCGGACAATATCGACAACTTAGAATGCACTGTCAGCGGAGCCGGAACTTCTCACAGAGTGAACTCTATTCTCGTAATGAAACGAAAGGTCGAGGACATAGACACAGAAACAGAGAAGGGGAGTGGCCCAGAGCTACCTACCAATCCACCGGCTAAGAGAAAGTGTAGACGCGCCTTTCCAGTTGATGCAGTAACGAGAGAAGTGCCACATTACTATGGAGGGAGACCTTTCTCACGTGCAATGTCTCGGGGTTGGCTCGTCATATGTAAGCCATTTTAAGAGACTAAGGCAGCAGTATCTCATTTGGATTGAATTGCAAAAGCTCAAGACACACCCTCTGTTGCTTGTCCCTGGATGGACGGGTTTTAATATCCAAATCCGTGACAAGATAGTTGTCGTTCAAAGCGCCATCGGATATCTAGACACCATTTATTCTCCTGCCACCGAGTTAAAAACTGCACACGAAGCGTTTTGTTGCGGTAGTGAGATTAGAAGAGATAGGCTTCAGCTGAAGGGCGTGGCATGCGTATTCGACCAAGCCTTTTACGCCAAAGCGATGGAGGTCTATTGGAAACAAAAGTCTCAGTTTCAAGGGATTGTGATAATAATGGGTGGGTTTCATCTGCTCATGACCCTTATGGCCATTATTGGGAGCCGCATGTCCCCGTGATCTAGCAATTAAAAGTGAAATAATTACCGAAGGCTCTGTTGATCAAGCACTCAATGGGAAGCACTACAACAGGTATGAGTTTCATCGGTAAACTTCACAGAAAAAAAAACAAAGCCTGGTGTTAGCATTGTTTAAAACAGTATCATCCTTATTTTGTATTTTATTTTCATAATTGCAAGGCAGTTAGACTACACAAGATTGTATATGAGGCCATAACAAGACTTATTCTAGACGACTTCGAGGCTACATGCGAGGAGAATGAGATCCTAAGAAGAAAGGAGGAGAAGCTTTCCCAGCTGAAGCTCAATCAATGCCAGGAAGTGTATCAACGCGCCTTAGACAGTCCAGAGATCAGGGAATGGGAGTTGAAATTTGAAGCCTATGTCTCTCACAAAAGAAAGGAAGGGAGTGACCTCGCCAAGTTTTGGCTGAGCTACCAGGACCTTTGCCAGCTTCTCTTTAACTTGTTATATGCCACCCGAACAGGGGGATGGGAGTTGTACCTCTCCTGTATTGAGGAGGTCATCCCATGGGCATTTGCCTATGACAGGCAAAACTATGCTAGATACTTAGTGCCGTACTTGGATGACATGCGTTCACTACCTGAGACTATGCCCGAGGTATAGAATGCCTTTTTAGATGGTCATTTCAGCGTCCAAATGACCAAGGACAATCCATTAGAAGAAGAAGTACAGATAACCGATAAGTACCCTGTGCCCTCAACTGCAGTTTATGATGGAATGGCCCTACTGCAGAAGTTCAAACCGCCTGAAGGGGCCACATTCGCGGTGGTTGCTAATATACTATTTGAGTTAGTAGCAAGCAGCCCAAGAAAGCAGATAGACGTGTTTTGCGTCTATTGAGACATTTCCATTAAAAACACTGAAAGATCGAAGCGCACACCGGGGAACGAAGGTACATTACACCTTCGTTCCCTGGTGAACGAACATTATACCCGGCTACCAAGTAAAAGACTGGAGAAAGATCCTTAGTGTTTCTGCGAACAAGACGGAACTTGTGCGTTTCCTGGTAAAAGAATGGAAAAAGCATGAATTCAGGAATAGACTAGACGATAGGGTGCTGTATGTCACGTTAGTAGACGACTGCTGGAGAATCAATTCACAAATGGCAACCATCGTTCCTGAGCTTCAAAGCTCCCAAGAAGAGGCCGACACACGTATGCTGTTACACGCACAACACGCAGGCGGCACATGCGTTGTCAACTCGGACGACACCGATGTGCTCGTGATACTTCTTGGGCACGCTCAATATCTTGGTAAGCGCCACCTAAAGAAAGGCACAGGGACAAAGACTAGAATCATTGAACTAGATCAGATCACTAGGAAACTAGCGAGACTAGCAGCTCAAGACATCGCAATAGAAGACGCTCTATGCGGACTCGTAGGGTTCCATGCCTTAACGGGATGCGACAGCGTGTCTGCCTTTTCACAGAAAGGCAAGTGGAGACCGCTGCAAATAGTCCTCAAAAACAAGAAGTACATGGAAGCTATGAAAGAGATCGGGCGACAATGGTCGGTGACTGAAGAACTGTTCAGCGCAACTGAGGAGCTTGTTTTCCATATCTACGGAAAGAGGGGTACGAGGGTAAACAGGCTAATATACGAACTTCATTGTGCAAAAGGAGTAAAAATCGAGCCAAATGCTCTTCCCCCTTACCAGTCATCCCTCAAGTTACACGTGTCTCGCGCAAACTACCAGGCAGCGATCTGACGGAGTGGACAGGAAGCCCTTCCAGAGGTTCCCCTCCCTTCCGACTACGGATGTCAAATAGCCTCGACTTTAAGTGACTAAAGAGCCTCAGAGGAGGTGCTAGAACTGCCGAGTGTGCACAGACGAAACGTGCTGCTGCTTATAAAGGCAGGGCTGAAATGCACTGAAATGTGTAGCTTATCGTGTGACCACATGGCTACAAACGATGACGACGAAGATGATGGTGAGATAGACGCAGATGACGAGGAATGATACGGGTCTGACATTTGCTCCCATAAAATCAGACGGGGGATGATGAGTGGTCGAAGCAATTTCTTACCCTAATGGATAGCACTAAAACAAAAAACATGTTCAGTTCTGACGTTATTGAGGTCCTTAAGAGATTGCTTATAGCACCTTTTTTGTGACTAATTTATGAGTAGATTTGTCAAGACAGACTTTATCAGATAGGGTGATCCATTTACGTGAAACTCTTAGAAGCATAATCGGAATAAAACTACAATTATGTTTTTTTTATAGAGGAGGCACGAAAGGGGAAACTCCTATAAAGTAGACGGGGGTGATCTTCCTAACTTTTATGGTATAAAATTCTACTATCTGCTATCCCTTCGCATTTAGCCATCTATATATATTATTAACGGTTTAGAGCGAGTAACTTTCTAAGTAACGCCTTAGAAAATAGAAAGCGAGGCCATATTGATTGTGATTTTAAACATAATTGCATTCTTATAAAATAATGGAGTTATATTGATTTTTCTTGCGTATTGTCTAGCCGATTATTTTCTATTTCAATTTAGGACTCGCTTAACCGGTAACGCATCTTCCTCTACGGCAGTGAATGCAGCTGAATACTTGAAGGATAGTGAGCTGGTGTCGGCTGATGTGTATGCTGTCGGCTGTTATGTTCCTGCGTTCAATCGCTTGAGTGCGGGTTTCTTTGGAGGTGACCTTGGTGAGAATGATGGCATCGTTTGAACAGGGTGATTCGCATATTGAATTTTTCACGATAACAACCGTTTTGAGAGCCAGATAAGAAAAAAAATGACAAGCTAAGAAGTATATATTTTATATGTAATAGGTCTTGCTTGTTTGCATGCAATACACACGGGGCACTAAAAACTTTTCAATAGCAAATTTACAAATGAGCGAAATCGCATCTTTCCTCACGCGAGTCACGCGACATTAAAAACACATATTTTGTCCGAAATATTTGAGAATCGGTAAATAAATGTACAAATGGGCTTAAAACCTTCACAAAATTATACTTGGTGGTAAAAAGACACACGTGAAACGTTTAAGAGTTTCGTTTATTATTACATGTTTCATCCGCACTCTGCGCTTTCAAAGCAACAGGTCTCGATGGAGTCCATATGAAGTTTCTCCAAGAAGCTGCTCCTGCAGTTTCACTTCAATATTTTATTTGCTAATAAATTCTGGTGTGTATTTACCGGACTGGAAAGTTGCTTGAGTAAGTCCTTTACACAAGGGCGGTAAAAGAAATATTTTTGACTATTATAGGCCGATTTCCGTGCTGTCATTTATTACTCGGGATTCCTGTGGAGAAATCCTCGAGTTGAAAATTCGCGTTTGTTATCATTTTGTTCGATCGCAAAATGATACCTCGACTCTAAGCTAAGCCTAGATTTCGTTGAATAAGCCTAAACTCCAAACTATCACCATGGTTTCACACTTGCCTTTGATGCATTGCACGGCTTTGACGTCAGATATATTTATAGTGAGGAAATCATGGAGTATTCTTCGTCTTGAAATATGCTCAAACCGCTTACAAATACCTAACCTTTCTCAGTATAGCCACACTCAAAGATGTCGAGCGTTTTCTATACGGGCATTTTAAGAGATACCGCGAATCTATCGTGATTTACCTATCAAACAAGTTACAAATCTTATCAAAAGAGAACTCTATAGTTACTAAAGTAGTTATACAGGTGCCACCATTACAAAGGACTCAACTAAAGAATGTCAATAGAGTTCTAAAGACGCAGAAACAAGGATTATTAGTAAGCTTGCTATTATTGAATAAATAAGACAAGATACCTGTGTTTACGATCATCGCCATGTTTATAAGAATGAGTACATTGGTTCTTTTATTATTATTCTATCAAGGAAGTATTAGCTTTACGTATTTTATTATATTGATTTTAAAGCATTTTTACCATAATTTATGTACACTTAGAAGGAGTCTAAGTGATTAAGATTGAGTTTTTCCAAATTATTTTAAAAGTCAAATTAAAAAAATATCAAATGTGAGTAGAAGCACTGCATTTAATAATAAATTAAAAATATAAAATTATTAGCACTGGATTTAATAATAAATTCAAAATATAACATTATTTGAAGTAGCAAGCAAACGATTTCCAGCTAGTTTCTACATTGAGTCCAAATATTGAAAAATTAGCAAACAGCAAACATTTTACTACTGCATTTATGATAAGCCGAATGTTTAAAAAAAGCTCTCTTATTCTGGCATTAGAGGAAAAACATTGGCTTGGATATCTCGTTTCTTAAATAAGAGGTCCCAGTGTGTGGCAGTCAATCGCACCCACTCTGATAAAGTAAAGTAACATCAGGAGTACCAAACGGTTCCGTACAGGGACCGGCCCTGTTTTTGTTGTATATCAACGATATCTGTAAAGCATCAAATTCTCAAATCAGGCTATTTCCAGATGACACCATCATATACCGCCCAATCACATCAATGGATGACCATGCTGCACTTCACTTCAAGATGATCTGGATAGTGTACTTGATTGGTCAGCAGCTTGGCAAATGGAGTTCAATATAACCAAGTGTTACTTGTTGTCAGTCACCAAGAAGCAAAGACCGTCATGTTATCAGTATACAGCAAGTATGGAGTCCTTTGTTCAGGTATCAGATCAAGATTACCTGTAATGAGCAATTTTGCTGGGGCTCTCACTGTGCCAAAATAGCTACAAAGGCCAAAAAAAACACTGGGTGCGATCAGAAGAACCGGTCGATCCACTCGGAGGCACTCACTTAGCTTTCAACAATTGCATATTCTTTCCTTTAATTATTCTTTTTTTTTCCTAGAACAATAAGAACATGGAATTTACTTTTCAAAAATATTGTAAACAAAAGTAATCTGGAGTCCTTTAAAACAGCAGTTTTGCCAGCCATCAGGCAACTAAAGGTGCCTCCGCATCTCCGCGTAAACTGACCGTAAACTGACCTTGCCCTCCCCAGTATTAGCGTAAGCTACTAAATATACTGATGTATTAGGAGAGTAAATTATTAAAGTATTAAACTAGTAAGTATGGGGTATTAATATGACATTCTAACTTTTTGTAATAATGTGACAATAGTGCGTTAGTTGTAATGTAAGACATTTCCTTTAATCAACATGTGTACCCGTCCATATAGTAAGTTTTTTTTTATGAGGGTAAGCTTATCTTTGCAATGGAGCCCCAACAGCTTAGATATATTCTAATTAAACTTAGAAAGATTACTGCTAACGGTTACTAAGTATCAAGTCTTTATGAATTTACTATCGAGCTGTGCGTGGCGTAACTGTGCGGTAACGTCGTACGTAGCTACGTCGTAAGGTGCTTATCAAAGTACAGCATTGATGGGAGAACATAACTAGTCATTTTTTATTTCCATTTTGTTTAGTTCGCTCTTTTAATTTGTTGCGTCTTTGTATTTAATCATGTCGAGAAAGTCATCAAAAAAGGCAGCGAAGAACCGAACTGATTCTTTATCTCCCGGTCCGACAACCATCGTCGAGGACGAGGAATTGGTTACAATGGCGGCCGTGAAAAATCTTCTGGCCGTCCAGGAATCCATGATGAGATCCCTATTTGAATCAATGGTATCGCAGATGAGTAGCCGGGTCGATGATCTGGTAGAGAAGGTTTCGGGCCTAAAGGCAAGCCTTGAGTTCACTCAGAGTGAGGTTGAACGCTTTGGGCCTATCAACAAGAAAGTTAAAGAGACTGACAGCGAGGTTGTTAAAGTAAAGGACGCTCTCGAGTATCTCGAGAACCAGTCGAGACGTAATAATATACGTGTGTGCGGAATACCCGAAAGTCCAGGAGAGTCGTGGGCCGATTCAGAAGCTAAAGTGAAAGAGGCGATCCAGACGAAGCTTGGTTTGGAGATTGAGATCGAAAGGGCGCACCGCGTAGAAAGGAAAAAGGCAAAGGGCAAATCCTTGACGCAGTCGGAGAAAGAGAGGCCGAGGACGATCGTCTGTAAACTCAAGGACTGGAAGGCGAAGGAGGCGGTTGTGAGAAAGGCCAGGATTGACAAGCCGGCGGGTCTCTACGTATCAGAAGATCTTGGAAGGGCTACACTTCTTAAGAGCGAAGCTAAAATCGAAGAGATGAAGAAGGCGAGAGCTGAAGGGAAGAGGGCTTACTTCATACTAGATCGCCTAATTATTAGAGATCAGAAAAAGGATGCAGCCGAAGGTAACATCCAGGCAGCCGGCAGCGGATAGCGTGATAAGTAATCTGAATATTCCTTTAGCTAACGTTTTGCCTTTTTGTCATTTATCGGATGAAGATTTTCAATTAGCGCTTTTTGAACAGCAAAATGGCGTAATTAGATTCGATCATGATCGATTAGAAAATCTTAAATTTAACCCCTTACTTTCTGAAACAAACAAGCAACTTAGCATTATGCGTTAATAATGATCCCGATGCAAATTTCTATTCGTCGTTTTCATGTGACTACTACATCGAGGATCAATTTAACGAATTAGTGAATAGTAAGACGGAAAAGGGGTTGTCTATTTTACATTTGAATACCCGAAGTTTGTCCGGTAATTTTGATAAGGTAACCAATTTACTGTCAACACTGAATTTAAATTTCTCAATGATAGGAATTAGTGAGACTTGGCTAAAAAATGTTTGTCATTCTTGTGACATTCCAGGCTACAATTTGTTCATGAACCACGCAAAGGCAGAACTGGGGGAGGTGTTGGCTTGTATCTAACAGGAATTCGAGTTTATGCCGCCCGGAAATATGCTTTTCTGATACCTGCGCGGAATCCTTATTTGTTGAAATAACTCGACAAAAGGAAAGAAACATTATTGTTGGAGTTGTCTATAGACCGCCAGAAAAAGACGTACAAGAATTTTGTGATGAACTATATCAAATTCTTTTAGCCATCTCTAAAAATAACAAGTTGGGTATATTAATGGCTGATTGGAATTTGGACCTAATGAAGCATGATACCCATCGTTTAACTGCTGAATTTTTGGACATAATGTATTCTAAAATGTTTTTTCCTTTGATAACGCGCCCAACAACAATAACTTCTCATACCGCTACACTTCTTGACAATATCTTTATTAACGACCACGATAGTTTCAGTAAAAGCGGGGTATTGTTTTCGGATGTATCTGATCACTTGCCAGTTTTTACTTTACTTTCAGAAAAAAATTATGTTGTTGATCACAAACAATGGACATTTTAAAGAGAAAAATCCGCCACCAGCAAGGCGAAATTTAGATCTGAACTAGAAATGCACAGTTGGGATCATATCCCTGATGATGATCCTTGTAGTGCTTATAGCAATTTCTTAGATACGTTTACGACGATTTATAACAATTGTTTTCCATTAAAAAAAAGTAAAAACAAAGAAAAGCATTACAAGGAAGCCTGGGTTAACTAAAGGTCTCCTGAGGTCAATCAAGAAAAAAAATAACTTATATAGACAATTCTTATGCTCTCCAACATTACGTCACGAACATCAATATAAGAAGTTTAGAAATAAGCTTAATGACATACTTAAAATAGCAAAGCGTGATTATTATGACAAAAAACTATCCGAATACAAATCCGGCGTTAAAAAAACGTGGAGAATTCTTAATGAAGTTATTAATCGTCGTCAAAGTAATTCACGTTTGCCTTCTACATTTAAGGTTGCCGGCCGTGAAGTCAGCGGTCCGATGGAGATTGCAAATGGTTTTTGTGATTATTTCACAAATCTTGGTCCCTCGTTAGCGGAGAAAGTACCATCTTCTGATAAATGTTCCTCTAGTTTTCTGAACAATGATATTCTTAATTCAATATTTTTTTCTGATACTGATCACCAAGAAATCATTGAGATCTGCTCAAGCCTTCGTCCTGGCACAGCTGCTGGGTTTGACAATATCCACATGGATATTATAAAGCCAAATATTGATATCATTTCCAAACCAATAGCTGATATTATCAATTTATCTACTCGGTCTGGTATAGTCCCAAAGAAGTTAAAAGTGGCACGCGTTTTACCAATGTTTAAGGCTGGTGATCAGGCTTTTTATGCAAACTATAGACCTGTGTCCGTCTTACCAGTTTTTTCGAAATTTTTCGAGAAAGTTGTGTATAAACGGTTATATAATTTCCTGATTAAATATGATATTCTATCAAATAACCAATATGGTTTTAGAAAGAACCATTCGACAGCTCTTGCACTTCTTCATTTATACGATACTCTATCTAGTGCTATTGATATAAAAAATATACTCTAGGCGTTTTTATTGATCTGTCAAAGGCGTTTGACACGGTCAATCATGGCATTTTACTAGCGTAATTGCATAACTATGGAATACGTGGAACTCCTCTCAAATGGTTTGAAAGTTATCTTTCAGATAGAGAGCAGTTTGTAAATTTTAATGGTGTTTCTTCTTGTCGTAAATTAGTGAAGTGCGGTGTCCCACAAGGCAGCGTGCTCGGGCCGCTTCTCTTTCTGATTTATATCAATGATATATGTAGCGTTTCAACCGCCTTAGACATATAGTATATTTTATTATACTATATTTATTAAGTATATTTTTCTCCCATGAAGACTCATTATGTCTCACAATCAATAATGAACTTACCAAATTAACAGATTGGTTTTGTGCAAACAAGTTATCTATAAATATAAAAAAATCAAACTATATTATCTTTAGGCCACGGCAAAAAAGGCAAAACCTTGATATAAAGGTCACCTTAGGTGATCAGAATATAAAGCGAGTCAAGTATTTTTAGGTGTTATTCTTGACGAACACTTGACATGGTTACCACATACTACCAATGTCGCGCGTAAGGTTTCAAAAGCTGTAGTAATTATGTATAAAGCAAGTTTTTGCCTTTCAAAGCAATCACTATTGACGTTGTATTGTTCTTTGTTATATCAATACTTGCAATACTGTGTTAGTGTTTGGGGATCCACTTATCCATCTAATTTAAATCGTATTCTCATGCTCCAAAAACTAGCAATACGTATAATTGTTGGAGCATCCTATGATGCACACACTGATCCGATATATAGGAATCTAAACATATTGAAATTCAATTATTTATTTTTATTTCAAATAGGTAAGTTAATGTATCAATTTAAAAATAGGTTACTTCCCCAAACATTTAACAGGATATTTCAATTGAACTCTCAAGTTCACGAGAAGCTCTAACTTGTTCCATATTTCAAAGTTTAGAACAAATATACATAAGTTTGCGTTAAGACATCAGGGACCTAAATATTTCAATTCATTGTCTTCTGATATTCAGTCTACCAAAACGCTTAACTCTTTTTGTAATAAGTTAAAGACTTCTTTTATTAACTCTTAAGCATCAGAAACACCCAGGTTTTAATTCAGAGTAGTTGATTACCACAAAACCGGACATATCCAGCATATGTGCTTCACACCTAAGAAAAACTCCACTCACCTCAACTGTCGCTCCTTGAGCTTATCAACAGGCATCAAGGAAAGGCGCAGTAAAGCGCAGATTGGTAATTACAAGTATAAGCGCTTCCTTCCTTATATAAAGTCTTAGACAGGATAGCATAAGGATTTACTGAGAAGGGGGGGGAGGTGGCTTGCGCAGCCATAGGTATAATAGTTGAAGAGCTTATAATAGTATATGACCCACAGTTGATGGAGGGGGGAAAGGATTGCTCGCCCCTTACGCAATCATTAGCAACGCAAATAGAGAATACGGATAACTTTTAACTGATTGACTTGCTCAAAGAAGGCACAGGTGGCAGTATTCAACTTCAATCGTTGTTGCATAATTGTTCCAATCCGTGAAACCGTTTTTAGTCTCAAGATGCGTCGGGTGGACTTCAGCGAACCTCAGGGAGGTAAAGCGGCTTGTGACAGAAGGCCTCGACAATAAAAGCATACATCCGCCGCTATATCAACATGTCATGATGTTGTTACGCTATCGGATCTTCGGACTGCCATGCTGTCTTGTAGTGGGATTCCCGGGGTCCGAGTCGCCCTCGTGGATGCAAGCATCTTATCTCCTGTTCTCTCACCCAGAATCCCTAACATTAGCAGCATGAACAACTTTGTAATTGGCGCCGATGGGCTAACCATGTGGACTATCAGCTGGACCTGGCTCAAGGGTTAGTAAAGGCACATTTCTTGTTCACTTGATCTCACAGGCCAAGTATATATATATATATATATATATATATATATATATATATATATATATATATATATATATATATATATATATATATATATATATATATATATATATATATATATATATATATATATATATATATATATGTTGATATATTCCTAAGAAGTCAAGGAGGGTGGGGTGTCCGACGGCGCTTCGGATATTCGAGGGGGGATTAAGTGGATACCATTTTAATCAGATAGTGATTTAACTTATTTTTATTCTCCCTCTCAGTGCCTATTGACCAAGCGATTTCTAATTTTTCGGGCTTGTTCAGTGACGTGGAGTTCGTCGACATCAAGCGTGCTGTTTAGCGGATGGTGACCGCCCCTGAGCCAGAACCAGCGGTCAGCAGTGAGGAAGAGCCTACAAAATATATTTTGCTGTCCAGTAGATTGCTGCATGAAAAGCTATACACACTTGGCCTGTTTGACCTGGCCAAGCTTGGCTACCACCAAAAAGTAATCGGGGAGGAGCAGGTCGTACCATCTATTGGGATGGACGTTAGAATCAAGAAGCCGCACTTCTATATTGCCGCTAGGATGGGCGGTCAAGGGAAGCAATAAAACCGTCCGCTCCACGGTAGACCAGAAGGCCTTCTTGTATGAGATGTTCGACCAGGGACAGGAGACTGGCCACAAGACGGATCCCGGCACCGTCTCTCAGAAGATGCGGTACGCTAGGGGAGTGACAGGGGAACGCCGATTTATAATCAGCGAGTTCCTAACACCGGGCCAAGTACAGGCATACTTTTCCCGGAAACTAACAAAAAGTAAAAGGTCCGATGCAACGGCACAGGATGCGGAGGCAGTAGAGGCTGCGGAGGAGGAAACCGCCTACTTCCGTACGAGAGCTGCCATCCTAAATGAATGCCAACTAAAATCGACCTGTGCCACTTATACTCCAGGTCTAGGCTCACTCTCTTTCAGTGGCCACCCTTTCCACTATCTGCAAAGAGCTAAAACTTCAAGTTCCCCGAGCAACCCGACGCAAAGCTTCTTTTCTTTTGTAGCCGCACTCGTGAATGTTATTCAAAGATGTAGTAGCGCAAATTCCTCGGGGCGACTATAATTTTAACACAGTAACATAAATTAAATTTCTGAGCCTGTTTTGACGACCAGAGTAAGTTTTACAATAACTTCAATACTTTCTTTTACTAAAAAGGAGAACAGATTACGGTGAGAGGCCACAATATCACAAAATGTTAGCGTTCCTTATAATTTGTAAGAGTCTAACAAAGACAACACAAGAGTTTAACAAATCTAGAGGTATCGCTTGCAAATTGAATTAAAACATAGAAATCCCCCATTTTCTTCTTTAAACCGGTTTGTTTTATTATTAATTATCAGAATAGTCTTGTTGCAGTTTTGGTGAGCTATTTTATGCTACGGGAGCAGCAGTTCTCTCCAATGAGGATGCTTCTGTTCGACATGACCAACATTGAATTATGGAGAAGCTTGGTATTCCTGCAGGGTGTGAAACATTGCAGGAGTGGAAATACAAAACAAGGGTAAAGCAGTCATTAACTATAGCAAGTGATAGCTATTAGAAGGCAAGGAAGCTAGAGAGTTTGAGCGACAGACAGGGAAGAGAAAACGTCCTGTGCGTAAAAAGGACACGATTCATTTAAAAGAACACCTGACCAGCAAAAAGCACCGTTGGTCAAACAAGAAGTACCTAAAATGGCTGAATCGAAAGAGGAAAGATAAGGGGGCGGAGAAAAAATGCCCTAGGTCCCATGGAAGGGGGCCCGCAATGATAAACATCTGAAAAAGCGTCCGGGCCACAGCACAACGTCAACAGCTTACGAACTGAGGGCGGACCTTGGCCACAAAAGAAACTCAAGCCCACCTCTGCCAGCCGCTACCAGCCCGCAAAAGCGTGCGAGGCACTACATTCACGAGGCCAAAAAGGGAGAGCCTTCGAGTTCGAATGCCCAACTAGCGAAAGCCAAAGGAGTTATTACCAGTGAAAGCGATAGCTACAGTGAGAGCAATCATGAGCAGCCGGTAACCAGCGATGACCCAGAGACTTCAAAAAACAAGTCGTTCGATGAGCGCACCTCTGATTACAATGATGTCCTGCCCTGGAAGATAAGAGGCATACACTCAAGGCTCGTTGCTTATCTTCGGGGGTTTGTTAAATGGATTCAAACGACATATGGGAAGTCGAAATCCAGGAGAGATGCAGTGCCAGCCTCACAGCAGGTAGCTTACCCTGTTCTCGTTCGATCAAGACTGCAACCGACCACTGTGCGCTACAGAATTGGTCTGTTAAATGGGGGCTCTCCTTTAATACTTTGAAATGTGAGACCAGTGTGTGAATACCCCTTTCATGTGCACGAGCATTGAATACCCGGACGGTTGTAAGCCAGTAAAAGAAGTAAAAAGGTGTAATTGCAACAGGAATAAACAAAACGAGGACCTGAGAACTCCGCTTGTCTATGTAAATTTCTCGCATTTGGTATGATTGCAATGGATTATTTGTTGTATTCTTCACTATATTGACTTGTAAGGCTAGAAACCAGAAGAAAGTGTATGCCTTTCGTGAATACTTTGGGAAACTCGCGCATCCTAGGCCTTTTTGTAGAGAGGGTGAGAAAATTTTCAATAACCTACATACAAGCATTTTAAGAAAGTCAAGACAATATAGGTTAGCCCAGGCCGCTCAAATCTTAGTTTCAGCGTGAAGAAAGTAAAGAATCACATCTATTATTATTAAAGTCAAGCCGGGAAGGAAGACATTCGATAAAGCTATTGAAGATGTTTTACTGGAGTGGGAGCAATGGTCTACGTGTGTCACGGAAGATGAGAAGAAGTAATGCACGTTATCTCCATGAAGAAAAGTGAAAGGAAACAGAAACTCCCCCGACATTTCAAGCAAGTGTAGGATGGGTCCAGAAGTTCATGACCAGACATGGGCTAGACTACAGAATCCAGGGCCCCAGAGAAATCTTTGTGAGACACTAGCTCGTTGGCTCGGCAGTCAAATTGAGTGTATAAATTATAGTCAACCGCCATAACCACTGGCTCGTTGGCTCGGCAGTGAGGTAGCGGGGAATAAATTATTCTAGATAACAACGGCACCATTTTAAGATATCTTTGTGAGCCACTGGCTCGTTGGCCCGGCAGTCAAATTGAGTGTATAAACATAGTCAACCACAATAACCACTGGCTTGTTGGCTTGGCAGTGAGGTAGCGGAGAGTACATTATTCTAGATTACAACGGCACCATTTTAAGATATCTTTGTGAACCGCTGGCTGGCAGTCACATTGAGTATATAAACTATAGTCAACAATTACAGAGTAGGTACTCAACCATTTTTTTTTTTGCAATATGAAAGCGCTTTACTTACATGATCCAAGAATATTTACCTATTTACAAAAAAGAAAATATTTGTTTACAAATAGGATTTTTATGTTTTCTCCTGGGAACAATTTATAGTTAATTGTTTAGTTATCAAGTGATTACGTAACAGCAACATACGGGTCCTAGAAGGGGTGCGCACTTTTATTGTATTGATACCCCCCTATGGGGTACTATATATTTGCCAAATGTACCTCGTGGACATTCTTGCTGTGAGTCAAGCGGGAAAAAGGCGAAAGTTTTGGTAAGTCCAACGTATCCAACTGTTGGTTTCTTTTATATTCCGTTGGATCCTCACAGAGTCATTGTTTTCTCTTGAACATTTTGTTGGGCGAGGATAATTTGCTTTGTCGATTCATTAGAGTTTACTGTGTGACCCGGTTGACTATTTAAATCGCCACACTTCAGTAAGCTTGTTTTCTGTTCTTCATGGCTCTTCGTAGGGATCCTTCGGTGCTTATCTTAGGTCATCCTTTTGTTAAGCGATTAAATCGTGACCTAAGGGCAGGTTTAGACCCGAGGGCAGCTAGAGATTTTAAGCTTCGAGGTACTGCTTCGGTTCGCTTGCATGGCGTGGGAGGTCGGACTGTTGACAAACTTCAGGCTTACGATCTTCATGTGGTTCAGAATTTATCGCCTGATGTTGTGATTTTGGAAATTGGCACCAACAACCTCCCTCCTTCTAAACCTGAAGTTTTAGGCTCTGCTATAGAAGAATTAGTTGCTTTACTTCTCGGGCGCTTTTCAGTCCGCATTGTCGGTGTGTGCCAGGTGATACCACGTTCTCACTCCTATGCTGACGCGCACATTTTTTTTCAATCAGTCGCTTGTTTTACATCAGTACCTCAAAGTGGTCTTAGCTCCCTTTCCCAATGTTTTCTGTTGGCAACATAGGCTTTTTACTCACCCCAATAAGCAGTTTTATTTACCTGATTGGGTTCATTTGAATCCCACATGTCAGTAATTGTTGTACCGCAGTTATCGCGGGGCCATTATGCACGCTCTTACTTTACTTTGAAGCACATTCACAGAGAAGCGGGTTTACCAGGCCATCTGAATTTATGGGTTCTTAAGTTTGTCTCGGCTTATTGGCTAGCTAGTTGTCTTGTTAAGGGTTTATTTTCCCTCACTTGTATAAGCCTTGTTAAATTAGCCTAATTATTTGGCTTTAATCCTCGGTCTAAGCGTCGACATTTTGTCTGACAGGTTCTCCCGTCATTGTAGTCCTTGCTTTATTCAGTACCTGGTAACCCCTTTTTTAGCTCTTTCGTTTGGTGTTTTTACTAGTAGTTAAACATTTTATTTCATCAGTCTATAATAAAGCCCTAGATGCTTAAATATAGTAGGTCAATTGAGCTTTAGGGCCACCAGGTATAAATAAAAGGTATCTGGTAAAGGTTATTAATACCCGATGAATCTGGAGTAGATTAAAAGCATAATACCCGGTAACATTTCATCTGGTAAAAGTTATTTAAAATATAAATACCCGGTAAAGCGTTATCAGGTTATCGGGTAAAGGAAAATATAAATACCCGATAAAGCGTTATCGGGTAACGAAAATATAAATACCCGGTAAAGCGTTATCGGGTAAAACAAAATATAAATACCCGGTAAAGCGTTATCAGGTTATCGGGTAAAAGAAAATATAAATACCCGATAAAGCGTTATCGGGTAAAAGTAAATATAAATACCCGATAAAGCGTTAAGAAAATATAAATACCCGGTAAAAGCAAAATGCCTCTTACAAGGACCATACCCCACCTCAACCATGAAAACTGGAACTTTCACCCTTTTAGTGTTCACCACCACCGGAGGAATGGGCGAGGAATGTGAAAGGTACCATAGTAGGCTGGCCGAGCTAATCGCCGCAAAGAAAGGGGAGGATAACGCGACAACGGTGTCCTGGATCCCCATCCGGTCCTCCCTAATCTGTCTAAGGGGATCAAGAACTGTAAAAAGGAACATTAAAATGCATAAAAAAGGAGAGAAATCATTTATGAGCGCACCATTGTAAACATGGTGATGACAAAAAGAAGTGGCGAGAAAGAATCACCTTGGAAAATACTTCTTTTTATACTGACTGATCCAGGAAGTTGGTTGTTGGTATACAAATTAGTTTTCCAATTGGGCATGCTCTCCGGTAGGGGGGGGGGGGGGGGGTGGACTCTCCATAAAAGTAGACGGAGGAGATCGACCTGTCTTTTAGGGTATTAAGAATATTACCGGCTGCTATCTCTTGGGGGGTGTTTTAGGATTTTTTCCGATGCTGATATCTTTTAGGGTGTTTCACAAAATAGTGGCCCTACCGCTCGAAACGTATTCTACAATAAACCAAAAGTCATCTGTTCGGTTGATACTTCCGGCTTTATTGTCGGTAACATAGAATACAGGGTGCGTCAGCCAATTAAAACGGGCATTGTTTTTAGGGTTAAAAATTCCTTAGACCACACCCAATGTGCTATCTCTTAGGGGTAAGAATTTTTGTTAACCACTCCCTTAATGCCGCTATCCCTTAGGAGTGAACCGCAACTATACTAGTTAATGTCGGGATTTTTGTATGTTAGCGTGTAGTAACCAAGTGTCACAAATTCCCCTGATTAGTTGAAACCCACTCAATACAACCCAATGTGAGAGAGTTTACACATGAGGAAGTACAAGCCAAACTGTAGAAATGGTAGATTTAGATTAGAAATTTATCCCCAATCTAATGCTGTAATCATTTTATCGAATTTCCGACTTTGTTTACCATGGTCGCGCGAGGTAAAACAAAGTTGCCTTCTGCTGTGGACTAGTTGTACAGCCCCTCCTCTCCTGATTTCGAGCACCTGATTTCTTTTGTAGGGGGTTACACCACAGATGGGTACCCCAGATGACATTCGTTTTCACCTTCCCCCTAAGAACCTGTCTAGGCTAAAAATAGGTTCTTATTACCAGTTTATGTTTGTATTCTTAATACCGCAAAAATCTCAAAATACTAAAATTTACCGATTTCATTAACAGGGCGGACACTACCAGGCCACCTTTTCCGACCTTGTTTGGTAGTGTTGTGCCCAACCCTTGGTGGAAACCCAGAAGTAAGGCCCACTATTGACTTAAGCAATGGTAAGTCTAGTACATTTAAAAAACATTCTTGAATTCAGAATATCTATTAAACCCTGTCGATTTTCTGAGCACGATGGATAACGTGGATATCGTAGAACGGTCACGAAGTGAAAGTAGTGAGGGTTGGCTTAAATATATAACTCATGTTTTTTTTTTTACGGTTACCCAGGATCGCATACAAGCTGATGTAGCAGAGGCTGAGGCGAGATTGGCCCTTACAACGAACGAAGCGGTAAGTAACTTATTGCGGACACATCTGTGCTAGTGATGTTGTTAGCAAGCCAGTCTAAGGTATTTGATTATTTTTCCGTCGTTGGCCCTTAGTGTTACAGACAAAACAAAACCTAATTATCTACCGTTGCGTAACCTGTGACTTAAAATCGAGTTTATGACGATGATTTCAAACTGTAGATTTTTAAAATTTTACAAAATTTGACATGCTTTTTTGTTATCGTTCACAGGACAGAGAAAGACAGCTGGAAATGGAAAGAAGAGAGAAAGAAGCGGTAAGTAACTTGTTGCGGACACATTTGCGCTAATGAGGTTGTTAGCAATCCAGTCTAAGCTAAGCGATTATTTTCTGTCTGATAGAACAGTTAGAGTAGAGTCATCTTTCGAAGTGAGATATTATGAGCCTAATCGCACTAGGAGGACAAAGTTTGTCTGGCCGGGACAAACAGCCAACCAAATTTTGTCATGGCCGATCGATTGGCTTGTAAATCGCATTCGCACTAGAGGTCAAACGAAAAGCCTAACGCGACACAAACGTCAATCAAAATTAGAGTTGCAGAGTTCGTTTACGTTTGATCACAATGCTTCCTTGGAATATTTTTGCACAACTCATCGTCTTACTGGTAGTAAATTCATTCTATGAATATCAAAAACAACACGTTCTGCTCAAGACAAGCTGGGTGTTAATTGAAAAACCTGTCAGATTTGACGATTGGCCTAGTTCCGGCAGCCTCAAGATGTGTTCGCATACCTGTCAACTCTCCCGCATTAGGCGGGAGTCTCAAGATTTTGGACCCCTTCTCCCGCTCTCCCAAACAAGAAAAAAAAAATGTTCCTACCAGCTGCTATTTATACAAACAAAATCCAAATTCGTTCCCCTGTCTATTTTATTCAGTTGTATTAAGCTATGTGTAGGATCGCCTTTTGAATATTTCACGCTAGTGATGACTGAAATAGAAACTTAGCCTAAATGCTAAATAGCGCAAAAATCGCTCTATAAACCCTAGCCCCAAAATTGACGTTGTAGACGCAACGACACTAATGGTCTTTCATGGCTAGGGTGAGATAAAAGGATTAAATGGATGGGATCCTGGTCACGAAAGACCATTAGTGTTTATGTTTCAACAACGTCGATGGGGTCATATAGTACATAACGCCGCTATTATCATAAGCCCATCATATTGCGCAAAAATCGCTCTATAAACCCTAGCCCCAAATTTTACGCTCGCTCTAACGCTCTTATCCAAGAAAAATATATTACGAAATTGGGCGTCACGCAAGTCAGTTAGCCGAGCGGTTTTTACGGCATGACGTCATAGGAGAAGCTCCCTGGCAGCATTTGTAGAAGGTCGATGCATTTTAACTCGATTTGTTTTCGGCACCAACATCAGACCAAGAACATGTAAGGATTAAAAGTTAAAATTGAAACTATTTATGATTTGTGTCTACATTTTAGGACCTACAACACCTCGTCGGTGCTGAAGGCGAAGGGGAAATTAGAGTCCGTCTCCGTGGAAGGGACACCACCTTCCAAAGACGTTTCACTGCTTCGGATACAAACGAGATGATAACAACAAATTTATTTATATCGATTCCACAGTTAGTTATGGATTAGAAATTTCAATTATGAATTAAATAATTTGGACACGAGTTATCAGAATCAATGAACTCAATCATTGCACGTGTATCATTTTTCAAATTGAAAAAAGATGTCTCCACAGCATTCTGTCTCCACTGTACTGATATAGGGAGGGTATTGTTCAACCACAAACTAATTGCAATTGTTTTATCTGCAGCTCTTGTATCAAGTGGCCATTGTCAACTTTTAGCTTTGCTCCAAAAACGAATCTTCAATGGATCCTGATGTCCGAACGTTATTATGCAATATAGGGAATACACCTTTGGATGTGATTTCCTGGCTACAGGCACGGGGATTACTGGCAAGGGAAACGCTTTGCCCACATCACGACCAGCCAATTCCAATGATACTAACTCTGTGCCCTGGCAGGTCTGATGGCTACAAATGGTAAGCATAATAGCACCACCCAATCAGTAAATAACTTTCAATATGTTGTACATTTGCTCAGATTAATATCTGAGTCTTTAGGAAGTTTGAAGTCAAGGCGTAGCACGATCAAAAGGCCGTGATTGCGAATTCACTGTACAATAAGGAGGCTCGTATTCCGATGACTACCGTGTTAACGGTTTTGTTATGTTTTATATAATATGGCTGTATAGTTATATCGGATCCGTTATATCTTCCTATATCTCTTTTCTCGGAGCGATGAATTCCTTTGAACGGATATGATAAAATCATGCATACATAATGACTGTAACATCAGAAAAGATAACAATCTTCAGCAAAATATTCGCCTTGAAAAATCACAGAATTCATCAAGAAGCAACATTTTCGAACGCTCACAAGCAATCCTACCGAGAAAATAAGAGCAACGAACTTGATTGCGAATAGACCATAATCAGCGTAGAGCCTTAAAACTTTCCGCTGATAACCTACTCTGAACTAAAATACTCAACGCGATGAAAGTAGAAAGGTCACCGCGATGGTGATAATGGGTAAAAGTAATAAGATACTATCCTAGGTTCCTTTCAGCAGAATCAATGGGAGGAGACAGATCAGTAAAAAAATGTTTACCTTATTCCAAATCCTATCATCACTAAACGATCTGATACCATTTTGTGGAATCCAAACAAAGTTTAAAGAAGCCGCAGTCCTTCAAACCACTGCAAATTTTGTAAAATCTTACAAATCTTTTGTTGCAATTGACTGTTCAAATAAATTTCGAGTTTTTTTTATACAATGCGTCCTTTTGACTTGTAAACATTTGACAGTTCAAAAACAGGTTTTTATTGTAAAACAAATAATTTTCAAGTGCTAGTTTTCAAGTGCTACGATACAAAACAACACACCAAACAAAATAAGCAGGAAAGAGGAAATGGCATTAAACTATACAAAATAACAAAAACGAAAATAAATAATTATGACCGCCACTGTTAATTTACGAATAACAAGAACATAGTATCCTAAGTTCTCACAAAGAACCATTCATATAAGGACATGCGGATGTTTAAATAAAATGCCATAGACATTGAAACTCGTCATCATTGCCTGAGTGTCGAACATTTTTTTAAAGTCACGTGACCTATGACGTCATTGACATTGACACTCGTCATCGAGGCCAGTGGTTGAGTAGTGTACATTGCCTGAGTATCGGGCCTTAAGGGTTTAAAGGGTAGGAGATATTAAAGCTTTTTAAAGTCACGTGACCTATGACGTCATTGACATTGATTGGCACTCGTCATCGAGGCCGGTGGTTGAATAGTGTACATTGCCTGAGTATCGGGCCTTTAGGGTTTTAAAGGATAGAAGATATTGAAGCTTTTTAAAGTCACGTGACCTATGACGTCATTGACAGAGTGACACTCGTCATCGAGGCCGGTGGTTGAGTAGTGTACATTGCCTGAGTATCGGGCCTTTAGGGTTTTAAAGGATAGAAGATATTGAAGCTTTTTAAAGTCACGTGACCTATGACGTCATTGACATTGACTGACACTCGTCATCGAGGCCAGTGGTTGAGTAGTGTACATTGCCTGAGTATCGGACCTTTAGGGTTTTAAAGGATAGGAGATTATGAAGCTTTTTTAAAGTCACGTGACCTATGACGTCATTGACATTGACTGGCACTCGTCATCGAGGCCAGTGGTTGAGTAGTGTACATTGCCTGAGTATCGGGCCTTCAGGGTTTAAAGGGTAGGAGATATTGAAGCTTTTTAAAGTCACGTGACCTATGACGTCATTGACATTGATTGACACTCGTCATCGAGGCCGGTGGTTGAGTAGTGTACATTGCCTTAGAATCGGGCCTTTAGGGTTTTAAGGATAGGAGATATTGAGGCTTTTTAAAGTCACGTGACCTATGACGTCATTGACATTGAGTGACACTCGACATGGAGGCCAGTTGTTGAGTAGTGTACATTGCCTGAGTATCGGGCCTTTAGGGTTTTAAGGATAGGAGATATTGAGGCTTTTTAAAGTCACGTGACCTATGACGTCATTGACATTGAGTGACACTCGACATGGAGGCCAGTTGTTGAGTAGTGTACATTGCCTGAGTATCGGGCCTTTAGGGTTTTAAGGATAGGAGATATTGAAGCTTTTTAAAGTCACGTGACCTATGACGTCATTGACATTGAGTGGCACTCGTCACCGAGGCCAGTGGTTGAGTAGTGTACATTCCCTGCGTATCGGGCCTTTGTTTTAATTTTTTTTTTTAAATGCTTCAAAAAGTATTTCCTTCCACTTTCCCTTTGTCCATTCTGGTAATTCCACGGGGTTCATTTCGGGGACTCCTTGGGATCGCTTCGGGGCCCGGGATCATTTGGGGGACTTTTTGGGATCGTTTCGGGTCCTGGGATCGTTTCGGGTCCTGGGATCATTTCGGGTCCTGTACAGGCCCGGTCCAAGGATCAAGCACCGAAAACCCTCGACTTGCCCCTCGGCGGTGACCGTAACAGCAGCAAAAACGGCAAATGCAAATGCACACATGATGCTGCGCCTCTTCCAGGGTCAGAAGCTGCCCCAAAGCCTTTTGCAGAGGAGAGGGCGACTCATCAACAACAGCAGTAGAAATGGCGGGAAATCCTCCTGGTGATGGCGGGAATGCCGATTTAATTTGGGAAGTGCTCTACGACGTATGCGGAAAGTACCGTCTACCATTGGCAGCCGTGCTTAAGTTACATTTTCCTTTCATTTGTTTTGTGTAGAATACTCGGTCCGTGCATCGTTGATCCGGATTTGTTTGTTTATACTTAAATTCATATGAAAATGTCTAAATGTTAATTAAATGTCATGAAAATATTTTAATCCATTATCGTTATTTTATACTAAAGCATTCGAGTGGAGCCGTATTGATTGTAGGATGGATAAGATTTTACACTGATTGAAGTAGATTCGCTACTGAAAATGTGCTGTAGCAGGGTAGCAGTTCAATGTATTTGTTTTCTTCCAAACTACCATTGTTTAAACTAATGTAATATTATAGAAAACAAATTATAATCAACAATGTTCTATCCTATATTCCACTCCATTCTGTGGAATATTTTCTGTTAAAAATGATCATTCTGTAAGATCATCGAGAAACTATTCTTGAATATTTATACTTTAAGATAACTAGGCCACATGATAAACATCAAATTTCAATCAAATTCAATATGGGAAAATCTAACTTTATTTTAGACAATCAGAGCTTGCATAAGTATTTGGCTATAGGATTCTTTGTTAGATTGGAATCATAAATTTTTGCATTTTTCTAATGTCCAGCTCACATGAGGCAAGTTTTAAAGGCAATCTTGTCAATTAATGCTCTTCAAATGAATGAGCACTGACGCATGATTTTTGTTTGTTTTAAAAATAAGAACTTTGACATTCCACAAAATTGTATATCTGGAGTTCCGCCGGCTGCCGGGGCCTAATGAAACCCCTGTTTATATTATTATTCTGTGTCTTGTTGCAGAAAAAAACCGACATTCCAATCTTGCTGGGGAAAAATCAGATAAAAGCCATCAGGAGAATGATTTTTTCTGTGGTGTGCAAGGCAATAGACATCAAAGTGATCTCATCTGGTGAGCATCAAGGCTACCAAGTTAGCTTAGCATCAGCCGTCACACTAGCTGCGAGAAAGGCCAGGCTGCACAAACCAGATTGCAAGTCGATTGAAATAAACATCAAGCTTGATGGGAGACCCTTTTGTGGTACTGTATGTAATCGATTTTGTTTTCTTTGACTGCACATACAGTACATTAGAAACAAAATTTGTAAAAGGCATTCCAGGAAAACTACTTTTGACTACTGAGAGATTGTAATTTATTTATTGTACATTTTCGATAAAATGATTGGCTTTATTTCTGATTCATTCCTTTTTCTCTTTCTATTGCAGGTAAACAGCAGGTGATAGTGTTGTACCAATTGTGGCTCATGCATCAAGCCAGAGTGCTAAAAGTGTGTTACCATTGGCTATTGCTAATTGTAAAGAGAGTAGCTAAGCGTTTCACTCTATATTAGTTGCATATATACATAGTTTGCACTTGAAGCTCCAAGTCTCCCATGAGCTATTCTAAAGCTCTAAAGTTAAGGGTTAATTTAATATACACACACACTGTGTGATTGAGGTTAGCTTTCTGTCTCTCCTCTCAAGGCAACCAGCTTGCTGGGCTACCAAGACTCACATAAATAAAACTTAGTTATTATTAATTGTTTTTTTTTTCTTGCTTAAATTCACAGGGACAATGCATTGGCATGACTTGAATATTGAAAAGGAGAAAATCAAGAGGCAAGGTCTTGTAGTTGATGGAAGACACTTTCAGTGAAATTCACAGGTACCACCATTACACGATTTTGCCTATATCGGCAATTTACTAAGAGAAATACTGAGTTATACAGTGTTAGCAGTTAATGCTAGTGACATATACGTTCAGACAGATAATAATAGAATGGAAATTATAAAAGGGGTAAATGAACTGCTTTTATTAACAGTTACCCTTGTCTACAAAGCACTTGTGATGTTGCTGAGGAGAAAAGATGGGTCTGATGCTAAATACAATGATTCCATTTGTAACCGGGGGATCAATCAAGAATGTTGTGTGTTTTGCAAAGTGATCAGGGTAGGTTTGGGTCTTTTTCAAACACTGCTAATGCATACTATTAAGTGATTAGCAATACTAAGTGCTGAATATCTTAATTGAATAGGTTGAGTTTCGATTTTAGTCACAGAAAAACCTAGTAGCTGGGACTATTTGGTATTTTTTGCCAAGATGTCTCTCACTTTCTTAGGCAAACTTTGCTCCTTTATAAGCCCCTAGAACTCCAAGTCCCCCAGGCTTCATGTCTACTCTAGAACTTTATGACTTAAACTGGAAACATATAATTTTCAGGGCTGTGACTGTCCTGATGTCTCAAGGGGAGAGTCCTGTTCTGCCTGTTTCTTAAAGAGCAAGGCAAATATTGGCAGGTAAAGAACCAAAAATTTGATATCTGACGACGGCAAGGCAATTTGTTTTTCTTCCTTGATATTTTAATTCATTCTCTCTCTGAAATTATCAGCAGTCCCTCTGTTTGATCTTATTTCTATTTAATTTGGGCATGCTCAATTGTTTGGGGGGAAGGGGGGAATCAGTTATCCACCTGTCAGATATTAAATGGTCAGAATTGCAAGTGAGGTAAAAATCCAACCATATTGACCATATTCCAGTCAAATGTATAAGCTAGCCATTGCTTATGTTTATTATTTATATAATTATTATTTGTTTTTAGCTGGAAAGTACTTAGAGATGACTTAACATTTCCACTTGATGAGGAGCTTTCTCATGTGAATCTGTGTGCCCTGCACTGTGAAATAAGGAACACAGAGCAGCTGCTTTCTTCACTTGGTCTCTTTGCATTTGAATGTGGCTCCTTAAATGAGTGCAATGCTGTTCTTTCTGAATATGGGCCAGACAGTATGAAGGAAAGGGACAAGATAACCGTCAAAGTCAAGCCAGGCCAAACAGACCGCAGAGTGGAAAAGCACAACATTCAAGTCTCTTCATTCTCAGGTTTTGTTTGTTTGTTAAATGTTGAAAGATGTTGGAAGAGTTGGTCATGTGAGGGGAAATGCTGATGATACTATGACTTATGATGCCTGCATTTTCATTTCTACTATCCCTTCTGATTTTAGGGTCAACTGAACGGAGGTTTTTACACAACATCGAAGATATCATTGTGAGGTCTCTTCCTCTTCCCAAATTGATGAACTTTAAAGCTAAGGAAGTTTCTACAGGCTACATTTTGGATCAGATAACATTTTGTGAAGAAATGATTCAGGTAAGTGGTACCAATTTCCCTACCTTAATGAACATTTATAATCAATTATGATTATCATTAGTTACAGTGTCTACAGGAATCAAGTCAGTAAGAATCCCCCTCTTTGTCAGCTGTTATTGAATAATGTACTCTATGTGATTTATCGTACACAGGTTTTTCATAGAAGCATCATATTATACTTCTATGGTATCAAAGACAAAAGGTAAACAAGCAATCCTATTTGGTGGATCCAATTAGTGAAGTCCTGGTACTTAGATGCCTGAGAGCTTCAGGGATATGCTTTTCTATTTTTATTAATTATAATAAATCCTATTTGGTGGATCCAATTAGTGAAGTCGTAGTACTTAGACACCTGAGAGCTTCAGGGATATGCTTTTCTATTTTTATTAATTATAATAGATCCTATTTGGTGGATCCAATTAGGATGCCTGAGAGCTTCAGGGATTTTGCTATTTATACAAAGACACCTGTAAATAGTGTGCTCTGATTGGTTATTGCCATATAACACCGGGAATAACCATTGGGGGCTCATCGTTATAGACGTGGAGAATCTCTCTGCGCTCTACGACGATGGCCTTGGCTGGTCATTCCCCAACATAACCATCGTGAAACAGACCATACAGCAGCTAGAGAGGGCGTGTCCGGGTGACGCTCGTTTTGGCTCTGAGGAGGAAGGTCAAGGGCTATGCCAGGTTTGGTATGCCACGACAGCCAAATGGCTCACATGGCTCGCGAGTGGGAAGCGGAAGTTGTGGGGTTGGCGTTATACTGTCAGCAGAGGAATTTCTGAAGTACACTTGTGTCGATCGGCCAAAGCCATCTTGGAGCTACGGTAGAATGACTGCACATAGGAAATACATCATGCATCTACTATTATCGGATCATTAATCTTTTTTGTTATATAGTCTGGATGACCCCCTTATTCTCTAGAGAAAGTATGTACATACATCACTAAAATGTACAAAAATAGAAAACGCAAATAAAAGTTGTTTCTTATTGTACGTGAGAAGTTAATGTTTTTGTAACACAAAATCATTACAGAAACAAGCACAATAAAACGCGCCTAAACGGGACTTGCATTTATAGCATAATTGAGAACACGCTTCGAATGATAGAAAGTTGCACGGCCATGCAACGATGAAGCATAACATGTAACGTGGAATTTTGCATCATCGCTAAAAAAATCTTGTGATTGCCTATCATTTTAATTTCATTACTTAGCGGATAAGCTATGTCCCAGTCTTTAATTTTGAAAGGTTAAATGATGCTACGAGGGCGCTTTGGTTGTGCATAACTCAAAGTAAATAATAATATTTGAAAAAACTTTTTTATGTGTCTACATCGCTATTTGAACATCTCGGCCTTTTTTAAGAGTTGGCTAAACTATAGTGCGAAGTAATACAAAAATATTGCAATAAGGGGCGGGAATAAAGTAGAGGTTCTACTTAAAAAAAGATGGGCTCCTGGTTTGGAAATAAGGTGTTCAGGAGAGCCGGGAATCCCGCCCGCCATATCTATAGGATAAAGCCCCAGTAAAATTTGTAGTAAAAGTCCTTTCCGATATAAATCTGTAACCGAACTCGTAGTGCTGTTAACTTTGAAAATGAAGTTCAGGTTATCAAAACTATTTTTCACAAAGACAAAGAGTAAACCTTTATGATTATTCTAACCAAGATTAACGTCATAGGCGCAAAGAAATACCGCCAACCAGACGGTGATGTGCATTATTCGTTAACTGTTTTGTACTACAATTTAACGTATTATTGTTGAACCTGCAGTGAAAATATGTCCCTCACTAGTTTAGAAAATAATGAGTCATGGTTGATTCCACGCTCTTTTTTGTTTCGCCACGATTCCTAAACCAGTTTGATTTGATTGATTTGTGCCAAATGAAGTGCTTTGATATTAAATTTGAGCCAGGTTTCTTTTTCTTCATCGACCCAATCTGGGTGAGGCTGCAATCGCATGAGTAGCAGAAGATTTGTCCATGTGCAGTCAAATAAGGTTCAGGTTAGGAGATCAAATGTACATTAGATGTCAAACTTATATCATTAGCAGCACACCGTTCATCTCTTGATGACAAGCATAGTAGAGATTAGCACACCGAAGTGTTATCTGGAACGCTGTGGCCTACGACGCTCCCCGTGGAGATCAATGCTCAAAATTTCCGTTGCTAAGAGCATGCGGCTCGTTATGACAAGAACATAACATAACATAATGAAGAAACAACCAAGCAATGTGTGCAATAAAGATTGATGTCATCGGGAAAGAAGTTGGTTTATTCCACGCGATTACTCAAACTGGAACTATTCTTTGTTTTATCACAGATAAGTACTAAAGTATAACTTGTAATTAAAACTCTAGGTTAATAACCATGAAGCGAGAAGTCGAGGAGAATATATGCCGAACACACAGGAAGTATATATTTTGCTGCTATGATTTGCAAATTCAACTCACAGCAAAACTTCTAGATATTGTTTGCTCCTCTTGCATTTTCAGGGTTGCATTGAGGCTCACCTTTGAATCAAACCTGCTATTTTCATTCCCTCTTTATGTGAATGAGTGGCTCAGAGTCTGAAAAACTTTGACTTCCAGGAATAAACCCAAATTCCTTTGTATTCGTTGTGATTGTTATTATGCAATGCGTGCAAGATTCCCTATAGGCAAGATACTGGCATCGATACGAACACACAAAAAAAGCAAAGATTGTTCTTATCTTTTGTTAAATATACTCATAAAATGCAAAAGGAATTCTGTATTGTTCTTGGACGTCAGTGAACGATTAATACAGTTTCACAAACCTTTTTACATATACTTCAATTTCCCATGACCTTCGACCTTCAGCACGAGGTGGTAAAACCGCTTTAATATAGTTGCTTTCATATGACTTCGCATAATACCAGCAAATACAGTAGATAAATAACTAATAGTAATAACAGTAGTAATAGTAATAACTATTTAAAACTTTGAGCCGCATTTCGACGATTTTAACGCGATTTTAACAATGATAGAAGAGGTTTCTTAAAGTGTGAAACAATTTGTGGACTTTCTATTTTAGCACAGCGCTAAAATTGAGCCTGGATCTGATGTAGGCTTTGTTGCTTATGAGTCTTTAAACCACATCAGTTAAATGTTGCTGCTTCAGCTGACAGTGAAAATAAAATTGCATTAAAGTCGTAACATGTCTTTCGTCCAGCATTTTTTGTGTGCTATGGATGGATCTTAGCCGCCATGCCACCTCGTAGCCCGATGTGCATTTGAAATACCTCCATGTGAGCAGGCCTTAGGTCGGCAATCACTGTCATGTGAATAGAATCTCTTAAAGGCGTAACAACAAATCTAAGCTTTAGATTCTTTCATGAAACATCGTATGCTTTAAAGCCGCATTGTCGCCAGTTTACTTCTGGAGGTCCGACGGAAACCTCAACCGTTAAAAGACAAAAGAATCTATTAAAATCCGAGATATTAAACAGGCCATCCGCTTCAAATTATCCATCACATCCTCAAAGAAACTTCCAATAAACACAATGCTTTCAATATTTTGAAATATTTTTCGCGTTTTCCGTTAAAAATCGTCGGAGATTGTTACGTAATCGACCGGAAGTAAACTGGTGACAATGCGGCTTTAAGTAAGAGGGAATCTAGCCACAGGCTTTTCTGAACATCGATCACCATGAGAAACACAGTAGGCACAAAAATATAACAAGAAATATAGCATCTTTACCCAAATATTTGAAAGATCTAGAAAAGAAAAAGGTTACTGACCAAAAAATCGTTGATAACTTGCTCGTTCTACTAGACTAAAAGACATCTAAACAACATCGATTTACTCTCCAAAATGCCAGGACTCTAAACTATTTTTCGCATAAAAACATATTTTAAATATGCTTAGAGTAACTCATTCGACTTACCTTGTAACAAAGACAAAATGAAAGGCTCGAATTATCGTTGGAAACACCGAAGAACAACCGAACTCCAACGCGCTTCGTGCGCCTTTATCTCTCACGTGGAGCGGTAGTGATTGTTCGCTGATATAACACGGGCTCATACATAGGGTTCCCACAACACTGGGCACTCTCATTCGCCGCTACGACGCCAAGGTGCTTTTGTTTTGATACCAGTGAAAACCAAGACATTTGGCCAAATCCAAAAGCAGTTTTTACGTGCTCGTACGTAGCCTGCGTAGCCTGTGGGTTTGTTGAGTTTCAGAGCAGTTTTCTGTCCGCGAATAGGAATACGCGAACTCGTTCGTAGTTTTTTTTTTTGCTTTTTGAATGTCCGTAAAGCTAAGCTCATATGCTATAAAAATCAAAATAAAATATAAGCCAAACCCTCTTCATCTGTTTATTTTCAAAGGCTGACGTATTTGCAATGGTAGTGTTTTATCTCGGTGGCCCATTTTTCATACCAAAGAAACACAAAATATTTTGCAAAATGTCATTTCCCTTTTAATGAAAAGACGAAAATAAAACTTCTTTTTGGTAATGTTTTCGTAGATTCCAATAAAACAATATAGTAAATTAAGGTGCGCGGGCATAAAAGAATTTATAAGGCTTTTTTTCATTCAAAAAAGCAAGCGAACTTTTAAGCGGTCTTAAATTTATTTTACCCCGCTGATTTGTTCATTTCAGCCCATTAAATGCATATAAAATGCCATAAAAAGCTATCATAATATGAAATAAAGTTTAGAAAATCTATTGCACAACGTTTTCAGCTGCTGCGAAGTATATTCCATGCTTATAGCCAGACTATATTTTAACGAGCTCCTTCAATTTGATGTCTCGACTCTTCAGCATATTTTCATCTTTTATTTTACCGCTTTTTAATAAAGGTGTAACTTTTGTGAGATTTGCCAAAGCTCGCACAGGATAGGATCTAATAACCCTCTTTTGTCACGTGAGACTCGTTGATCACGCGCAGTAGGGAGCACCTGAAGTTACTTTCCAACATGATTTTTTGCATTTCTTTTTTTTGTTGTTCTGAATTATGTAAAATACATTTAAAACATGGATCTTTCTGCCTGAAAACTATTATATAACTGTAAGCCCGCTGTCTCTTTCAGGTCAAAATTTGTATATACTTTTCTGGAAATATTTTATTCCAGGGTAAAGTTTTTTTGTTTTTTGTTTTTGTATGAAAAATAGTCAAGGAAGAATTGGCGTTTCTCTTGCTAAATAGGCACTTAATCAAACCTGGTGATACGCTTTACTCTTATTCATTCTGATGAAATATCACTCCCCAAAACCCTTAGGAATTTTTAACCATAAAAGAAATATTACATAGACTTTTTGTTAATATACTAGACGAGAAATCAAAATGATCTCTCCATAGCCAACATCCCCTTAATTTTCAAGCGTTGACGTATTTTCAATGGCTGTGTTTTATCTTCGGTGTTTTTTTATTACGAACTAGACTTGAAACAATTGGCCAAATCCATAAAACTATGTTTTTCTCTTACACTCCCCTTGTCATAAAAAAAAAGAAAAAAACTAAAAATTTTCGTATATTTTATTTGAAAAATGTAAGTTTAAACATTGAACATTGAACGATTTTTGTCAGCTACTGCGGAGTATATTCCATCAGCAGATGCAACAATATAAAAGCAAAGTCATTCTTCAATTTTATGGCTCGGCTATTCAGCATATTTTTATCTTTTATTTTGCCGCTTTTTAATAAAGGTGTAACTTTTGAGGGATTCGCCAAAGCTCGCTCAGGATAGGATCTAAAAACCCACGCTTGTCATGTGAGGCGTTCATCACGCGCAGTAGAAAGCACCTGAAGTTACTTTCCAACGTGAGTTTGAATTCCTTTTTATTCTTGTTTTCAATGTGTATGTCGTGCTTGTTCTGAATTAAGTTACATCAACATGCATTAAAAGCGTGGATCTTACTGTCTGACCTTAACATGCTAGCCCCCTGACTTGCTCGATTTGCTTTTAAGTTATTAGGCTAGAGGAGCTCTTAGTGTAGATCAAAATTGTAATATCCTCTCTTAACATTTAGTTCCAGAGATGTGTTGTATTAAAATGGTCTATAAGGAATTTTGGTGGAATAACATTTCAGCCATCCCTCCTGAATAAGGGGGGGGGGGGGGCAAAAGTGACCACCCGCCCAAAAATACCAACCGTGGAGGTATTATAAGACGTGTAATCGAGATAAGCTATCAGGCCATGAATTATTCCCTCTTTATTATCAAACGTTGAAGCGCTTTTTATGTGTTATCTCGCATTAAGTTTTGACACCAACGTAACATATTTATTTTTGCCAAACGCAAAAACTATTTCTCAACCCTCAAATTATCTTTCTAACAATAAAGCGATTCTTAAAGTCAACTTTTCGTAGATTCTTTATATTAAACAAAGCTTAGGAGAGGAGCTTGACGTGAAAAATATTACGTTGAAGTTTGACTGCTGTCGCGGTGACTGCTATGTTAAAAATTCCATCAACGAATGTTTATAGCCTGGCTTTTTTTATTGAGATTTATTATACCATTTTCGAAAAACAATATGAAAATAAAGTCATCTCTCAATCCCATGTCCCGGCTCTTCAGCACATTTTATTTGAATTTTAAAGGACTTTTGTGGAATTTGCATAGCTACGCCCAGGATCAGATCTAGAAAGCCACACTCGTCACGTAGTATACGCTAGTTATGCGCAGTAGAACAGTACCTGAAGCTTTAAAATCTGGGTCAAACCTCAGCCCTGTACCAATGCGGGTTAAGAATCGCGCATACTGTATGTTGCCATGCTCGCTTCGGGAGTTATAAAGTGCTGGAGATAGCCTGAGTAGATAAGACAAACATTAGCCACCATCATTTCATCTATAACCACTATACTAAACTATCCTATAGCCTGTTGTTGGACACAACCATTGATATTTAAACGTATGTGACTTAATTTTGGGAAAATATAAAACGTACGCAACCCAAATGAATTCAATCTAAAAATATTTTTTTCGGTGAGAAAAAGAATGGTTGTGTCCTTTTATGAAAACACGTGAGTGTTTTACACGTGAATGTAGAAGCTGCGCATGCAGTCTAGGCGTTTAGACATGTTAAGATGGAGGGGGGGGGGAGGGGACTGCATGCATGCCTACTACATACACGTGTAAAACACTCACGTCGACATGTCTTTATAGAATGGGACACAACCATTCTTTTTCTTATTTGAAAAGTTATTTTTAGATTTATTTCAATTTATAATTGGTTAATGACGTCAACGCCCCTATTTAAGTGAAGGATAGATGCTGGGTAGACACTAGTCTTGTCCTCTCGTTTGCCCTTGCGTCGCCGACTAAAAAAGGTCTTATCAATATCGTTCTGGGTAAGTTGTTGATTCCATTAAAATCTTTTGTATGCAGTAACCCAGTTTAAGTAGATGGGGTTGCAGCAATATCATCTATAAATATTTCACACAAAAATGGTATTAGGCTAGGTTTAGATCCGTTAGATAAACTAGAAAACGACTGATATCAGACCTATCAGTACAATCCCTTACTTAAAATAGAACAAGGCAGATTCTTAAACCGATTGGTAAGTCTTAATTAAACTAGAACATGGCTCATACTGATACCTAGATTCAGATATCTTAATTCAATGAACACACAGCTGATATTAGACCGATCGGTAGCCTATGTTACCTACCTGCCTAAACGGAAACAAGTAAGAAAATTTATTCATCTCTCTCTTTTCTGTCCACCTGTCCTGGTCATGATGATTTCAATGTCAAAATGTTCGCGATTTTAGCGTTTCTAAGTTTTGTCGAATTTTCGAGGTTACATGCCGCCGAACCCCATTGCTTGGGGTAAAAAAAAACTCCATCTCAAAAAGTGACGCATTGCAATACAGTCTGGTCCAATTTTTATCCCTTTAGCTTACTAAGGAGTTTTAGAGAAACAAAAAATCTTACTAAGGAGTTTTAGAGAAACCAAAAATTTCGATAAAATCCTCCAAGATTTGTCGATTACTGTAGATAACTGGCGGCACTTTTCGAAAAAAAGACAAAAAAACATGTAAATAAAGATAGACAATCAAATAGTTATTTCGTCGGTCAGATTAGAGAGTTATGGATGTAACATATTTGTCGATTAGAGTTCCGGTATGAGTTTAAGTCAGAGGGATAGAGAGGAGCATCCTCTGAGTTTTGGGTATTACTTTTGTCAAGAAATGTGCCGGTGTGGGTAAAGTCAGAGGTGCTAGGCCAAGTCTTCTCCCATAACTTACCATAGCGCACAATGAGACCAAAATGCATCTTTGTTGTTTCACTCATCGATACAAAACGAAACGAAACGCCCTACCATCGCCCTTCATATCCGCCCTCTCATCACTACAGCATTAGCAATAGTTCGCCAGTCACCACAGTCCCAACCCCCACGCCAGCAGACCGGGCCACGACTGCCGCCACACCTTCATTGGGGCGCCGTACGGCGAGCCAGTCACCTTACATGGAATGGTTATCACTCGCAAGCATCATGGCTCAACCCCTCGCACTGTAGACCTATCACCCCTTAAACAATTGTTTTAAGGGAGACCTTTGCCATGGAGTCACCCTTCCACCTGGCCCGACGCATCCCTAAAGACACGTGGAAAACCAACAAACGACAATACCGTCGCCATCTTGGTGATCTGTAACACCGAGAAACTACTGGTACTTCTTACTAAAGCAGCACTGCGTTCGCCCCTCCGGCGCCCCAGACTGGTGCTCCGATGGTTGGAAAATCACACTAGCCGGATCGCGTTTCCTTTCTCTGGCTGAGCAGCGTTTCGCAGCCATAGAGGGAGAAGCAATTGCTGTGGCCTGGAGCTTAGAACAGACACGGTATTTCACCCAGGGATGTGATGACCTCATAATAGCTACTAACCACTAACAATTCACGAAGATCTTGGGGACTGCACATTTGATTAAATAACGAACACTCGCCTATTTCGTCTTAAACAACGTATTCCCTCTCATCTCCTGGCGCTTTGAAATCACATATCTATCTGACAGGCAAGAGTAACCATGAACCAGATGTCGCCTCGAGGCACCCTTACCATCTTGCTCGTGGTTCAGCCCTAGCCAAGCACCGCAGAGCTTTCCCGACGATACAGGGTCCGAAGAGTCCGCAGTAATGGCCACGATCCGCCGCAGTACCGAGGAGGTGGGAATGATCTCATGGTTACACATGTTAGCAACATCCTACATCAACTCGAACAAGGGAAAAAACAGACTCGACAGTCCCAACCCAGACCTTGGAGGCTTCAGGACCATTCGCGACTGACTTCCTCTAAGCGGAAGAAGGAGTCCTTCTGTACTAGGACCACGTGGTCATACCCACTTACCTCTGCCAACAATTCTTTAAACTCCGGAGGCCGCCCTTACCTCGTTTTCGGCAATCGCCTCTCCGGATGGGTCGAGGTACTCAGTTCCCCAGCAGTAACCAACCTTGCAAGCTCTGTCGGCCTGATTCGCCAACTATGCTCGTTTTTTGCTACTCTCGGCGTGCCAGAGGAGCTCTGTAGTGACGGTTGCCCAAATCAGACTCTGTAGTGACGGAGTTCACATCAACAGAGAAGTTCTTGCGCATATGGGGATAAGACACCGCCTGTCTTTTGTCTGCTTCCCACAGTCTAACGATCGGGCTGAATGGGCCGTAAAGACCGCCAAGCATTTCTTAATGTCAAACAGAAGATCCACCGGCTCTCTTGACCACGACTGCTTCCTACGTGCTATGCTGCAGTTACGCAATACCCCCCTATGCTGACTGCAACCTATCTCCTGAGCAAAGCATCTTGGGAAGACCTCTACGCGACACATTTTAATTCGTCACACGCCTAGACATATTTTCTAATTCTAACGTCCACTATGGCGCGAGGCATGGAAAGCCGGAGGACGCCCTCCAAAACCCGCCTCACCCGAAACATCGAAACACTACAAGCCCAATCCCGACCTCTTCGCCCTCTCTCCGTCGGCGAGAGAATCCTACAGAATAAGCAAGGGCCGCACCCTAAAAGTTGGATCGCTCAAGGGTAATAGTTGACTCATTAGGACATGACAAGTACCGTGTCAAGTAGGACGGCTCGGGACGGCTTACCATTACGTAATCGACGTTTTACGCTCCTACACCTCAGCTTCATCGTCCATTCCAGCCCAGCCCCCACAAAGTTTGGAAAGAGTGATGACGGCCATTTACCCAGCCGAGCCATATTAACAACTGAATAAACCAGTTCTCGCACCATTCACCACACCAGACGGCAACCCTGATGTCCATGCCAGGGCAGAAGCGTCCGCGTCAGGCTCATCTCTAGACTACTGCAATGCTGCAGACGGAAAAGAGGAGGGCCCCAACCTTTCACTCGATGCCCTCACAAGCGCGGCTCAACAGCGCCACAAACCACGCCCGCACGTCCACGACGTCAAGCACAACTTCCCAAGCGTTACCTGCCTGAAACGGGCACTTGGATACGCTAAGTCTGCGCACCTGTAGCTTTGGTACACTGTTGACCTACAGGTCCACGGACTGGGGGATTAAGGGTTCTACTTTCGCCGTACCGCGGGCTCAGCATTATCTAAGACTGGCTTCTGTACTATGTTATATATGTTGTGTTTCTTCAATATCATCATCTTGAAAATCATTTCGCAATATAGGATTTAACAAGACTGTCCAAAAGAATATAAGACAAAAAGATTGCGACATCAGAGAGCTCATTTGTTTTCTTTTCCTTTCACCAGGTTTTTAGGCCCAACCAATCAGATCAGCGACCCTTCATAACAAACCAATCGGATCAACAGTCCTTCATGTCTAACCAATCAGACAGCAGATACGTTTGGGCGCCGATCCCTCTTCAAATCAGATGGACTTGTGCCACGTTCTTGCTTCTGATGGCAGTTGGGTCGTGCTGCGGCAATGGGCTGGTCTTGTATCTGGTGAAGACCCCTGTTGCAGTAAATCGTAGAGCGCTACAGCGCACGCTAACAGCATTCTTCATCAGGAACCTGGCGCTGTCGAGTCTTGCCACAAGCCTCGTATCCACTCCGCTCTTAGTCGCGGAGCTCTTGCGTGATTTCTTAAATAGCGACTGGGCATGCCGATTTTATTCATTTTTCGTTACATCCCCTATCTCAACCACCATCACTAATTTGATCGTGATCGGTGTTGAACGCTATTTGACTATCTACCGGCCTAATAAAGTCCCATATAGGAAGACGTGCAAGAGACTTGTGAAAGTAGCGTGGTTGGCGGGCGTTATCGTAGCCATGACGTACCCAGGCTCTTCGGCCACCCTGCAAAAGTTCCAAGTTGACGAGTACCACCACACCTTTATTTGTAGGTCTGATAACGAAAACCTGAAGACAAAAGTGCTCGGTATTGCCATATCAGTAATACAGTATATCATCCCCGCCGTAAGCCTGACAGTCATGAGTGTCCGTGTCCTCAAGTTCCTACACTGCCGCCGCCAACAAGCCCACCCTCTCCAAGCCAACTCCACATTCAGTGCCTCAATGGGGTTCACTTTGTGGCAACTCAAAAACAGCTACATGTTCGCTTCGCTGATCCTGGCCTTTGTCATTCCTTATGGTGTCCCTGTTCTGTATACTCTGGCCAGGGCAATTATTTCTGCAAGGGACTCATACGAAGAGATCTACCTTAGACGTATTATATTCCTATCTATGTGTTGTGCCAACACCGTTATCAACCCAATAATCTACCTCTACTGTATAAGGGAGATGAGACGGCGCACTAAGGAGATACTTTCGAGGTGTTGTGGATGTTTTTATAACATAGCAAACGACCACATCACTGGAATTGAGCTAGACATTCTGCCGCGGCGCCAGAACTTAGAGCCGAGGTCACCTTGCGTTCTGAGATTCTCCTATCCTGGTAAGATCTTTTAAGACGTCTGTTCCTTACAAAGCCTAGTTGTTTTCAAATTTGCAGATCATACGACATATTTTTTCGCCTTCTATTGTGGGATAAGAAACACACTTCAAATTGCTCTCCAACGTTAGAACGTTTTTAGTTGTAAACTGCAAAATGTTGCCCTAGTTGCCCTATATCTTTTTACCCCGATTACATTAGTCGACTCTGAACATTATTTCTTTAGTCACAACACACAAGAAACAAAGAACAAGAAATTTTTCGTTGAAAAAAGGCAAAGTCGGCTTATGATATTGTCTTTGATTTCGAGAGCATCTGGTTACCGTTTCCGTGGTTACAATTTTTTATCCGCTAAAAGAATGACGGATAGGGGCACTATTCATTACAGCCTCCATCGTTGCTTGTATTGATTATTTTTGCGACCTTCTCTTGTTATAACCACTCTCCGAAGGCATCCTCGGGTGCACCTCATATTAAGTGAGAATAATTAGTAGTGTAGACATCTATGTAGTTTTTGCGTTTAGAGCGCTTTTTAAGTTTTCGGACAATGTCTCGTAAAACCAAGAAAAGTTATCCAAAACCCTTATACTGTTTCTTTTTTTTTATCAAAATGCCCTAAAAGGATAATCAACGGTTAACAATAACAAATATTTACCCTTCCCTCAAGAGAATTCTAATTATATATAGCAAGTAACACGGTGTCTGCTATAATCAGTGTTTATTTTTCTTTTGCAGAAATTGACAGAAAAACGGAAGATCGTGTGACAGCAAGAGCAAGGCCGCTGGTCGAAACAGATGCCATCAGCATTCATATGGTAGGGGAGTGATGCCATCATCTCCCAGAAAATTTTTTTTAACCGGTCACAAAAGCTATGTCTGGCGAGCTTACTTCTATTTACGGCTCTGAAGATTCGGGCTTCCTATGAGAGGGGATGTTAGGGTTTCCTATGAGAGGGAAAGAGAAGGGCTTCCTATGAGAGTGAGGAGAAGAGGGCTTCCTATCAGAGTGGGGAGAAGAGGGCTTCCTATCAGAGTGGGGAGAAGAGGGCTTCCTATCAGAGTGAGGAGAAGAGGGCTTCCTATCAGAGTGAGGAGAAGAGGGCTTCCTATCAGAGTGAGGAGGAGAGGGCTTCCTATCAGAGTGAGGAGAAGAGGGCTTCCTATCAGAGTGAGGAGAAGAGGGCTTCCTATCAGAGTGAGGAGGAGAGGGCTTCCTATCAGAGTGGGGGGAAGAGGGCTTCCTATCAGAGTGAGGAAGAGAGGGCTTCCTATCAGAGTGAGGAGGAGAGGGCTTCCTATCAGAGTGAGGAGGAGAGGGCTTCCTATCAGAGTGAGGAGGAGAGGGCTTCCTATCAGAGTGAGGAAGAGAGGGCTTCCTATCAGAGTGAGGAAGAGAGGGCTTCCTGTGCGAGTGGGGAGAAGAGGGCTTCCTATCAGAGTGAGGAGGGGAGGGCTTCCTATCAGAGTGGGGGGAAGAGGGCTTCCTATCAGAGTGAGGAAGAGAGGGCTTCCTATCAGAGTGAGGAGGAGAGGGCTTCCTGTGCGAGTGGGGAGAAGAGGGCTTCCTATCAGAGTGAGGAGGAGAGGGCTTCCTATCAGAGTGAGGAGGAGAGGGCTTCCTATCAGAGTGAGGAAGAGAGGGCTTCCTATCAGAGTGGGGGGAAGAGGGCTTCCTATCAGAGTGAGGAAGAGAGGGCTTCCTATCAGAGTGAGGAGGAGAGGGCTTCCTATCAGAGTGAGGAGGAGAGGGCTTCCTATCAGAGTGAGGAGGAGAGGGCTTCCTATCAGAGTGAGGAAGAGAGGGCTTCCTATGAGAGTGAGGAAGAGAGGGCTTCCTGTGCGAGTGGGGAGAAGAGGGCTTCCTATCAGAGTGAGGAGGAGAGGGCTTCCTATCAGAGTGGGGGGAAGAGGGCTTCCTATCAGAGTGGGGGGAAGAGGGCTTCCTATCAGAGTGAGGAGAAGAGGGCTTCCTATCAGAGTGAGGAGGAGAGGGCTTCCTATCAGAGTGAGGAGAAGAGGGCTTCCTATCAGAGTGAGGAGAAGAGGGCTTCCTATCAGAGTGAGGAGGAGAGGGCTTCCTATCAGAGTGGGGGGAAGAGGGCTTCCTATCAGAGTGAGGAGAAGAGGGCTTCCTATCAGAGTGAGGAGAAGAGGGCTTCCTATCAGAGTGGGGAGGCGAGGGCTACATGTGAGAGTGAGGAGAAGAGGGCTTCCTGTGAGAGTGGGGAGGAAAGGCGGGGAGACTAAGAGCTGCCTATGGCAAGTTGCCCCTTATAGCCTCGTTTAGAGGTAACCCTAATCAATTTCGAGGGAATAGTACCTACTTTTCGTTTAATTATGCTAGCTGACGCCTATGTTCTGGGATCTTCTTTGTATTCTTGTGTTTTAGCGATTATAGTTATTAGCTTAGTTGGATCTCTGGTCCGAGCTTTTGCTCGCCATTTATGATAACCGTGTCGTCCAATCTTCAAACACGTTAAGAAAGTTTTGAATCTCTTGTCTAGTATATAGATATAAGCCTACTTTGACACGATCGTCTTTAAACTAATAGGCGCGGCTGTCCATTAAGCGCAATATCCTAAGTTAGATCTTGCCACAGTCTCAGTTTGAGCCTGGTAAATAAAAAAATATATAAGCCGTTTGATTATATCATCAATATCATCATCAATTTAACTATTTCAGCAAATAAAATAATGGGGGTAACCGATTTCGTTTTTATGTCAAAGTGATTTTAAGTAAAAAACGCGCACCTATTGCTTTGTTTTCTTATACAACTGTGGCGCGCGCGCGCCCTCTGCGGTATAAAATACCCATGTTGTGCGGGGGCGCGCAGGGGCTGCACCTGCGGTATAAAAGGCAGTAGTATTTTTGGTCCTGTGCAGTGATTGTCTTGTGCTTATTTATATACAACAATTTCTTGAATCACTGGGTTCTATTTTTTTCGACGTTTCGGCAATGCTGCCGAATCCTGATGAAGGCTGCATTGCCGAAGATTCGAAAAAAATATTAGAACCCAGTGATTCTAGAAATTGTTGTATATAAATATGCGGTATAAAAGGCCGTTCCCGTGGGTAGATGGCGACTCGGTTAAACTGTCAAGTAGTGCGGAGCTCTACAAACTTTCTTTCCCATGTGTCATAAACACTGAAAATTTTCAAAAAAAAAATGAAAAATAATAAATTGAATACCCTACACACCTCCTACAAACCATCCTCGATCTTTTTGAGGTGAAAAAAAGAAACATATCTATAATAAAAATAAATTTATTTTGAATTTTTGCGCGCGAAAAAATGCCGGCGTCTTAACAATGCGCACGATTTCTACGCAGTTGTGAGATTAGAAATCAAACTTGCTGAACGAAGACTTACTCTTACTTTCAAGCTCGTATTTTAAGGCGAAAACCTATCAAAGTGGATTCATATTTTGACGAAGTACTCTGGTAAACATCAACAGCAGCTCGTGTCAAAAGAATGGAGATTGCAGAGTTGAGTTGAGTCGTTCGTTGGGTTATGCCGTGAATGAATCGTTTTGAAAGTTCACAAAACTTTTATGGAATCCATCAATGTCCACTGAATCAAGGAACTGTAAGGAAGAAACTGTTAAAATCCGATATTTTATATGAACTTATCTTTGCATGGTGATGAAGGAAAGGGTTGCTGATAAGCCAAAACAAGGATTTTCCTAAAACACCCGGGAAAGCAAATGGCGCTTTATTGACTTCTACAAGACCTGTGCAACTGATATCTAGCTTGGATGGGAAGGAAGAGATTGAATGGGAAGGAGATTAAAAAGGCAAAGAAATAAATCATACTTGATGATGAGTTGATTAATTGTCTTGTATGACATTTTGTTGCTCTATTTTCGGATCTAGTTGATTCAAAAGTTGTAAATAATTCACTCAAAAGCACGGCATATTTTTATCAAATCCATTCTTACATTTTATAGCATATTGAGGAAGTACTTTTTCGTAATTTTGATGGAAAACCTCAAATGACATTACTGTATTTTACCAGACTAACTGCGCACTGAAGTGTTTGAAAGCACGGCATATTCTTATCAAATCCCCTCTTCTCTTTATAGCATATCGAGGAAGTCCTATTTCGTAATTTTGATAGAAGTCCGCAACTGATGAAAGCACAGGTAGCCCAAGCTCTTTATTTGTCTCTAATGATAGTTACGGTAAACATAGGGCGAAAAACAAAAGAAATGAAACGTAAAAAACAACTAGTTGAAAAGACGTGTGTAGTCTATTGTTGCGTTTTCTCTGGCCGTATTAAAGCGCCTTTTTTCAAGATTCAAGATTCACGATTTGAACTCTTACCAGAACCAAGTGAAAGGTAAGAAAGTAGTTTTGGACATACCTCACGCTGCGTCCTCATAAACACACTTCCTCCCGCTTAATCGTGCTGAAATCACGGCGACATCCTCACAGATAGTTGGAGTCCGACCAGCCCAAACCTCAGCGCCACACGATTCTCCATTGCAGTTTTTATTATGCTTTATTCGAGCTGTCTTTCCCCCCTTTGATAACGCTACCAGCCGCCATGTTGGATACTGATTAGTATGCGCAAAAAGGGGGCGGAGCGACCCCTTTTATAGCGCGTGTTCGTGTCTTGTTGTAAGCAACAGGCTGTGGCAATGCCGTCGCTAGATTGAAAAGACACCGCAGTGCATTGTTGGAAACTTTACGGCATACCGTCTTGGGCCAGTGGTAGCTTAACTTAACTGGTAGTGTTGGACTTGAAATAGGGGGGGGGGGGGAGGTTTCTGTTTTCAGTCTTTTTTTTTTTACAATTTTGCTCAGAAGTACCCAGGAGTGAATGGGTTAAAGAAGGCCCTGTGGTATAAAACGCGCGTGCACATGGGCAAACCACCGAGCTGTGCAGAGCCTATGATATCTCAAAATAGCAAAATAACCGGTAAAATGAACTAGAAGTTAGGTAAAACAGAGCCATTTTATCTGTCGGAAAAAAATACCAATCACATTCGTGCGCGGTTAGTTTGGTAAAATACAGTATCATTTCAGTTTTCGATCAAAATTACGAAAAATGACTTCCTTAACACATTGACCCCTCAACCGGCCTGTACCGGCTTTGGGAAGTACCCTTAACCCAAAAAATTCATAAATGCAAAATAAACACAACAAGATGAAGATACTCAGGCATCAGTCTAAGGGATAAATGGTCTTGCAGATATGCATCCAACCTAGGTGCTGGTATCTACTCTTAAGCCAAATAATAGCACAGGTTCTTTGACAAATCTCAAATCGAAGAAGGAGAGAAAAGCAGAATCACCCCTCTCAATAAAACGCTCAAAATACCACACAAGGGAGAGAGATCAGCAAACACAGCTCAAGACACAAATAGATACCTTTATTCTGATCCTCTAGGTACATTTCCTTGGCCTCAAAACACAATGTCCATTCCTTGAAGGATTGTACAACCACGAAAATGTCTTTCCGTATTGCAAAGCATTCTGGGAGATCCAGGGGAAAATTCACGAGGGGAGGGCCAGTCAACACTCCTCTCCCCAAAGTCTCCCCAAAGTCAACACTCTCCCCAGATGGTTTTTTATAAGTCTTTTCACCCCGAAGCCAAACAAATCAATTCCAGGTCATACAGACCCTGAATAGCAGTGTAAACAATTTTGGAATCAATTTGCTTTCAGAAAAGATAGCATTTAGGAGAGCTGTGGTGATTCATTAGAAAATTATTTTCTCATCCAGGCAAAGCCAAACAAGAAAAAAATCATCATGAATCCACCTTTGCTTGCAAATATCCATAAGCAAAGCACTCAATTATGCCCCAAAAGACTTCATGATGTCCTGAGACACTCTCCTAATATGCTCATAGCTGTATTTTTGATGAAAAATACAAGCAACCATCAACTTGTGCTGGCTTCAGCACAACGGCGAGGGATTAAAAGTGGGGACCGCAAAGCACTGTTGGAAAGCTTGGATACCGCTGACTATGGTGCAGCTGTGTTTGACTTTGACGGGCTGTATAAAACTCAGAATAGGGGAAGAGGTATCTGTTTTCAGTCTGTTTTTTGTAAATTCAGCTCCAAAAAAGCCAGGAGTCAATGGGTTAATATGCTATAAAATGATTTGATTTGATAAGAATATGCCTGGCTTTTGAGCGAATTATTTACAACTTTTGAATCAACTGGAACCACAAATAGAGCAACGAAATGTCACAAGACAATAAAAATCAACTCATCATCAAGTATTACTTACTTTTTTGCCTTTTTTTTATCTCCCTTTCTTTTCCTTTAAAGCTAGATATCGAGTGCAAAGGTCTTGGAGAAGTGCGTTTTTTTCTTTTTGCTTTACCGCGTGTTTTATGCAACACCCTTTTTTTCATTACCATGCGATAAGCTCATTAAAAATATCGAATTTTAACAGTTTATATTAGAACAGACTTTTGTTACACTTCAGAATTCGGGTGTTTTTACGTATCAATCCAAGATTCTATTTTTCTCTTATTTGCTTACTTTTTGTAATCTAAATCATTTGCATATCCATCGACTTGACGGCGATTCCATAATAAAAACCGGTGATCGGCGCATTTCACTCATGCTAATCCATCATAGCATCATCTCTGATGTTTTTAAACATTCTTAAAAGAAAACATATGGCCCACTCACGTCTGACTAGATTTTGAGCTTCCTCCCTGATGATAAATCACGGCTACATTTTTTGCGGTCTCACACAGAAATTTCTAAGAGATCTTATGAAACCTCCCACATTATTGTTTTGTTTCTATTATACACTCTTTTGTTATAAGAACATCTAATTTCAAGTTGAGGCATGGCCGTTTTTTCACCATACTCACGACCGCGGGAATTTAACGTTCATAAAGTTGTTGTGGATTTTATATAACAGCACGCCTGCGGTAGCAGCCTGTGGACTTTTAGGGTGTCCCAATTAAAAGATCCCACCAGTACGGAAGTGCTTCTCTAGTGTGGTAGGTGCTGGTAACGAAGCGCGCGGAGCACTTTTGGACTTGCTCCCAATTCTGGAGATCTCTGTCGGCGAGAGGGCTCCATGCCGGGGCAGCATATTCGAGAACAGGCCTAACCATGCTGGTGTAGAGGCGCGTTCTTTCACGCTCTGTAAGCATGGGTTAGCGATGTTGTTAAATTTTAGTGTATATAATAATATAATACCCAATGAATTATTAAAAAGAGAATTACACAAATGATCAATAGCAATAATATATAAGGTTGTTGAAGCACAATTCGATTCTGCATTCTAGAACGCATCAAAAGAAATCTGTGGAAGAAGTTACATATATATTTATTATTTCGACCCTAAAAATTGTCGGCGAAATTCACCCCGTTCGAAAAGCTTCCATGTTAGCCTTTATTACCCTAATGTTTTACAAATACAACAGCCAATTATGAATGATAACTTATGTCAAGTCTAGTTTAGCTAGTTTCAATAAATAAAAATTGTAACATTTTGATTCACTCCACATCTTTCCGCAAAAACTGCTAAAAACACATTTTTCGCAATATTTCAGCAAATAACCGTTGAATCTCTTGAAGGCCTGGGTATAAGGACTTTTCAAGATTAGTAAGAAAAAGATTTGACCAAGCAATCAAGTTTTTCTTGAAAATTTTTTGCCTCGAGCCCATTTGAGAGAAATCAGCATTTTTCACCATGTTTTCTGTAGATCCGGGAGCGGGAATGGGCATCTATGCTCATATAAGGCAATACGTACGAAAGGACACTATCCCTGGGAAATATGTTTGATATGAATTTTAGAAATATTTGTCAATGATAAAATTCGATCCTTTAAACAACTTCTATAATCAACTGGACTGCATAGAAGCACTTTATTGGGGCAGGGGATTTTTTTAAAGTGAGGGACTATTTCGGGTTGGGTTTTCGTGCTGGCGGGGCTTGTCATTTCACGCCAGACAGCGGTATGCAAATCGGGGGCGTGCTGGAATCAGTCAAGGGGGCGGGGAGGCAAAGACGCTGACGCGTGAGCTGTGTGAGATCAAACTAATAAAAAAGGAAAGCCGAAGGCAGAAAGCAATACTGAAAACGCAAAGACCCAGATGTGAAATGCATCCTGAAATGGACTCTGTTTGATACTATATTTCAGCCGTTCTACGTACAAACCCAGCGGCGTAGCCAGGATTTTGAACAGAAGGGGACACAAAAGGCCAGTTCAAGGCATTTTCGCCTGTATTTAAGATAATGTTTTATACATTTACTGTTATTTTGGCTGCCAGAAGGGAGGGGGGGGGGGGGGGGTACTAGGCTACGCCGCTGACCACGACGTGTAAACTTCAAGTTCCTTGGTATATGCTCTACGGACTTATCTTTACTTTTTTGGATGTATAAAAGCGGATTAATTTTTCTCACACTTAATGAGATCAGAAAAAGCATAAATTCACTTTTTGTTACTTTTTTCTTGCCGTCGTCGACTGCTACAGTAATTCTTGTACCTCAACTTTGCATAAAATACTTTGTTTAGATATATACCAAGATTGACGTTTTATTTGTACCAGAGAAAATATATTTTCGAAAAAAATACCACTTCCCTTTTTGAAATTCTCACATTTTCATTATATATAGCGTTATAATAAAAATGCTACCGCCATTATGTCTTTTAGATTATAAAATTAAAAAAAATTAGGTGAAATTAAATTAAATTTTGTTTACTCACAACCTTTACTCTTAACTAAACTTGATGTAAATTCCCATAAGAAAATACATCAAAGATTTACCTACCTGCATAAACCTAGTAAATAGTAATAAAGTAAATAGTAACTAGTAATCGAGCTATATGCTTACGCTTCACTCACAAATCTCCCGCCGCCTCTACTTACGGGAAATGGTCGTGTCCAACTTTTAAAAGTGCCGTGAGCATCGTACGTGAGATACTACGATCACTCCTTATGGTATGATAGCGATAATCTCTCATGATCACCTTTCTCTTATAAAATATAATCGCGTGGAAGATTAAGTAAAAAAAAAAAAAAAAAACGGGTATGCTTGAGACTGCCTATACAGCTCGTGTTTATGATAACTTTCTCATTACTTCAGATAAATTGTACGAACGGTTTAGCCAGGTTATCGTATAGTTAAAATCTTCTTGTTTATCCTTCTAGCATTGTCAAGTATGTCAACTTAACATCTTATCTTTATTGAATATTTTTGATAAACTTTGTACATAATTACTATATAATGTGTGCAAATTATGTAAATGTAGAAGGGTAGCTACCTTTTTCGCTGAGAATGCCATATCATCTTTGTGAGAAAAATTAAGAGATCATGCAGAACAAGAAATCAATACGAAAAAAAATTCCCAAAGCAAAGCCTAAATCCACATAAAAACCTTCCTGTCGGAATATTTCAAAACCTTCAATTATAATGTATCACCATACTTAGGATTTTTCACCTCCTGTTTGTTTAAAAGTTTCGCCAAAGATCTATCTCACCGGGATAATTGCAGCTTTGCCTTAATGCTTTTTCTAGACTAAGAACAAAATACACTTTGCCGAACAGTATATAAAACTCTGGTTTCTCACTAGTTTGCTAACAATTGCAAGAAGTCACCGGCAAGACATAAGCCATGATACGCCAAAAGATAGCGTTGGTTCTTGTTGTGGTATCGCTTAGTTTGTTTTCACAATCTGCAAAAGGTTACACAATGGGCGGACTTCACGGCAAGCGGGAAACTACAGTAAGTGAAATAACTTTCTTTAGAAACATCATCGCTTATTGAATTTGATTCATTTCTATTTTCCGGAATAGTATTAGGTCCTTGCACGAAAATAAAAAAAAATGTATCCATGGGCAGCGGAAGCTCAACGTAAAAATCTTAAACGATATATATCTTTTTTCTACCTAGAAAATTATTAGGGGGGGTTCTGCCGTCAATCTCTGAAATTTGGTTATCGCCAAAGGTTATGTTACCATAAAAAGCACTTTTTGCAATGATTTTCTCTCTATCCTTGTGATATAATCCTACGAAAGCCGCTTTTTTTTGCTCATCATAAACACCTCACAACTTTGTGCCGTTATAATTTTTAGACAACAGCAAGACAATTATTAGAACAAATAACACCAATGATTTTTCTGCGATCTCCCGATAACTCGGAAAAAAAAAAAACAGATTTCCTCTAAGGGATTCGCGTATAATCGGGAGTAAATATGAATATAACGAATGAGTGGTCATTTCTCTCCTCCGTAGCTTGTCCGGGAAAACAGCAGGTTCTGCGAGATGGCAAAAAGTCGCTGTGACGATGGATGGGATGTCTTTGGAGTTCGCGACGAGGGCGGCATTCCCTTTCCAGAGAACCTTGCAAATCTTGAGCCAGAAAAAAAGTATTCAACGCGTGCAAAAGGAGAAACAACGTTCAATTGAGCTGCGCTACTTTCATAGTCGTGGGTGAAGTGAAATTTAGCAGAAAGTGAATGCAATTAGGACGGAGCTGAGTAGCGTCCTTACCTGTTTACGAATCCCGGAAATTGTAGTTATAAGTTAAATATGAAGTCAATCTATAAGCAAAAACTTTAAAGTATTAATCACAATAACCCAAATTCTAGCGATACATATTATACAGGTTAATCAACGGTCGAATAAAGTACGAATAGGGCCAAAAGGGCTGTCTTTCTCTGTCAATTCTCGATAAAGTCATCTGTTGGCCCGCTGAACCATTATCTCCAAGACGCTGAGTTAGAGAATCTTGAAGCCAAAGAGTAATACTCTATGCTGATGGGGGAACTCTTAGATCCGCTGAAAGGAAACCCAAATAGATTTTCAAAATCACTCGACAGTAGTTTCAAGATAAAGTACGTACTTTGGGACGTGTTGGATTCTGATCAACCGGCAACAAATGAGAATGATCAGTGTCTAAATCTCTCCCTGAGTTTTTTTTTCTAGCGCTGTCTGCGTGTCTGACAGTGCGATCGAATAAGCGGACTACCTATACCCCATCTGCCGACGCCATTTTGCTTATACGTCGACTTCCAACTTTTCGCCCCTTTAAGACGGCAAGGATGTATGCAATATATTGAAACTGATGGACATCTTCCAAATAGGCTCTGAGAATTTTTCTACAATTGGTTTTTAATTGAGCACCATCACTACCACTAAAATCACCACACAAACACACACTATAAATTGTAAGCACAATCAAGTTAACTAACGTAACGCTCGTTACGCTCAGTACGCCCTGAGTCCCCGAGGATGCAACAACACACACCCTGCAGACACCATCTACAACCACTCACACTACCATATCACCATCATGATTATGATTATTCCCACCAATTGTGCCAACTACAATATCTTCATATATTACTAGGAAATGACAAGAAGGGGCGTGACTATACCCCCAATATTTTCGCTTCTGCATCGTGCCCCAGGCCTGCTACAGGTCTAAGACTATGCTATCTTCATAAACGAAGGGTTTTTTTATCCGTCCATGTCTTTAACTTCTATAAGGACTAGATGTTTCACAAACGAAGGGAATTTTGAGACTTTCCCTGCGATGTCGGCCCCAGTACCCACTAGGCACCATACAGCCATAATAAGTAGCTGAAGGAACCTGAACTTTCTCATCAAACATCTGCCAATGCTTGAAGCCGTAAGAGCTGTAATCAAGCCACGACCATTGCCTGTATTGCCACCGCAAACCAATCCAGACCTCAGAGCCACTGGGCATAAGTGAACGAATGAACTCGTTTTCCATGAGATTGTTCACGATGACAAGGGTGCTGCCTCTCACTCGGCATGATCTCTCCGCTGCTGTCCAGGGCTCTTCGACAGTTGACAGGAAATAACACTTGCCGTCAAAATAGTGCCAGGAAGAATCGCACGCTGAAAATAAAAGAGAAAAGCTTTGAATCAGGATGAGAGCGCTCAACCCTCAAATTCTTTTGCTTTATTCTGCTCTGCCTTGTCCTACTATTATATGCTTTACTCTCTATTACATTCTAACCTTTCGTCATCTGCCGAAGCTGACAATACAGAAACATAAAGGAAATATTAAGGTGGCACAGCCACGCCCCTTCTGGCCATTTCCTTGTGATTTTGGAAAATATTGGGGGCCCCCAGTGCCCCACCCCCTGCTACGGCCCTGACTGGACTGTACTTTTCTGCTATAGTTTACTTCTACGCTGTTTTCCTCTCCAGTAAACACCTTTTGTGCATATAAAACTCACCATATACAAGCCTTGTCTCCGCCTGAACCACCTCGTCCCCAGCCTGGGCGTGGCACGTATAAGTACCCTGGTCCTTGCTTCTTGACAACCTCTTGATGGTCAGCGCGTTTCCATTCTGCTCCACTCTCCCATTTGGCAGCACCCCACCCCGTTTACTCCACGTGATTTTCGCAATCTTGTTCACGCTACATGTCAGCGTTATTGTTTGATCGACAACCAGTGGTAGAACACTTGGAGGCTTGAAGGTAAATGCAAGCCGTGGTTCGATCTCAAGTGTAGTGTGAGCAGCCGCTTTCCCCATTCTATTCACAGCCTGACATGTATAGGTCCCCGAGTCTTGAGACTGGGCCGAGGTGACAACCACAGCGTTACGCGGCGATACCGCTGCGCGACTCGGGAGGGAACCGTTGTTGAAGAGCCACGTGATTTTGGGCTTTGGGTACCCGGTCACGTGACACCACGGTAAGGTAATGGTGTTTCCAGCTAAGACTCGTGACGTCACTCCAGCGATTCTCACCTGAGGAGGGGCTGGTAATGGAAGAAGCTCGTTAGTAGGCGAGGGGGTCAATAACCCCCGCGATGTGAGAATCGTAAGCAAATACTGGCACGGGGATTGGACCAAGAATTTGATCAAAACTGGAAAATTATCTAACCGAATGATATAGTAATTATCCTTTCTTCTGGGACTTTGAGTATTGAAAAGAAGGACTTTGTTCTTTTTGTAAGAATTGGCCTGCTATCCGGCTCTTATTCAGAAAATGCTTTGTTTGTCATTCGGGAATGTTTTGTTTTCGAATATTGGGAATCCTGTGGCGCATGCGGAGGCCGAATTGTGTAGGGGCGAGGGTACGAAGAAATAGGAGTCCATATTAAAAAACAAAACATTTCCGACTAATGTCGAATGATAGCCGGCTTGCAGGGTAGTTTTTTAATAAGTTTATAAAGTGGAGGTGGCCAGCGGTTCAACATATCAAACAATTGCAGTCGTTAAAGGACGGACCATAGAAAAGTGAAGGGGGGTGGGAGGGGGTGTGGGTAAGGGACAACAACAAAAAATTTTACACGATGAAAAGCTTGAAAAAAATTGGATGCTGCCCAAACCAGACAGAAATAAAAATACATACAACGATGAAACAAAAATCATGAACCTCTTGGAAACAAGAAAAAAAAACATGCTTGACTGAAACCCTCCTCACCCCCTTTTCTATTGGTCACATATCATATATGGTTATCTATATCGTCTCATACCAATAAATCTTGTTATAAAAGCTGTCGTTTTTCTAGCTCGCTCGGTCAGTTCCTTATAAGGACATACATACAATATTTGAAAGTCTGCTTCAATCATGTTTTTTTGCTTTTTTGTCGCACTAGAGCTGTGTGCATCGAAAATTTCCACGTAAACTTGTAGGAATTCGTGATTACTACGAGTTTGCAGGCCGCCATTTTGAAATAGACCAAGGCCCCAGCGTTTTTAGAATAATTACGACTGCCATCGATTGATATGAAAAGAACCAGGGCCGACCGCACGGGAAACCTGAAATTCTAAAAAACTTTAGAGCCAAAGGCTTTTTACAAAATGGCGGCATGCAAAAATCGTAGTAAACACGAATTTCGTGCAAGTTTACGTGAACAATCTCGACGTACACAGTTTTAAGGCGACTAAAAAGCGAAATAATGATCGAAGGGGAATTCCAAATATGGTATGCAATGTCCTAATATGGAATTGATCGAGCGACAATTTCCAAAACAAGATTGATTAATATGTTACTGGGTTTTGTTAGTTATTCTTTAGACAAGAAATATATTGGCAAATCTTTTCGACCCCTACCGTTAACTGAGACAACCGCCGTATCACGTGACTTGTACAATCCACCCACACTTGCGCACTCGTACAATCCCGCGTCACTGCTCCTAGCGTCTCTAATCACCAGGCCCCCACGGCCGTCATCCCGTGACCTATTCCTGGGAAGACTACCGCCAATCTTACTCCAGGTGACAGGAGCGCTCGGATTACCGCTGACTGAACAGTTGAGCACCACGGTCGCACTTGAGTCTATATTTAATTTCTGTGGTGCTATTATTACTCTCGGAGCATCTCGTATCTTGCCAGGGTCTCCTTTTAATCCACGTGGACCCGCGTCCCCTTTCTCTCCCTTGTCGCCCTTCGGCCCCGGAGGTCCACGAATACCCGGCTTTCCGTCAGCTCCTGGTTTTCCCGGGGGACCTCGCGGCCCACGTCTTCCCCGTCGCCCTCGATTGCCCTTTTCTCCTTTAGATCCGGGGGGGCCTGCAGGACCAGGGGGGCCTCGCACGTTGTTATGGGAGGCGAGTAGAGCGAGGGTCTTGGAAATGGCCGCGAGCTGGTTCTGCATGTTTTGATATCCTGTGGGGGTAGGGGTGGGGGCTGCTCTTCGATCGCGGTGAGGTAGGCTTGATTCATCATTGGGAGTTTCTAAAAAATAAATTCAATGCTGACAATGACAATACGTTCACCGAATATAGTGAACCTCTATTACCTGAAGTAATTTTGAATACGGTAATTGCTCGAAATAGTTCAAAATACAAAGTTCAGAGCTAGGTCGATCAACTTTTCCTTTGTTATTGTTTACATCTGAAAATAGAACGGTTTATTTGCAAGAAAACAAATAATAACCATCCAGATTAAGGTCTGATATATTTTATTAATGATATTTGATTGAAAGTTTCTCATTTATGGAAAATCTTTGTGTGACTCGGCATTGAGCGGGAGCATAAAATAACGGCGTGATTGGCCTTCATACTGAGACGGACAGGAGCATAAAATAACGGCGTGATTGGCCTTCATACTGAGACGGACAGGAGCATAAAATAACGGCGTGATTGGCCTTTATACTGAGACGGACAGGAGCATAAAATAACGGCGTGGTTGGCCTTTATACTGAGACGGACAGGAGCATAAAATAACGGCGTGGTTGGCCTTTATACTGAGACGGACAGGAGCATAAAATAACGGCGTGGTTGGCCTTTGTACTGAGACGGACAGGAGCATAAAATAACGGCGTGGTTGGCCTTCATACTGAGACGGACAGGAGCATAAAATAACGGCGTGGTTGGCCTTCATACTGAGACGGACAGGAGCATAAAATAACGGCGTGGTTGGCCTTCATACTGAGACGGACAGGAGCATAAAATAACGGCGTGGTTGGCCTTCATACTGAGACGGACAGGAGCATAAAATAACGGCGTGGTTGGCCTTCATACTGAGACGGACAGGAGCATAAAATAACGGCGTGGTTGGCCTTCATACTGAGACGGACAGGAGCATAAAATAACGGCGTGGTTGGCCTTTATACTGAGACGGACAGGAGCATAAAATAACGGCGTGGTTGGCCTTTATACTGAGACGGACAGGAGCATAAAATAACGGCGTGATTGGCCTTCATACTGAGACGGACAGGAGCATAAAATAACGGCGTGGTTGGCCTTCATACTGAGACGGACAGGAGCATAAAATAACGGCGTGGTTGGCCTTCATACTGAGACGGACAGGAGCATAAAATAACGGCGTGGTTGGCCTTCATACTGAGACGGACAGGAGCATAAAATAACGGCGTGGTTGGCCTTCATACTGAGACGGACAGGAGCATAAAATAACGGCGTGGTTGGCCTTTATACTGAGACGGACAGGAGCATAAAATAACGGCGTGATTGGCCTTCATACTGAGACGGACAGGAGCATAAAATAACGGCGTGATTGGCCTTCATACTGAGACGGACAGGAGCATAAAATAACGGCGTGGTTGGCCTTTATACTGAGACGGACAGGAGCATAAAATAACGGCGTGGTTGGCCTTCATACTGAGACGGACAGGAGCATAAAATAACGGCGTGGCTGGCCTTTATACTGAGACGGACAGGAGCATAAAATAACGGCGTGGTTGGCCTTCATACTGAGACGGACAGGAGCATAAAATAACGGCGTGGTTGGCCTTCATACTGAGACGGACAGGAGCATAAAATAACGGCGTGGTTGGCCTTTATACTGAGACGGACAGGAGCATAAAATAACGGCGTGATTGGCCTTCATACTGAGACGGACAGGAGCATAAAATAACGGCGTGATTGGCCTTCATACTGAGACGGACAGGAGCATAAAATAACGGCGTGATTGGCCTTCATACTGAGACGGACAGGAGCATAAAATAACGGCGTGGTTGGCCTTCATACTGAGACGGACAGGAGCATAAAATAACGGCGTGGTTGGCCTTCATACTGAGACGGACAGGAGCATAAAATAACGGCGTGATTGGCCTTCATACTGAGACGGACAGGAGCATAAAATAACGGCGTGGTTGGCCTTCATACTGAGACGGACAGGAGCATAAAATAACGGCGTGATTGGCCTTCATACTGAGACGGACAGGAGCATAAAATAACGGCGTGATTGGCCTTCATACTGAGACGGACAGGAGCATAAAATAACGGCGTGGTTGGCATTTATACTGAGACGGACAGGAGCATAAAATAACGGCGTGATTGGCCTTTATACTGAGATGGACAGGAGCATAAAATAACGGCGTGATTGGCCTTCATACTGAGACGGACAGGAGCATAAAATAACGGCGTGATTGGCCTTCATACTGAGACGGACAGGAGCATAAAATAACGGCGTGATTGGCCTTCGTACTGAGACGGACAGGAGCAAAAAATGGCAAAGTTCAAATTTTTAAGGTCGTGTTAGCTTATATTCGCTTGATTATTTGCATAGATGTCCCTTGTGTAATATAAAACAAAATAAGCTTTAGTATTTTTTGGTAGATAATCCGTTCTTGAGATATTGCAAATTGTAAGGCTCTTGATTTGTCTGAAATTGCCCAATGTGGGCGAAATTGCTACTTTTTTCATGATTTATGGCAACTTTGCTCAATCATATCTCAAGAACGGACCATCTACCAAAAAATACTATTGCTTATTTTGTTTTATATTATGCAAGGAACCTCTAGACAAAATATAAACAAAATGTAAGCTAACACAACCTTACAATTTTAATTTTGCCATTTTTTGCTCCTGTCACTGAGACGAATCTTTGGCATATGGTGAAAGGTACGAGGTGACTATTATGAGGAACTGTTAATAAGGTGAAAGGTACGAGGTGACTATTATGAGGAATTGTTAATAAGGTACGAGGTGACTATAATGAGGAACGGTTAATAAGGTTTTTACTCTGAGCACAATTTGAATCTGCATTTTAAAACGCATCAGGACTAAAAAAGAAAAAAAAAATCTGCTATCTGAACCTCGGCATGTTTATAGCATTTTCTCGGCATTGGTGAAATCTCAGGCTGGACGTTCTTATAAAAAAAGGTTCTTATAAAAAAAAGAGTAGTCATATTCTTAGGAAGCCAGTAAATAACATCGCACGGAATGTTCTTACCTAGAACTCCCAAGGGAAAAGGAAAAGAGGACGCTTATTTCAAAACCAGTTTTTTTGTCTGGATAAAAAAATGTTTTTTTGGCAGCGTACACGCTCCCACAACCATAATAAAACAAGTTTTTTGTGGCGTGTCAGTAGCGGATCTAGGGGGAGGGTTTAGGGGGTTTAACCCCCCCCCCCCCTTGGGCTGCCAGAAAGCCATAAGTAACAAAGTAAATTTACCCCCTCTCCCCCTTTGTCACTGAGCCAAACCCCCCTCTTTAGCGAAAAGCTATCCGTCCCTGCGGGAAGTACCGTTCATTTTCTTTGCTCCCTTTCTAACGTACAGACGTTAGTGCAGTGCAACACGTTCAGATGAGAGAGGAAGACGCCTTTTCATATTTTTCCTCTTACGTGAGGCGCTTATTCGAGCAATTAAGGTAAAATTTTTGTTATTTCTACTCCGACAATCCGACAATTCCCCGCTCGATTTGTTTAATTTCCTTTTTGGTTCCAGTTAAAGGAATTGATCGCAAGTAAACAAATAAACAATGCGAAACGATAATAGTACACAAGAAGAAAGGACATTTCGGAATATTTTTTTCGTAGGCATAAAAGTTTAAGAAAAAATGCACACATACCGTATCCAATTATTATGTTAGACAATAATATAATGACCAAATTATGTCAAAATTGTGAATAATAATTTCAGAATTAAAATAATATTGCAGAATAACGAAATTAATAAGATATCAACTATTTAGCTAATATCAGTTAACGACGAAAAACTATGGCACTCTCAAAGTTAAACCTAAAATATAGCTCAGAAAACTTTCTATGTTATATTGTTTATCGTGGCTACGAAGAAACATCACGCGCAACGACATGCGAGTTCTCGATATGACTTCAACACTATATCCTATTCTAGTCTATGTTTTCATGGGAAACCTTTGAGTTGTCGAATAAACATCTTGCTCGTACAAATGTTTATTTGACAACTGAAACGATATAGCTATACCCATCACTAAAGAAAATTTAACCAACTTACTGCTAGAGTCTATGACGCCACACTTGGTCTGCAGATTGTGCTCCAAGTCACGGATTCTCGTCGACTGTTCGCTGAGCTTGAGTTCGATCCTCACTATTTCTCCACAACCAAACACGAGAACAAGCAGTGCTAGCGCGATTGTCGCGGGCGACAAGGAACTGTTTGCGAACATCCTTATGGGAATACAAGCAATAGCAGTCTTGGAAGGAAACAACCGATTGATCAGGAGCACTTTTTACACTGCAATTTCTACGCAGTGTTAAATGATCCTCTTATAGTTTTTTGGCACCGGAAGTAAATTCTTTTGGCATCAGATGCCTCCGCTTGACACCCGGGCTTGACATCAAGCAGATTAGCTTGCCAACAGCTTGGCATAAGCTTGGCATCAGCTTGGCATCAGCTTGGCATCAGCTTGGCATCAGCTTGGCATCCGCTTGGCATCAGCTTAGCATCAGCTTGGCATCAGCTTGTTCTCCTTGTGTGTGTTTCTGTTTAGGTTACGGTAAGAAGATAAATAACCCCACAGAGTATTGTCAATTATAGCACCCCTACACGGGGCGCTATTATGATGAAAATATAATACTAGTTTAGGGGATCTTTAAGACGAAGGCGAGGCTGGTATTTCCAATGCTTTTATTGTTCACAGTCGCAACCACATATACAGCACATAACTACAGAACTAAGCTCGCTATATTTATACGCTAGGACCAGACAGCAACCCATGTGGAAGTCCCACATGAAAGGAAATAAATGTAAAACATTTCAAGAGGGAACAAGGAGAATTGGATACATTCGGCCAAACGAACCAATCAGCCAAAAGCGTGAGTGCGTGGGAAATCATAGAGTTGGTCTCTTGTCCCTGCGTATTTACAAAATAATCAATGAAGTCAAGGTAACTTTAAGATACCACTACAATGATTAAGCAACTTTTAAAACTTAACTGCGCATGCTCAAAGAGCGAGTGACTACAACATTTTCAAGTAAAATAACGATAAAAATAAATGATGTCTAAACCAAGGGGTAAAAATGGCATGTGGTTTCCAAGAAATTTCAAGAGATTAGCTTGACAACTAAAATGCTCGAAACGAAAAGAAGAAACCATGATTTTGCCACGTATAGGAAACTGTACACTCCCTGGATTTAAACGCACCAAAAAGTCATCGAAGCGGAGAGTCTACAGGCGTGCTAAAATCTAGACTAAGGAAACCATCAATTGTTAACAAAATTTGAATTATCATTAAAACATAAACAAAACTTAAGAACTTCCGTTTTTCGAGATAGGAACATGAAATACTAGACTCTATAACCTAAAAAATATGACAACCCGTCCTGTTACATTAGCTTTCTGAACCTCAAACTTCCTAGTAAGTCTCGAAGTGGGCGGAGAACGCTGCTAGTACGGGTAGTCCACTGTATTTTATGGCATATAAGAAGCATCGAGGCGCCCTATCATCGTTCAATATCTTCTAACAGAAAACAGTCCCCACTTGCGACAAACATATACATAAATAAACGTTAGGTCGACTATAGCTATAGTCGAGACATGTTCATTCTAGATTATCGATTTTTTAAATCTATATGTAGCTTGGCCAGTTATCGAAAAATAAAGCCGTCCTATATATAAAATCACCTTTAAACCATAGCGGAATCATTTATAACAAAGCCATTAAAAACAAAAATGATAAAGAGAGTCGAGTATTTGAAGTGTGTTAATAAAAGTGCGTCAGTATTATTGAGTGCGCTGCGCAATTGGTAGACCAGTGTTATAAGCAGCATAGTCCAAGGCGTTCTGGATACCTGTGGTTTGTGATGGTTGTGACGTCACCGGAGACCACCTTTTCCATTAGAACTGTTGATGAGCTATCCCCAGGCCTCGCGGTCAACAAAGAAGTACAGTCCGAACAAAGGAGCCAGGTAAAACGCCTGGGATTTGGCTGTGTAATAAAGGCATGAAATATGATCCCAAAACTAGAAGACGTTTTTTAAATAATATCTATAGAAAGGGACTTTAGAAGCACACTAGCATACAGCTGTCCATGGTTGCCGAACTGCACGGGTAATAGACTGTGCTAGCGTCCCGTCTTGGCCCGACTGGTGCCAATGTGTGCATGCTAGTGTGCTTCTAAAGTTCACATTTATAGAAAGGGGACAAAAGTTTTGGTAATCCATAAAATGCCATAAAAGTCTGGAACTGACAATCACAATTCTTCTGAGGGCTAAAAAGAACTGCGTTTAGTACGGTATGTTAGTCCTTTAATCATGAGATAAAATCGCGTACTCAACGCACGCTTTGAATTATTGTGATAGCCCCCACTAAGGGACAGACCATTAGAAATTCGATTTGGGGGTGAAGGGGGGTGGGGGTGGGGGTTTGCAGGATTGCCAGATTACCATGTCCATGAAATAAGGATTTTATATGGCATCGATCTTCTTTTAAATGCATTAGACTTTTTTACGTTCTTTTTATTTTCTTGAAAATTAGGAGCTTTTAAGGAGCTTTTAAGCTCCTAATTTTAATTTTAATTTGTATTAAAATACAAATCTTAAGTAGGCAAGTTTATGGTGTATAACAGGGAGATTTTAGTCTGACGGGTTCTTAAATTTTAGCATCGTATTCGCGGGTTTTCACTGTATCTTTGGAAAGAGTAAAGTCTCCTGATTTTGCTTCCCATTCAAGGAACATTTATAGGGCTTTCTCTGGCATCGTTTGAACGGAAAGTGTATCACTCGAATGGTAAGGTTTTTTTTTCGAGTCCTGCATCGTGAGCCCAAAATCTATGAAACGAGAAAATTTGATAAATTGTGATGTCTCCCCACATTTCCTTACAGTAAATGGCAGCCATTTTGACATGGTATGTGCACTATTACGCATGCGTGGCGGCCATGTTGTCTCTTATTTCTGGGAATGTGTTACGGACTGTCTAAATGTCAAGCCAGGGGTGCTCATAAGCTGTAATGGCCAGGGGGGGCTCATAAGCTGTAATGGCCAGGGGGTGCTCATAAGCTGTAACGGCCAGGGGGGGCTCATAAGCTGTAATGGCCAGGGGGGGCTCATAAACTGTAATGGCCAGGGGGGCTCATAAGCTGTAATGGCCAGGGGGTGCTCATAAGCTGTAACGGCCAGGGGGTGCTCATAAGCTGTAATGGCCAGGGGGGGCTCATAAGCTGTAATGGCCAGGGGGGGCTCATAAGTTGTAACGGCCAGGTGGGGGGGGGGGGCTCATAAGCTGTAATGGCCAGGGGGGGCTCATAAGCTGTAATGGCCAGGGGGACTCATAAGCTGTAATGGCCAGGGGGGGCTCATAAGCTGTAATGGCCAGGGGGGCTCATAAGCTTGATCCCCTGTCACGGTATAACATAATACAAATAGTCGATACAGCACCCTCTCTTGCTTTCGAATATTCCTCCCCTATCCCCCCCCCCCCCCTCCACACATACACACACCCTTCCCTCGGAATTGTCCACCTATTCTAGAACTACAACAACCGCGTAATCAGAAGACGTGAAGATTCAAGTACTTTATTATTCATCATGCAAAGTGATACATACATTAAAAATTGACATAAAAAATGAGTAATCAACGATGTGTTTTTATATCAAGCCCCATTGTCGGTTGTTTAACAACTTTACAAGAAGCCAGCTGTCATGTGCATGATTAAGATGTTTGCACACACATTTATGATATGGTTTGACTTCACCAATTACAACACCTTGCGTATCATTAATGGTAAAAGGACATTCATTTATGCCAAAAGTTACATCGTTAACGAGTATTGCACGTTAACATAATTTAGCGTGACTCGCCTGTCAATAACAATTATTTAATAATTGTGATGGTTGTCAAACAACAATGATGAATTTCACCTTGATGAACATGTGGTATGAAAAGGCAATCGAGCGACGCTAAGGATATTTCGTGCGATGATGAAAAACGTGCAATACAGGTTAACGATAAAACGTTTGGCACATGGTGTTTTTAAGATATGCAAGCATAGCGAACCTCGAGATAATTATACTTATTAGGACAAGGATCGAATCCTACCAATGCGTCATTACTAACATAAAAACTACACGACCGCTTCCCTTGGCAGTACTCTCGCACCTTGGCGAGGGTCTGGGGATATTGTACGTTGCAGATGTAGTTGGCCGAATGGGGACACGGCTCTCGGGCGGGCCTGGCGTACAAGGCCCACTGGATGTCCAAGACAGTGTTTTGTGGACAGGACAGTCCCGCCGTTCCACCGGAACATGTGATGGACGTCCCTAGGAGAAATCGCATTATCAAAGTTATATCTATTTAACGGCCACCCTTTTACCGTGTGACGTTAAGGTAGGTAATGCAGAGGAAGGGTGAGGCGCTTGGGGAATTATGTGGGAGAAGCACGGCAAAAAAGGCCTAATATGGGGAAAAGGTGGACCTTCATTTCAAAGTAACTGCTGTGATTTCAGAAATTGCGGTTGAATGAGTTTCCTTTTTGAAAGCATTACCAAAGTCTCCCTAATCATTTCCCCTAAGAGCGCACGAACCCACCCCCTTTCCTCATGAACCTTTGAAAAACTCATTCGGTGCAAATTATTTCCATATCGAATTTGCAACCGTATGATTACCTGATTACCTATACATTTAGAGATTGATTAACGATTAACTTTGTCCACAATAGATCATGATAACCGTACATAATTATGCTTACCAGTTTCGCATTTGCTTCCCATGTAACCAGCGGGACAAGTGCACGTGAAGCCATTGTTTCCATCAGTACAAGCCCCTCCGCTTAAACAAGGATTACTGCAAAGAAACAAAAATTAATCAACGTTATTAATGGCACGTTTCATTAGATAACAAAGACGATAGCAGTTACTGAAAAGAAGGACCATTTTTAACGGTAGCTGAGTTAGCTAAAAATGAACAATCAAATCGTACTCGATTTACTTTTAGTTTTCGAGTAACGCCCTTCAACGAATATGATGTCTTTGACATGTGATGTCTACAGCATCCCCTCTTACTTGTAATCTGTGGTTAGTATAAGATATCCTTATACATATTTTAAAGATTTTCTCATTATCATTTTATTGAAGGTTAAAAGGGAGCAAAACATTTAAAAAGTTTTTAATTTATCATGTGTGTATAACCTGTCTCTTTTGCGGGTTATGAGCTCTGTGCTTATCTTCCCTTCGTAGTGACTCAGCAAACTGTGAGAGCTTGCTTCTTCTGACTTTTCTCCCAAACGTTTTGACCAGCTTATTATCATTTTGTAGAGCGGGACATTCAGTTACCAGCACATTATAAATCAAATTATTGTTCTCTAAACCAGAGGAGACATGTTATTGTTCTCTTATTTTCCGAGTAAACGAAGAATCCATAACGCAACCATACCGCACTTCTTTCCTTCTGGCTAACGCCAGCCCAGCGAAATACAGAGAAAAGATGCCTCTGCTAGCAGGGAACCGCAAATCGACCTTTAGAAAAATTGATGCAGTATTGTACAAACGCTACTGTACTTGTTTTCTTGTACTGTACGCTTGGTTTGTACACCTTCGTGATCACGTGATAGGTTGGTTCAACTTCAGAGAGCGCCTATTGTTTATATCCTTTAAAGTTCGCCGGGTTTCCTAACCATCTCCCTCTACTAACTATTAGGGCAGTTTCGACCTTGAGTTAGGGAGTAGAGTTAAGAACAACATTTCCCCAATAACATGTCTTATTAAGGTCAGTATTTTCAAGACCTCGGTCACGGTATTTCTCCCAGCTGGTAAATAACATATATTTATTAACCTTCACACTTGTATGTCTTTCCGCCTTCTCGCATCTTGCACGTCATACCACTGCTACAGTGCATGTTACTGTACTTGGTCACTGGTTTCACTATAGCGTAGTACGCGCCAGCCGCTGCGCCAGGAAAAGAGTGTCCAGGGAACGCAAAACGGGTATCGCTATTCAACTCACATTGCGACCTGTAAGAGATTAAAATCAGAACCAAAACAGGGGGTTGGGCACGTGCCCCAAAAATTACAAGGAAATGGCCATTAGGTGCGTGGCTTTACGATATATTAGGGGCGTGGCTTTACGATATATATTTTCTTCATGTTTCTGTGTCTCCCCCTGTCTGTCCGTCCGTCTCTAAGTCTGTCCGTCTGTCTGTCTGTCTGTCCGTCTGTCTGTCTGTCTGTCTGTCTGTCTGTCTGTCTGTCTGTCTGTCTGTCTGTCTGTCTGTCTGTCTGTCTGTCTGTCTGTCTGTCTGTCTGTCTGATACTAACTTTTCACGGATGTAGTTGATCGATTAACAAGCGCTGTTTCGTCTGCATATCACTCGACACAGTCTTTCTCGGTTGTAGTTATTGTCTTAAACATTTGTAACATGGAATTCGGCATCTTGAAAAAGCCATCGCAGTAATTTGCATCGACGTATCGCACTAGCAGCAGAATGATTGACAGCATTGACATCGATGCAGCCATTTGTGAATTTAACTGGATAATAACTCGAACCTACGAGAGAAATTGATCAGTTCGAAAATATTTGTTTTTTATTGTATTCCGACCCTAAGTAATTCAAATCTTTGATAACTCAAACTAACGCCGAATCAAAGAGATGGGAGATTAATGTCATTAAGACGTGTTAAATGGGTAAAAATGCGACTAATATTTGTGCCGTTGGACAACGTTACAATGTTTAGCCGATAATGATTACACCCTTTACGTTCTTTTATTTCTTTCGGGACATGGGGTAATCGAGTGAAGAAAAGAAGTATATCTTGCAGTTTTTGGGCCTTCGCCTTACCACTAAGAATTCTTTTTAGTACTCAAAACCAAAAAATAACGATGTATCATTTACAAAATCGGATTACTAACAAGTAGTGAGCGACTATGAGCACTATGACGATCGTATTGTATGTAGGAAATGGAGGTCTAAAAACTACTCCTAACAGCTACTAACAGTTGCCTCGAGAAAAATTCGAACTTCCACTTGCCACGGAAACTTCAAGCAAATTTTTAAATAGCCCTCTTTCTAATAAATGAAAAGGAAATGAGCGAAAAGAAAATATTGAAAGACCCCAAAAAGGTGTGTTAAAGTCTAAGTATCTTTTGGATATTTCATAATACAAAAAGCGTTTCAGGCTGTGTTTCAACGTCCGTCCGGATATTCATTGAAATAAAACATTTCTTGATAGGCACATCAGCTTAATCATCAACGTTTGCACTTATCAGCAAGGAGATGAATGCTGCTCTCAGTTTCTCTATCATTATTATGGGAGAATAATGACATAAATCATTCGAATATTTTAACGCTTGTATCGAGATATGCTAAGTCCTACTACCGATTACAATTTATCCCAGTAAAGGGACACGTTACGTAATTTATCCGAATTCCATAATAATCAACAAGCCCTTTATTACGTTCTTTAATTTCTCTCAGATAAGTTCGAACTCCTTGGCAAATGTTTGAAATAACTGATGTCGTCAGGCGGGTAATCGGGTAAAGAATTGTAAAGAAAAGAAGAATATCCTGCAGTTTTGCGGGGGCCGTACCAGCCGTTGTAGTACTCAAAACCCAAAACATAAAAATATCTCATTCACAAAATTGGATTACTAACAAGTAATGAGCATTATGAACATTATTTTATTGTAGGAAATACATTTGAGCATTATTTTATTGTAGGAAATACACGAAATTAAAAGAAAATAATAATGAAAAAGTTTCCCAAAGTCTCGAGGTAAAGGTAGGTCTAAAAACCCGACATAGGAAATGTTGGCGGACCAAAAGACATAGGGAATGTTGGCGAACCGCAAGACGTAGGAAATGTGGGCGAACCGCAAGACATAGGAAATGTTGGCGAACCACAAGACATAAAAAATGTTGGCGAACCACAAGACATAGGAAACGTTGGCGAGCCATTAGAAAAAGGAAATGTTAGCCAAACACAAGACCGAAAATGTTGGCGAAACACAAGACAGGAAATGGGGGTTCAGCTGAGCTTCTTTTCAGGAGCATAGTAGAAGGACGGTAATTTTTTCAAAGCAGTAGTTCGCAAAAGAAATTATTCAAAGACATATTAATGTTGGCAAGCCACAAGACATAGGAAATGTTGGCGAACCGCAAGACACTAGACATAGGAAACGTTGGCGAACCGCAAGAGATGGGAAATGTTAACGGAACCACAAATGTTGGCGAGCCACAAGACATAGGAAATGTTGGCGAACCACAAGACATAGGAAATGTTGGTGAGCCATTAAAAAAAGGAAATGTTAGCCAATCACAAGACAGAAAATGTTGGCGAACCACAAGACAGGAAATGGGGATTCAGTTGAGCTTCTTTTCAGGAGCATAGTAGAAGGGCGGTAATTTTTCAAAGAAGTAGTTCGCATAAGAAATTATTCAAAGAACAGGAAATCCTCACTATCAGCAGTCGTTTTGATTTCCTTTGCTAATGGCAGCCTGGTGAAACTGCAATCGCCTTATTGCTCCGCTTCCGCACTCCACATCTCAGGGCTTTCGCACTTTACCGCAGTTTGGCCAATACAGTGGAGCAATATTTTGGAACAGCTTTGAGTAGGAGACTAAACAGGCTAGTTTCGCCTTCCCTAAGGCGTATGCTCTCTGATTCAGGAAAATGCTTTGATTTCTATTACACAGTATTTAGCCTTTGCGTCTTAAAAACATTTTTTTTTTAACTTTATCAGTTTATTTCCACAATCTATGTAACGCCCCGTTCTAAAACCAGATGCAGCTCAGAGTTAAAGTATGCGTTCTCAAATTGTTGCTATTTTCATTGCCATGGCATGGCATAGCAAAATGATTCGCGCTTTTTGCTGTAAAATAAAAAAAATCTATATATGTTATTTACCAGCTGGGAGTTCCGTATCGTGAAATACTAATACGACCCTTAGCTGGGAAATAACATATTTATTTTTTTCCTCAATAGATTTTCCAACTTTGTTTACCTTATGGGCTTATGGTTGCACGAGGCGAGGTTTCGCTTCTGACTTTCGTCGATGTTCGTGAAGATTTTGTTCGCTCATGATCATTCAATAAACTCCAGAATAGAACCTATTCCTGTGCCTATGCCCTGAATCTGTATGAGGAATCCGCGTATGAGGAAAATGTGAAGAAATAAAATTATCAACAGTCAAAACTGTTATTTCCCAGCTGACGATGTCGAATGCCGAAGCCATTTTCAAAGATTTTTTTCCGGTTCTATTGCCGTTGAGTTTTTAAAAGGTGACGTCACTCTTTAAACCACTTCCCCTCATCTCACTTCCGTCCACCTCTGCTCAAGACGCTAGCGGCAGAAACTTTAGCGAGAGTTTCATCCCTTGTCTCGTTTTACTAGGTATGTCGTGACATGGAAGCCATTTCGCAGTCGAAACTGCCGTTAGACCGCTAACCAATGAGAGAGCGCCAGAAAGCACCGGGCGCCGAAAAAATAGACAAGAGATACAAACGCACACACGCACCAAAAATTATCAACAGCGCAAAGCTAAAGAAACAACTCTAACTTTATTCAAACCGTAGAGGTGAGCTCCATGTGTAAAGTCAATGATTCTAGATAAAATGACAATAAAATGCCGTTTTAGTGTTTAAGATCTATAACCTCGGGAGTAAACGATGGCCATTTTACAAATCAACTCACTATTTCGAGCTTTGGAGGTGAGCGGCCGGTATCGCGGGGTCCGGATCGTAGGGTACCGGCCCTCAAGAGATCCAATCAGAGCGCGCGATTTGATGGATACCGGATCCCGAAAAAAATAAATATATAAAAATGCGCGCGCAAAGGCACCCAGGAGTGGTTAAGGTATTCCCTTGAAATAGTTCTACTATCCAGAATTTTTTAAAACTTGGCATAAACAATAATGAAGTTAAGGGCTTTAAAAAAAAAGTAATAAAAAAATGGGAATACCGACCTCGGTTTCCATAACAGAGAGGCGTAGAGATGCCGCGTTTTTACTGATCGCGCGAGGAAAAATCACAACTCTTAGTTTTTTTTAAAAAAGAGTGCCTATTGTCTTTAAAATTTTAAGTTCTGTCTGTCGAGCTGCCAAAATCCGATCTTCCAAACAATAACCCGTAGTAGCTGACGTTCAAAACAATGCACATTTAAGAGATCGCACTAAAATACACTGTTTTTGCCACTATTTATACGGTAAAAAGCACCATTTTGAAGTATTTTTACGGCTTTTAAGAGAAAATAAACAAACTTCTACAAGCCAGCCTTTTTCCTCCTTTAGTATATTATTTTTCCGTATAGATTTAACTATTTGAGCAAATAAAAAATGGGGGTAACCGAATTCGTTTTTCTGTCAAAGCGATTTTGTAAAAAACGCGCGCCTTTCGCTTTGTTTTCTTATACAACTTGCGCGCACTTAATACCGTAAAATTCGAACAAACAGCGCGCGCCACTATGCGCAGAAAGGGTGCGCAGTGCAATCCAAGAGGAGTGACACACGAAGCACCTTGAATACTGCATACACTTCGTACACAGAAGTTCTAGAAGGGTGCTATATTTACTGCATGTCAAATCTCTTTACTCACAGACCTCTTCAAAAATCACGAGAAAAGAGGCTTAGTATAAGGTTACCCGCAAAGAGCTTATGTGAAGGGTTTTGATGGGTGGGTTGAAACTGAAGCCTGTGAAAGATTGACTCGCACAGAGTGTTCTATGGAAATCCTAATCTAGAATCAGAATGTTTCTCCTTGTAAGATGCAGATATCTCTAGAGCTCTACTTTGACGTCATTGAAGACACGTAATGTAAGAATTTATACAAACAAAATGTTTCACACCAACCAATTGGGCATTGATTCCATTAACAACTTCCAATAATATTTTAATCCTCATAAGCGGATTGTCTTTTATTGGTATTGTTAGGGTTTTATCATAAATCTTCCACGGAAGCTACAAGAGTCGTAATTCTATAGAATAATGCAAGGAATGTACCCATTCCATTGGCGTTCAGTTTTGCAGGAGTTTGCGAAAGAGGTCGCACAAAACACACAAGATCAGAGAAAAATAAACTATACTGACAATATGTTGCGTGTTATGTCGCTCCAATGTCAACAAAATACGATAGTCATTCCAAAATAACACGCAAAAATATCTTAAAGAGAATAACCAAGTAAAGCATGCTTTCGCGAAACATCATAATACCCAACCGGGAAATGTAGCATTTGCCAGATGAAGAATAAAGCGTTGCTTTGCATATAGATAGTATTATCGACTGACCAATCTTTAGGAAAAAATGTTTAGCATTCGGTTGAGATCGGATTTATATTTATAAACAGATTATAACATTTCTAATTTTTTGCCATGTATTCGGATCCGACATAATGACGCACGTGTACTGTAAATACTCAAGACGCCTTTATTCCCTGCTAAATTGTTCACACAGCGTGTCATTGGAGAGGTGGAGGCTAGCGATCGTTCGTGCCTCTGTGAGGTGATTGAAGGCTAGCGATCGTTTATGCATCTGTAAGTTGATTGAAGGCTAGCGATCGCTTGTGCTGCCTCTGTGAGTTGATGGAAGGCTAGCGATCGTTTGTGCATCTGTGAGTTGATTGAAGGCAAGCGATCGTTTATGCATCTGTGAGTTGATTGAAGGCTAGCGATCGTTTGTCTCTGTTTCTTCCATTTCCTGACTACTCTGAGGCATTACTTAGGCAAGAGTCGTTCGTTAGCTCTCACTACCTGAGAATGGAACGTCTGGTGACTAATACCTCTACCCGGTGTCCACTTGGTTGACGCAGGGTTTTCAATTTAAGATCATTTTGCCTGACAATCTGCACTTATGAAAGCTCATCAAATATTTCTGGCTCCAGGATTCTAACTCAATTTTTGCACTTCTACATGATCGACATTTCCTCCCATTTCAGTCCATTCACCTGACCAAGGATGGCTCTTAATAAGTCCATTCTTGCCTTTTGCCCCTGTAGTTGGGAGTAACATATCAGAAATGCAATAATTAGCCTTTTGTTAAAGGAGCTGTACCGGTTATCATGGTACAATATGCCCAGTCGCAACCATCAAAGGCTCAATGGAAACCCAATTAATTTGGCAAACTCCCGTAGAATATAGCACCAATGTGAAAGAACAAACACTTTTTCACTTTGATCATTTATTAAGCGCTAGACATTTATGTACACATATACAAAGGCGATTTTATAGAATATTTATACCAAATCTAGCTCTTGATTTTTTTTATGGAAGAAAGGAGTATTTTTAATTTATAGACCAATAAATGACGGAAAACTCATAACAGGGATTAAGTAACAGATTTAAAATCCATGCCACGATCTAATAACATTTCCTTTTAACAGGAAACACCTTTTCTATTGTAATTCTAATGTTAATTACAAAACTTTCTTTCCATAGCTGTGTTCTTAAACGTCTGATAGTTCCAAGATTTTGTGAAAATGAAAAACTAAAACGAAATGGTGTAAAGATACTCATTTAAAATTAATCTTAATTGTTAAGTTATTCACGTTCTCTCATCTGAGTCGTCATCATCATCCCCAGTTGATACTGTTTTAAGGGAGTACATTCGCGATAGCTGCTTTGTGATTCGTGAGTGTGTCATTTTAGTTTTACGCTCAAATCTCGCACAAGAGCGTAATACTTTCTTGTATCCTTGACCAAAACACTCATCCAAAGCACCGTAGAGATATGGATTCAGAAATGAGTTGAGCCAAATGCAAAGGTGTGAGTACTTCATAAGAATCAGAAAATACGGAAACGAGCCACCGGAACCGTTTTCCAACCAGAAAAACAGTACATGGTTTGGAAGGAAACAAAGTGCAAATGTAACCACAAGAACGATTAGGAGTCGAATAAATTTCATATGGCGAACTTTGGCGTTTTTCTCGTGGGATTTCTTCCCTTCAAATTCCTTGTCTCTGTTGCACAAAACCCATGCCATTTTGGAGTAAGTAACTGATATAATTATGAGTGGAAGCAGGTATTGGCTGATAAAAAGGTAAAGTGTGTAGCCTTGTCGGAGGTGCTCGTTAGACCAGACCTCATCGCAGCTGTACTGATTATAACTCGGCGTCTTGACACTGTCCTGAGTGATTAATACAGGAAGAGCATTGAAGAACGCTAGTAACCACACTAACGCAAGCACTAGCTTGACCTTAACTAAGGTCAGTCTTGCCTTCATTGGATACACTATCCCAACAAATCTCTGGAGAGTCAACGATGTCAGGCTGAACACAGAAGCTCCTTGGCACATCAGGGAAAGCGTAGGAATCAACTTGCATACGGCGGTGGAACCAAAAAACCCGAACGGGTACTTTGCCGTCTCGTAGAACAGCAGAATAAACGGCATACAGATGATAGCCACGGTTAGGTCAGCGACGGAAAGGTTTACTAGGAAAAGACCGTAATAGTAGTTTCTGAAACTTCTCAACTTGCGATTTCTCTTGACGACGATGCAGACCATTGTGTTGCCGATAACATTAAGGAGAAACACAAGACATGAGAGTGTCAGGCGGATAACCGTAGATGCTAGAGGCTCCTTTGCCTCTACTACGCTTGCGGAGGTTGTCGTAGGCATTGTGGAGTTTACAATCATAGCTTCATCGGTGGCCATTTCAGCTTCCCTTCGTTTCCCGCGTCCTTCAACACTGATTCTTCCGGGGTGTTGGGCTCTAGCTCTTCTAGTTTCTTTGAGGTTTACTGCTGAGTAAATGAAACCGAATTAGAATACTATGCCCAATGTGCGTTTGCGTTTGACTTATCTATGCACCTCTCGGTGATTGGAGTGGCGAAATTACAAAGACCAGCGGCACTTATCTCTTGCTATCTTGTGCCATTTACCCGGATCCCGAGATGTCAAAGCGCGTGATATGTGAACTTGACAGCTTAGAGTCATGGGGTTTTCCGGGGGTGAATTGCAAAGTTATTGTGGACCAAATAAACAATAAATACGAATGAATACTGGCTGACAAAGCAAACTTATATTAATTAGCACAAGGTAAACTTTAAGAGTGTGCAAAGAAAGGATGATGTCTGGGTATTTTTGCTACTTGATACAGGATAAAGAGGATTTTTAAGGAAATTTCCAGCTTTTCAAGATTTGCATGCGTAGTTGTTCAGATGTACAAACTTTGTAGTTAAAACAAATAAATGATCTCAGATTTGTGACGTGACTTCAAACACTTTACGTTTAGTATGTTTTGTGGGTAGTGTTAGTGTTTCTCCGCCGTACAATGGTGGAGCGGTTCATCAAAAAGAAATTTAATAAAGTGTTGGAAAAATGTTGAAAAGATAAAGCGTCATAACCAAACAATGGGAAAACGCGACGACAGGCTGCTTTTACTTGTCACTTTTATTTGTAATTCAGCTTTTCTGAGTACAAATCCACATTGAAATCGACTCACAAATCTAAATGTTATTGTTTCGTCGCGTTTCATTCAAGACGGATTTATCGGGGAGGTCCGCTTTGAGATGAGGTAATGATAATTTTGAGGCCGTATCTGGATGGAAGGTCATGTTCTGTTTTAAATTAATTTGGCAGGAACGACAAATGGCCCGGGTAAAGAGGTTTGTGAGAAATTTTATGATTTTATATGACTTTAATTACATCAGGTTTTGAGTGCGGTTAGAAGAAACCCTCTTAAGCAAAGTGACATCCTTTGAATACTATGAGTAGGATCGCTACTTCATTGCCCGATTTGTGTTTTATAAAAAGATATTTTGGGAATTTAATTTAATTCAAATCCAATTCATCCTGGAATGTCCCATGGTGGATTTTGTCTGAAGGTGGTAAGTTTTAGGTGTTTATTATTTGATTTTTAAATTTATCTTGTGAATTCTTTGAAATCTGAAAAAGTTCATTTCACTGATATAGAGACAAGAGGAAAGTGTTATCTCTATTTACGGCACTACACAAAATTGACATTGATTTTTATCTTGAAACTTGATTCTTTTTCATTAGAAAAGGTTCCATATAGTACTAAACGGATGCATTTCCGTAACTTGGAAATGAATTAAGTGTATTTTTGTTTCTGTTATTAATGTAATGGGATTTCACTAATTGTTTGTAAGCGCGTGACGCAAAATGTTTATGATAGCTTAAAAACATTTGCAATACATACATCCCATGGGAAAAAGTCACAGCGCCAAGGAATGGAGACGCAAAACTTGTCATTAAAGTCTCCAAACTTTAGTATTGAGAAGAATAAAAGACTTTTTATATTTTGAATACATTCTGTTATATTTGAGTGCAAAGAGAAGAACATTTTCATCGGTCATTTAAAAATATTGTCGCATTTCAATATTGTCCTTTCTATAAACTGTCAAACCAAAGTCAAGCATGCCCCTCTAGAACCGATAATTGAGAATTCGGAATTTTATGATTATTTGCTGAGAAGTTTCATTTTTGAAAATAATATTCGAATGGACTCACTTCTTTCTGTTTCTCTTTCTGTTAGTCGCGTGCTGTATGAACTCGACAAATGGGCCAAAATTCGAACCACTGCTTAATATCCAAGTCAAGAGTTAACTAAAGGATGTGTGTGAATTTGGTACGGGGATAAATACCTCTATATTTACACAAAAAACGACAACATAAATTCTAATCAAAACCCGTACTCTTCCATGCATTTCTTTTTTTGCCAAACCTCGTTTCTCTTCCTTTCCTCACACTTTGCCGTTTTTCTATCACTTCTTTTCTCTTTTTCCTACTTGTATAACTCTTTCTCTACTCTTCTCTTACACCTTTCCCCTCTTCCTCTACCCTCTCCAAGCCCACATCCCTCACAGCCACATGTTTAAAACCCTGTCTTCATTTCCTCCACCTGATACTTCTATTTCCATCCTTCAAAATTTTGTCCGGTTTGCTTTGATAGGAAAATACTAATGCTTGCAGTTCTTGACAAGTTGACAAGGAGCCATATTCTGCAGTCCTTTGAAAGGCGCCTGCTTTTCTTAAGCACTAAGAAGAACTTTGACTTACTTACCTACTGTAAGAATGTAAAATACTTAGATCCTTTAAACTCTGCTTGCTCAACTCGACCAATTGAGAATATATCGCTTGGTAGCTTCGATAGCTTGGCAGGACTCGACGAAACGACGTGAGCCGTACATATGTAATTTTTAGCAAAGTTAACCAACGAGCATTGAGCCATGTACATACGTGCACTATAAAACCCTCTCCAGCGATATGACAAGATAAGTTTGAACCAGATAAGAACAGCACGAGACAGACGTACGCGCATTTCCTGTTTCGGAAGTTGCGAGAGTTATTTATTGAATTCTCATCTGAATCAACTTTTGATGTATGTTTATTTTGTCACAAAGCGTCTTTTTCATAACGCAATGACCTTGGAAACTATCGTGATAATATGATAAGGAAGAGGATATGGGTAAAATAACCCATATCTTTAATATCAGCAACGCCCTCCTATTTCTAAGACAGAAGACCTTTAGATAAAGATAAGAATAGCCACCAAAATACTATTAGGAACAGAATCTTACATATTTGATATTATTTTGGAAATATTTTCTAAAACAAATAATGTAAAATTGAAACAAAACAACTTCTAATAGCAGTGAGCTTGTGAGAAGAGAGCAGTGTGCCGAAGAGAGAAAAAGCTTTGAGGTTATTCTGAGGTTAATGTGAAGCTCAGGCGAGTTATCAACAGATGCCAATAAAATACATGCGCTCAAATGAACACATATGCGCGCCAGTTTGATTAAAAAAAAGGTTGATGTTGGGGTCTATTTGCAAGCGTTACTCAAGCGAGAACAGGGTAATAACCATAACGAGGGCGGATGTGCGATGATTGCAGGCGCGGACAGAGGGGTTTGCAAAGGGTGCGCGCGCACCTCCTCTTGGCAGCAAAAAAGTGAGTCATTTCTTATAAAGGAATCTTCAAATACTATGCTATTTCCATATGATACCTATGACTGCGAACCCCCCTCAGCCAATATTGTGCACACGCCTGGACAGTCTCTCTTATCTTTTACATTGACCTCTTATCAAATCCAACGTATATATGTGAAACATTTTATACAATACATCGCCTTGAGTTATATTCGAAAAAATGCATGTGCAGTCGGAGAAGATAAATGTGCATGGAAAAAATATATATTTTGTTTCTCGCCAAAAACACAGCAAGCCCAAACTTTTAAAAGTTCCGCTTGTCAACATTAAACCGATACTGGTTCAATTTTTTGTTAGCCTCTTAACACGTAATTATTATATATCCCTAGAAAAACAGACAATAATAGGGCGTTTATCTTTAGATCAGAAAATATCTATTAGCAAGGCTTCCCTTATCTGACGGCGGATCATCTCAAACATGTGTTTACCCCGCGCACGAGGACAAAAAGTCTAGAACATAAAAATAGTATCATCATTATGTTATAGAACCTGGTTTTGTAGCCCTAGTTGTACGTAGAAAGAAAACCAACGGACAACTTGTAATATCTGTAACGTCCGTCCACAGTATTGAGACAATTGCAGGCTTCAAAAGAAAAAGTCATAACTTGTAAACCAAAACACGGAGTCAGTGTAACGATCAAAGGCAGTTCTGCTATCGGAATATTCCATGGGACTCACCATATTTCTACTGAATGCAAGGAAATATGGATAACTCATGCGATGTGCGTTTGCGTTTCCATCATAAGCAGTAGTTGGTCTTTGAAATACCATTTGCCGTTCACCATTTGTACTGAGTGTGCGTATAAAAAAAACAGCTATGCGTTTGTTTTTTTGTGTCGACTATTTAGTACTAGAATTGATCGTTAGTTCTGATCACGTACTGCTGGTACTGGTCTTTCTGTGAGGTGCTTATCATTTGGAATATGGCCCGTTATACCATGTTGTCACCTTATGTGTGTCATTTCTTCTCCCTCGCCAGTCGTTTTTGCCGATCTGCTACGTACTAGTGTAGGGTATATTTTCGTCAGTTTAAACTCAAGGGAAGTAAGATAGGACGAGTTCAAATCAAGAAAAAACTGACTTCTTTTTTAACATATGGAAACAATTAAGGAGTGTTTGTTCAGGCAAGCTGGGGATGTCGCGAGAGGGCAAATTGCGTGCAATCACGAAGGCGGGTCATAAAATAGGGGTTAAACAGGATGTTATATACCGTGCATTTCATTCAGGAGTGATTTTATTGATCCTGCATTTCATTGTACACACGTTTTTGTTTTCCGATTAGATATCAGGCTTGTCCAGCGTTATCTTAATTAGGGACACAGACCATTAGAGTGATTAGGGGCCAGGGGCCGGTTACTAGAAAGCCGATTAGCGCTAACCCAGGGTTAAATTTGCCCTAACCCACGATTAAATTTTTACCCCCGGATTAGTTCTGTTCCCGAAACGCTGATTAGCATTAACTCTAGGTTAGTCTGGAGGTAAAATCTAACCCTGCTCGCAAGGTGGGTTAACTCGCAAACCTACGGTTTAGTTGGCGTAACACAGGCTTCCCTAGTTTAGTTTTGTTTAATTCATAAAATGTAGTTGCCGACAAATTATGACGTTACACAGAAACAATGTAGGGATCAAATGTCCTAACATTTAGCTTTGTTATGTGACCTTCGTTGCGATGCTGGCTCGAAAATTGTGCTGGGACAGACAGAAAGTTACATGAAATTTATAATTGAAATAAATCTGTCTCGCTAGTGTCACGCACCAAACTCGAATCCTGCAAATGACATTTTTGACAATGGAATGGAGGTAATTACAGGCGATGAAGAGGTGTTTTGGGGCTTCTCTGCGAAAATAAAATCACCAAAGATAAATATTTGAGTTGATGTACTGTGAGTATTCTGGGTGAATTTTACTCATCAAACCAGTTTTTCACTCGCTTAATCCAGGGTTAGTAAATCGGGGTTTACTTGGCTTTCGGGAACGGTGAGTTATCCGTAGGTTAGCTAACCTACGATTAGCAAATTTTAACCCGGGATTATGCGCTTATCGAGGGTCAAGTTAATCGGCCTTTCAGGAACCGGCCCCAGGTTTATGTCGTGCATGTTTTTTTCTGGTCTGATGTGCATGTGTTTTTTTCTTTGTTTAACCTTTTTGTGGAATCGTTGTTGTTTTCTTTCTCTAGTTTTGGTTGTATGCATTTCTGCAGTTCTGCTGTTATATTTCCTGTTTCACATCCTACGTAGACCACCTAGTTTTTCTAAATGGTATACACTTTTTTTTATAAGAACCTATTTTTATAAGAACGTCCAGCCCGAAATTTTGCCAAGTTTTAAGAACATGCCGAGGCTCAGATAGCAGAATTTTGTTTCTTTTCCTGATGTGCGTTCTAAAATTCAGAATCAAGGTGTGATTATAAGTAACAACTTATTATTCTTATTTATCATTGTGTAATTCTCTTCCTAATAATTCATTGGGTTTATATTCTTATATACACTAAAATTAACATCCTTAAGAACATGTTCAGCCTTAAAATGTCCCAAAAATAAAAACGGTTAAGCCTCAAATGAAAATTAGACGTTCTATCTTATGAAAAAAAGTGTAACTATAAGGGTTACAGACAAGTTGCAGAAAAACTAGATGGTCTGCGAGACTGCGTGTAGGCATGGTGTAGACAAGCTATGAATCAACACAAGGTTGAAAAAGCATGTTGTTACCGTCTCTGTGAAACAGTGGCACAGGCGCGTACACAGGGGGGTGCACAGGGTGCGCGAACTCCCCTTGGCGGCCAATGGGTCATTTCTTATGCTTTTTTCATATGATACCTACTGTGCACCCCCCATCCCCCCCCCCGGTCACTCCTGGGAACGCGCCTGTAGCGTACAACATTCAAGCTCATTCAAGCTTACTTGTGTTTATTTAAAGCTAGTTTTTCTAACTGTTTCAGAATATTCTTTCAATGTCTAAAACGAGACTGGATAACCACTTTCCACGTCATTGACCTGTCGACGGAGAAGAAATTATTGTATTGTATTCTTGGTTTATCCACCTAGCTTTGTCTTTGGAGTTTTTATGACGACGACCTTTCTAGAGTCTAGAGTTATTTTTCTATGCTGGTGGCCACAAATAATACACGTACTTCACTTCAAGTAACGGCCATTTCAGGGGAAAAATTAGCCCCAAGTGTATGCTTTTGAGCAGTGATATCTTCATTGACTTACTCGCCCAGCAAGTGTGCTGATGCATCCGATTTGGTAATTGCATTTCCGAGGTTTCTGGAATTCACTTAGCCCAGGAAACTGTGTAAATTATATTTTGTTTATCAGAAAAAAAGAGGCTATTCTAGAAAGAAAGGAAAGAAACTTCATCAATAAATTAAAGCTTTTCGGGATCAGGGTTCGGTCGTGGCAAAGTATATGTTTATTTTTGCAGTATGTAGTGATGTGTTTGGATGGAGAGCTATGGCTATGGTAGCTTTTCGTGTGGCAAACACTCAATTCCTCTCAGTTGCCTCTTTAATTAAAGTTATATCTTTTTGGTGCTAAGAGCCCACATTATGAAACTAATGGGTTTTAAGTGTTATCTGAAGAGAAATAATTGATTCTTATTTTCTTTTGGAAAAGATAATCAAAGATGAAGAGAGTCAGTTCTGTTTCCGCCATCCGCGAGACAATTGCTTCCAAAATTTCCACCAAAAACTCATTAACTGCAGTTTTTTATGTGTGTATTAATTAATTTTAGAAACAGAGAGATAAGCTTGTGATTCCACACGCACATAAACAGTAGCGATCTCTTACCCATGTGTCGAATTTTGAATTTCACTCTCTAAAACAATATATTTAGATTAATTAAATACCCCTGATACTGTTCGAGAACACATCTGCCAAAGACTCATAGGTATAAACTTATCCCCAAAATACTGAACACTTGTTTCGATAACTATGGTACTCTATAGAATCATTATACTTACATTGACATGTAAACGTTGTTTATTCTTCTGCTGTTTTAACGATTTTTAATATCATATCAGTAAAGATCATGATTACAAAATCTGATTCAAAGTGTTATTAATGATGTACAGCATTACATTTTTGTCTTGTACAATTGTCTTGGGAACCATGTAATCTTTATTTAAGATAAGGAAAATAAGCTATTCAATTTTTTGTCCCTACTGGCTCCGTTAATGACTGATATGGGAAAAGGAGCGTTTTTATTACCCAGCACAAGAAAACAAACATGTATTTCTCCCCAAATCCCCGAAAAAAGTCGCTCATTTATGAATTCGTTATGCTTAGGTGTCGTGTATAATGTCTGTGTTAAGTTTTCGCCTTTACTTATTCCCACAATAACCATTGACTACCCAGTTTTTTGTCTTTTCGTGAAATTTCAGTGAGATCCAAGGGATCACTCTTTAGGATCATTATATGACCGTTTAGTTCGACTAGACGTGATATATATTACTCACCTGATTAATATAAAGCCCGAACCTTGATCCTTCCGTGTAGCTTATGACCCTACGTACCAAGTGCGGCTTCTTAACTCTTACCTAACTCGTACCCAGTTTTTCAAGCGTGCTTTGTAACGTGGCCATCTTGTGTTCATAGACTGGCAAATCAGGTGGCGTCATGGTCGGAGACCCAGATGTCTTAGCGGTCGCCCATGAAAGACTCTTTACGGCATGACTTTCGTGGCCAAAAAAGCAAGCACTGGAAATTCGTGCCTTGATAAGTGCGCAGTTCCCTTTTTGTTCAACAATAGAGGAATACAGGGCGTCACTACAAACCACCATGTTGTTTTTGGGTGCATGGTCGTGATCACGTGACGGGGTGGTCCAACTAAGGCGCCAGGATTCCTAATAACTCTGCCTCTACTATGTTCTGCCGCGATGTATGCAATGCTGTATACAGTATAAATTTGTAAATTGTTACGTTTCTCGTGTTGCTCTGTTCTGCTAGTCAATCTTTTGGAGTGTAACCAAAGGTTAACAATCAATTGCCAGTTCCCCTCATAATGGGGGTTCGGAACTTTCGAAGCGAGCCTTTCGAAAGTTGCTAACGAATAAATCATGATAAAAAAAGTTGCCAAATATTGCACGGCTCCCATGCCACTTCTCCCCTCAATCATAAGAAACAACAAAAACAACACTAAAGTTTCATTTATTTCACAATACATAAAATGTTGTTTTTTTCGATAACAATTAAAACGGCCCCCAAGTATCAGTAAGCTCTAGAACATCATAGCACCACAATATTAGGTTCCCAGATCCAAGACATCATAGCACCACACAATATTAGGTTACCAGATCCAAGACATCATAGCACCACAATTGAAGGTTTGGTTACCAGATTTAAGTAGATATTGACTGCTCATGCATGGAGACAGCAGGAAGGTAGCCAGCACAACCATCAATGCCGACGTTAGTAGCGAGATAGAGTGGTTTTCACAATCCCGTGCAACAAAATGTAATTGTTAAAGTTTAATAGTCAAGCCAGAACAAAAGAGAACTAAGACATTAGTGTATTAGTACTAAATAAACGAAATAGTATTTCACTGGATTTTGAAAACCATATTCTAACTTTCCTATTATGTGTGTCCCAAAAACTAGGTAAGTTTTGACTCCACTAATTTGGGGAAGACGAACATATTTGACGTTTTACTCTCAAAACATTAAAATCAACAGGCTGACAATGCGTTTGCTTTTATGCGTGGAAGGGTGGCAGGGCCTGTTTCCTACGTTTCGGGTGGAGGGGAATATAGGACCCAGAACGTAGCACCCCATTCCTTGATTTAAATTAAAATTCAACTCACTGACGTATTACAAAGTTGTTGATACGAAAATGTTACAACATGTATGAAGAATTTATAGTAATCGACGTTGAGGTTTGGATGGAAATTCAGGGCTTCTCCATTTATTTATGTCAGATTACAGAGATTGAGAAATCGCGTAGCCAGAGGTGGGTGTAGCGGACACATCCCACTTAAAACCCGTCTTAGTGAAAAATCGCAAAACATTACAGCGGGACGCAGTAATACTCAATAGTCTGTTCTTGTAGCTTATTCACTGTGGTGTTGTACCGAAGCCTTTCGTTGGTCTCAAGTCAGTTACTCCAGTTAATGGGCACTATTGTACAGATTTCCCTTGGGGGAGGAGCGGGAATTCGGTAGAGGGGGGGAGGAGCGGGGATTCGGTAGAGGGGGGGAGGAGCGGGGATTCGGTAGAGGGGGGTGTGTGTTATTGGGTTTGACACTGGACACCACCTCGCGGCACTTGGTCTTCATCATCCTCGTCATAAGCATTACCCTGTAAATATGACAATACCAGGAATGAGAAATGGATAGAGGAAATAGTCACAGGGAGTAATACATTTGGGACTGAAATATAGCAACAGTAATACATGGGACTGAAATATAGCAACCGCTTTATGAAGGTGGTCGCTCAAACAGAGTGACTGTGGTGTGGCCGCAGTGTTAGCGAAAGCGTGCTTGTTCTATGTTACATAACGATTCAATGAGGGCAAAGACAAATGGGGGCTACTACAATACTGTAACTTACGTAAGCTGAATCCGCAAAGAATTCGCCTACGAAATTTTATACCCATTCTGTAGCGCTATACAGATACCACGAATGATAACGAACTTTATGTGGCCTTCGTCATGGCTACAGACAGACTGCAGAATAACTATATCGTCTTCGTAGGCGTGGTGGAATTTGAGAAATAAATAATAACAAGGTTGAAATAGTATGTTTTATGTCTCTTTGCTTTCCAGACGATTCCAGCGTTGGCTCGTTTCGTCGAAACTACTGTTTCCACATAGGCGTAGAACATACAGTAAACATGTACCATTCCAAACAAATTAAACTTTGAGTTGACTGATTTCCAATATGTGGCCTTTCCCTCGTTTACTTTGAAAATTCAAACATTACCATGTACTGCGCTCTGCGGTTGCGTCTGTTCTCTTCAGGGTCGATTTTCTCCAAGATGACGTCTTCGGTCTCATCCGGGATGATGATTTCGGGGCGAGGGGGGAGCAGCTTCTCCAGCTTGTCCATATTCTTTGGATTCAGCACTCCATTCTCAGGGAACTTTACCTGTAAGCAGTAGTAGCGTTTAGTTTGTACTCTATTATACTCCCTCTAATATAAATTTTAGGGCTCCCGCGTTTCCAGATGATGGTTAGGGGCAAACGTACATATAGCTAGTTCCATCATAGAATACAACCTTCTAAAAGTAAGCTTTGATTAAAACCTTATCAACTTTAAAGAGCCTTTGTCAGCCACATCTTGTTATTGGATTCAACTGATATTGAGAGACGAAATATCTTAAAGTTACCACCAAAATTAACAACAACTTTCCCAAGTTAGCCGATAGAAATGAATGTTTTTTCACACTTGGTACTTTGCTAGGATGACAAAATAGTTGCGGAAAGAGGCTTTGGAGAGTGCGATTTTCACTACGAAAAGTAAGCAGGCCATATCAATTTATTCCTTATTCAAGTTCTCACTTGAGATGGAACGATAGACATAAATCAAACTAAGAAGATATCCTTTGTGGGAGGGGTTACAGTGAGGAATGATGAAATGATAGACTTACGTCAAACTGTATAAGAAGACGTCCTTTGTGGAAGGGATTACGGTGATGGGGCATGCCTTCATCCTCAATCGACTTCATGTCGCCTGAAAACAATGATATACAATGTTACATGATGACTGGGGGAGAGTCCTCCACCTGTTAAATTGTCATAGAAACGTTTTTATCTAAATGCTGGGCAAAGTGTTGCCCTACCATTGTTCTCAAAAAAGGTTTACAGTACTGTCTGTACCCTCACACCAAAGTGTTGCAGACTGTCACGAAAAGGGTTGGCCTGCCATTGTTCTCAAAAAAGGTTTACAGTACTGTCTGTACCCTCACACCAAAGTTTTGCAGACTGTCAAGAAAAGGATTGGCCTGCCATTGTTCTCTAAAAAAGGTTTACAGTACTGTCTGTACCCTCACACCAAAGTGTTGCCCTGCCATTGTTCTCAAAAAAGGTTTACAGTACTGTCTGTACCCTCACACCAAAGTGTTGCAGACTGTCAAGAAAAGGATTGGCCTGCCATTGTTCTCAAAAAAGGTTTACAGTACTGTCTGTACCCTCACACCAAAGTGTTGCAGACTGTCAAGAAAAGGATTGGCCTGCCATTGTTCTCAAAAAAGGTTTACAGTACTGTCTGTACCCTCACACCAAAGTGTTGCAGACTGTCAAGAAAAGGATTGGCCTGCGAACCAGGTTCTCCAAAAGCACCCCAGAAAAGCTCCTGGCTTCCATCTTTTACGCAACTAGCGTATGTTGAGCAGGCGAATTTGTCGGTAATACACTCTACCCTCCTCTTCCCCCCACACACGCACACAGGGAGTGTATACATACATGTATACACTCCCTGTACAAAGACTGCTGTACTACTGTAGGTAGATAATTTACCTTAAAATGGTGGACATTCTAATTCATCAAAGAGAATCCCTAGTCAACTATAACCTAGTCAAGTATTACCCACAAACTTAGGAAAAAGAATACACAGAACAGCAGGGGTGTCTATCAACTCTCAGTTTCCATGGCTCTCTGCCTACAAATGATTTCTACCTTTACCAGTCACCATCGACTGAATAAATGGCTTAAAGTAGATACTAACAAAACGTAATAGAGACCATAAAACACGTAAGTGCGTACCTGGTTTTATGACATTTCCTGGTTTTGAGGTCACTAGTAACGTCCTTTTATCTAAAGTTGTTATTGTCTTTTGGAAGCCACACAATGATTCAACTAAATCTATTTCCTGGAATAAAAACAGACCATATCACAGTCTTTTCAAATTGCCTTTACACCTTACAACTATTGCATTTGAGGGGGGTGGGATTAGCATATTAAACAAACAACAGGGAACAGAAAGGTAATTAACATGTGTCATCTGATCCGGAATTATGCATTTATGCAAATCAATAAGATTCGTTAAAGAGGGCCAGCCAAGCCCCCCTCTTATCATCCTGCTTCATGACGAGTCACTAAAAAAAATCCATTTTCATCGGATAATTCATGCAAAAAAACTGAGAAACTTTCAATCAAATATATTTAAAAAAGTATCAGACTTTAATCGTGGATGGTTAATTTGAAGTTATCTCGCAAATAAACGGTTGTATTTTCAATTAGAAACAACAACAAAAAGACAAGTTGATCGACATTCTTTAAAAATTCAACATAGGAAGCAGGAGGATTGGAAAATGATCAAGATAGAGGCGTCCTTTTCAATACACCTAATATTCAAATAGTGCTAACCATTTGCATTAATACACAGCTACTGTATGTGGTCTTGATGTTCAAACAGCAAACGCTCTTCTGTCAATCACGTGTTGGAACATAGCTGGCTAGTTTGCAAACTTGACAAACTTAGAGTACCGCTTTGAATTTGCCTTTATTCAAGTAATTTTTGCTATTTCTTGCTTTCTCAGCCATCCTGAATGCTAACAACTTAACCATATAATGGAGCTCTAAGATGTGGTGCCTTTTCCAACAAACATGGGTATGACGCTTTTGCTGACTAAAGAGTGTTTGCAGTTAAAGCCGCATTGTCACCAGTTTACTTTCGGTCGATTACGTAGCAATCTTCGATGATTTTTAACGGAAAACGCGAAAAATATTTCAAAATATTGAAAGCAGTGTGTCTGCTGGAAGTTTCTTCGAGGATTTGATCGATAATTTAGAGCGGAAGGCCTGTTAAATATCTCGGATTCTAATAGATTCTTTTGTCTTTTAACGGTCAAGGTTTCCGTCGGACCTCCGGAAGTAAACTGGTGACAATGCGGCTTTAAAACTTTGAGAATTTGATCCTGGGCGGTTGCATAGTGGTGGTAAGTAAATAGGGGACTTGCGCTAAGAGATCGCGTGACCTTTCCGGGTAGCAAATTCAAAACAAATTAATAACAGAAATGACTGCTTCCGTCACACCAGAGAACGACAAAAGAATAAAATCTTTAAATGAAACTAAACCCTTTCTGAAAACAAAGAATTCTGGGCTTTTTCATAAGAGCTTTTTGTTGCTGTTATTTTGCCACTAAAAACCTGAGCGCGCGCTAGTTTGCCACCCAAAAAGTCACGTGATCTCTTAGCGCAAGTCCCCTATTACTCAATAAACCTTACCATTTGGATAATCAAATCTGCACCGCGTCGTCTGAACACAGGGTGCTCTTGTTCGTCCAGAACAATGACAATGTCACCGGGCTCAATGCCAGGATCTTGGTCACCCTCGCCAGAGAATGTCCTCTTTTGCCCATCTTTCATCCCCTTGTCGATGTGGACCTCTAAGATCTTACGCTCTCGTACAACTTTTTTACCATGACAGTTTTTGCAACGGTCTTTCTCTGAGAAAAAAGGTAACATTTGTGGTGAGCAGTCATTATTTTTTTTTACTAATTCACAGACTGTATGGATTTTACATACAAACACAAAATCCATACAGTCTGTGAATTAGTAAAAAAGCATAATTTGGGGTTGGCTTTGCAGAGACTTGCCCCTCTTCCCATTATTTTTTGTCTGTTTCACAGTTTATTAAGTAATTATATTAGTGTGAAAGAGGTTTTCAAAATAAAATAAATAATGCAGGAGATTATAACTGATTCAAAAATCTATAATTTTCTTAAAGCATTTTACAGTTTACACAAAAAAGGCTTTGGAAATTATGACTATAATGTTACGGTACCGGCACCGAGTATCATAACCTCCCCTTGCATATTATACTTGGGTGTGACTTGCAAGTATCGACTTGCAGAATATTCATATGCTTGAGCGTGTTTACAAGTGATCGATTGATAGTAGAGTTTTTAATTATGGTATAACACTTTCAAGTGGAGGTTACGATGCTGGGTGCCAGTATTGTAAGAACTGTCAAACTTACAGTGTGGTGTTAGTTATGTACCATACCTGGGATCTTTTCTCCCTTGCCCCCACAATCACGGCAAACAGTTTGTATTTGCTGGACCATACCAGGAGCGATTCGGTTAATCCGGACGTACATGCCACTACCATGACAAGTTTGACAACTTTCAACACATCCCTGCAGGGTTTAAATAGACAAATCATCGAATTGAAATTACTGTACTTACGGTTATTACACATTCCTAGAGGTGGTAAACAAAGAAATCATCTGAGTGAACTTAGTTACAGCATACTGTACGCTTTATTTTTACTAGAAATGCAAATAATAATAATAATAATAATAATAATAATAATAATAATAATAATAATAATAATAATAATAATAATAATAATAATAATAATAATAATAATAATAATAACAACTTTATTAACAATAATTTATAAAATCTAATAATCTATGTACAATTCTCTACAATCACATTTTTTGACATTAAAAATTTTTGGTTAAACACTGATGAATTCAATAATAATGATAACAATGTGTAAAAATAATTTAAAAGCTAAAATAATCTAAAAGTATGGAGTGTTAAAATATTGAAAAAACATAATAATAATAGTAGTAATGATAATGATAATGATAATAATAAGTTAATAAAGGGGTATGTACCTCTTTACCCCCTCGCCCATCACACTTTGAACAAATAACATTTTTCTGTAGTGCAAGCTGCCTTGTTGCTCCATTATATAGCTCTTCTAGTGTAACCTACAAAACACCATAAAATATAAATTATTATCAAGGAAGTATTTCTACAGAAGTGGACATATACAGTTGCTAGCATATGCACAAAACATCAAGATACCTCAAAGGTCAAAACACTTCTGACTGAAACTATTTAAACATTTTTTTCTTTGTGGATTTTATGCGAGTATGGAATACAGTCAACACTCAGAGAAGGCGGTGGGGATTGATTAGTAGGGGGTGGAAGTTATTTTATGTTTTAAGTTAAAATAAAACCTATGTCAACTTAAAAAAAAAGTAGCGAAAAGAAGCTGGCGCTTCCACCGGCCGCCAGGGCCTAATAAAACCCCTGAATGAGAAACTAATTTTCAATTTGTTTCAATATTGACTGTACATAAATCTCTGCAAAACAAGCACAGTAGGAATATCAAGCATTGCGTAAAAGTTACAAAGCCCAGTTCATTCAAGTTTTAGCTCTGGAGTTATCGAATAACCTATTGACAAGACATGTAATTTAATGCAAGAAAATCTTTTACATTAAAAAATGATTTAGTATGGAGCAGAACCAAACACTCGACTGAACACTCAACCAACCAAAGCTGATTCAATATGGGTAAGGGGAGTACAGGCTACCCTGGTTTCAGAGCCTCGAACGTCTCTCTATTTAGTGGCCAGTGAGGTTGAGACGAGGCTCTGGCCTCTCGAAGCACTATTTCGACTTCTGCCTCACCTTCAATGTTAAAAGTTTTGTGATAAGTATGTGTCAGTTTCACGTGGCACTACCTTGAATTATATGCCATATTTATGCCATTGATTCCTAGCTAAGTGGTACATATGCCTGTGGTCGCTCTGGAATCAAATTTACAAGTACGAAGAGCACATGAAAACCTAATTTAAAAACCACAACATTCATCTGAAAATCCTAGGAATTTTTGCTGTAGAGTTAGTGACAAGAATATGCGCATAGGAGGTGGGGAATACAACATTTTCTCTAGAAAGCGCTTCAAGGATGAGAAAATCGCGGAGAAGCTCGCAGTTATCCTCGAAACGAGTCTATCAAAGAACTCAAGAGGCAAATGACCAGTACAATCACTTGCGTGGGAGAGTTGAATCCACTATCGTTGAGGCGAGAGCAAGCGCTGGGAATAAGCTGGAAAGTCAGCCATTTCCTGTAGCCGGTCGGCAACACAAAGAAGACATCTCGCCACTTGATGAACTTGTAAAGAGACTCCTTTTGAACAGACTTTACATTCTCAATACTGGTAAATCTTGTAACTAATTCTAACTGCAAAGCACTATGAAAATTGTGATCAAAATATTCTATCCCTCCTCTTCTTTGTTTGTTTAGATGTTAGTTATTGCGAACAATAAGAATTAAAAAACGGTTTTGACCTTTTGAACTTGAAGCGAAAATACAATAGAAAACTGTCAGAATTTTTTGGTTTCCATGGCCATGCGTCAATTGGCCAATCAGTGACCAAGTTCAGATTCTGAATCTAGCAGAAGCCTCGTTTCAACCTGGCTGGCCATTAAATAGAGAGATGTCAGAGGCTCTGGAACCAGGGTAATACTGTTAGTACAATATGGGTGATTTAAAAATACAATAGAGAGCACGTAATGTATGTACCCTGTATTCAGTGCCAAACACTTAACTGGACACACCAAAGCTATGTACTGATGCCATATGGATACAGGTAGTTAGTAAGTATAGGTGAGTATGGGTTAAAAATATATTCATTACAGTACACACTATACTTGGTGCAGCCATACCCACCCTCAACTGATGAACCATATCTTTGCCACGCCTCTCTCCTTGATGCGCCGCACGGCCAGTGCCAAAAAACATGTCAAAGATGTCCATAGGGGAGTGGAAGCCGCCACCCTCACCACCGCCTTTAATGGCGTCCTCACCACCTTCGTCATATATTTTACGTTTTTTCTCATCTGACAGAACTTCATATGCTTGGGAAATCTGCTTGAACTGAAACAGGAAAAAAAATTCTATATAATATGTGATAGAATTAGCTGACATGGTGTGGGTATAAAAAAAAAACTTTCTTTCCTAGAAGATGTACATGTGACGGGTAAGAAACCAATAACCACCCCCCCCCCCCCATCTCGTATCTGCCCTAGTTATATATAAACCCAACAAATTCCAAATCGATAGATTGATAGATAAATCATGGTGTTGATGGAGAGTACATATATACTCTTATCAATCTTTGCGACAGATATGCACCATCACATTATATAATACTGGAGGGAAATAATTGCCATGCAAACTATGCTCATGCCAGGACTAAAAGCGTGGTGTATATTATTGTAGTATTTGAGCTACATGAGATTTCAGTTAATATTTTTCCTTTCTTATTATAATAACTGTTGTTGAGCAGTTCTTAGTTACAGACATTACATTTGGAACACATTTTCATCTTGTTACTGTATATCTTCATTGCATTTAAGTGTTTAAATTATACTTGTGTTTTTTTAGTTAAGGTTATATCAACCTTAGATACCCATGTTAAAAAATAAGTTAAGCTACATTTTCTGATTTTTAAATTCTAGTTTTGTTACCGTATTTACTGCACTTTTTTACTCCCAAAATGACATCGAAAAACAGGGTGTGCATTATACACGAAACCCATTGTTCTTAGATGATAAAAAACGGATGGGGTGCGGATGCAGGTGCGCATTATACACCGGTAAATATGGTAGTGTTATAGACGTTACATCAGAAAAACTGCTTTGATCAAAAACCTTGACAGATAATTTGGAGAAATTGGAGTGATGTATCAAACAATAAATATTAAATATTTAGTCTTATTTTTGTTCAACAAAAGGCACCTAATGTCTGTAATGCAACAAGATGTAACGTCTGTAACACTCTAATGTCTGTAATGCAACAAGATGTAATGTCTGTAACACTCTAATGTCTGTTATGCGACAAGATGTAACGTCTGTAACACTCTAATGTCTGTAATGCAACAAGATGTAACGTCTGTAACGCTCTAATGTCTGTAATGCGACAAGATGTAACGTATGTAACACTCTAATGTCTGTAATGCAACAAGATGTAACGTCTGTAATGCTCTAATGTCTGTAATGCGACAAGATGTAACGTCTGTAACACTCTAATGTCTGTAATGTGACAAGATGTAACGTATGTAACGCTCTAATGTCTGTAATGCAACAAGATGTAACGTCTGTAATGCTCTAATGTCTGTAATGCAACAAGATGTAACGTCTGTAACACTCTAATGTCTGTAATGCAACAAGATGTAACGTATGTAATGCTCTAATATCTGTAATGCAACAAGATGTAACGTCTGTAATGCTCTAATGTCTGTAGTGTAGGTTTCAGATATTTCTTTTTCTGGGACGAGATTAATAAAAACCTCCAAAATATCAAGAAAATTCCTTCAAACTTTAAGAGCGTTCTTCCGAATTTTTAGAAACGATCTTCTGAATTATTAGATTGTTCTCCCGAACTTCAAGAAAAAGATCCTCCGAATTTTGAGAACGTTCTTCCGAACTTTCCGAATTATAGAGAACTATCTTCAGAACTATTTTAGCATTTTTTGGAATTTAAAGGGAAAGAACTTCCAAATTTAAAAAAAATGTTCTACCTATTTTGCCCCGAGAACAAGATCGTTTATGAACGGTATAACGAAGCAAGATTGTTCCCTCATTATTAAGAAGATCGTTCCCTGATTTTTAACAAGATCGTTCCCTCATTATTAACAAGATTGTTCCCTCATTATAGAAAAAGCATTTGCTGATCTTCCAGATTTGCTCAAACACGTTTTTCGCTAGTGTACGTTTTCCCTTGCCTGGTCACAAAATGTGAAAAATTTTTTTTGAAATGTGAAATTTCCATTTTTTTGGTTTCTTATGTGGAATTACTCTGTTATCTTTTTACTTCAACATGGTAGATTTGAGCCACAACTAACTCATATTGTATTTGTTTCTCTTCTGGATTTCAGAGCTTAGGTTAACATGGTCCTACTTTAGATGGTAGAGTAATACATGTAAACAGAATGATATACATTTCTCTGAATTTTTTTTAAAGGGTTTTCAGCCTTTACATCAACTTGAACATCAACTTGTAATAAAAAGTCCCTTCTATTCAAAAATACAAACCAGTGTGTTAGGCTATCTAGAGTTCTACTACCTGAAGGGCTAATATTAGAAAATGCTGACATTTGATAACCTAACAAACAATTTTTGGTACATTATCAACCAATACTTTGTCAGTAACAATCAGAAACTTCGACCTCATACTGAATCAGACGTAAAAACACTATTCAAGACATTGGCAACACATACACTTAACCTAAAACCACAAAATTGTGAGATCAATCCTCTTGAAATCATACTCGCACAATAAGTTTGAGATATTACGCAACCATTACCATAGCTTTACCGGCGAATTTAATTTTATGAGAACATGGGGACATTAAACTGATATATACGTACTCTGTCTCCCTCGTCGGGGTTCTTGTCTGGGTGATACTTCAAAGCAAGTTTTCTGTAGCTCTTTTTAATCTCAGTCGCTGTGGCCGTAGGAGGGACATTGAGAATATCTGAACGCAGAAAAAGAGAGAATCAGATTAAAGCGAACCATAGTCATTGCACTCACATCCTAGCTTGACAGACATTTTCAGCGTTGCTGATCAAAAACAAACAGCGTTTCGAGACTCTTTTAAAAATGTGAGCAGCCAAACGGTATTCCCTTACCGTAGTATGCTGTTTCTTTGACCATTATCGGTGATATTTCCTGGCAAAAGGACGAATTTCGAGGATTTGAAGAAGGCCACACGCGTTTGCTCGACAATTTCTCTTTCCGCTTTATTCGGCCCCAGGGCTCCCGGCAAGTGCAATGTACGGTCCAGGGTCTCTCGGTCAGAAGAAAGCACAGGAATAAGTGAATCCCCAACATGGTCTGGCTTCACTTTTTGTCTTATGCTTAGAAATATCAATTTCTTACTAATGTACTGTACCCATTAATTGCCAAACCTCTACCAGACGGCCACCTTTCACAGTCCCGATGGTGACAATTTTAATATGCTGCTGACCACTGCAGTAGGGTTTGTTCAAAGGCTAAAAAAATCCATTTTCCTCTACAGCATTGTACTAAAACAAACTTTTATTTCAAATTAACTTAAAATTACCTTCAAAATATCATAAAGTCAGCTAGGAGATTACAGAAAATATATGGGAACTTCCTTTTTTTTTCTTGGATTAAAGGGTGATAACTGGAAGTCTCCTGTGAAAACTTTGAGAGTTGGCAGGTATAGCTATATATCTTTGACTCTGAAAATTTAACGTGTCCCAAGTCAAAATCTTCCTCCCCCAACTCCCCTCGGGGTATTTGATGAAAAAATGTTCCAGAAACTTTACAGGTATACAGTACAGGCTGGTAAAGGGGGTATGGATCACGTTTCACGGACCGGACAAAATGGCTTTTCACGTTTCACGGAGCGTAAATGGCATTTTAAATCACGTTTCACGGACGTCGAAATGGACGATTTCACGTTTCTCATAGGGTGAAAAAATGGTCAAATCTCGTTTCACCAAAATACCCTTTACCACCCTGACAGTAAGGGGAGTTGAGTGGGAAGTTGCTAGTGGCTGGTAGAGGTGAGTAGTAGACGTATAGTTTAAGTGTTGATTGGTAAAATGTATTAAAACAGATAGATTGTTTTGCCTCATTATCAATGTTTAGTTGCCAAGAATGTTGTATTCTATTCAACTAGAAATTCCAATTCCTTCATTGGTAGTGGGCTTAAAATGTGTTCAGTTTAATCTGTTTATCGAGGGTAGCATATTTAACCGAATATAAAGTATTCTAACATATGGCCAGCGGTGAGAGGCCGACGCGCTAACACACTAGGCCACCCGTGCTTACGTGTGTACGTTATCAGGTTATTGCACACACATTTATGAAGCTGTTCCTTACTTTACAGATACACTCAGACTTACATAAAGATTTCTACTCTGTTTATTCCAACTTTAATGCCCTTTTTACAACAATCCCATGCCATAAATATCACCTTTTCATCTAACTACAAAACAAGACTTAAGGAAAGTTTCCCTTCTCTTCATTTCATCCAACTTTTTTCCCCCAAGAGGTTTTTGAAAAAGTTATCATTCTTGAAGAGATGAATTCACCTTTTAAGCCTTCATACTAATTAAATTCCAAGCATTTCACCTAGCAACCCCATCCTTTACACTCCTTTGGATTTTTTGTATAAAAAACATTAAGTTATAATCCTAGATACAAAAATGTGTACCCCCACAAATAGAAGGTTACTATCAGGGGCGTAGCCAGGGGGGTAGCCAAGGTGGGTCGGTCTCCCCTTCTGGCAGCCAAAAATATAGTAGATGTATGAGACATTATCTAAAACACAGGAGAAAATGCCTTGAAAGGGCCTTTAAGGCCCCCTCCTGTTAAACATCCTGGCTACGCCGCTGACAATACATGCCAGACCAATTAAACATAAATAAACTGTGCGATAGTCTAATCAAATGAAATAGATTGCAACAAGTGTCTGTAATGTGTAAAGAGTGACCCAAAAGGAAGGAACCAAACCACGAAAAGCATTCAAGAAAGATAAGAGAGGGGGTGGAGGTGGATTCCTTTTATAAGTAAGCACTATAGTAAGAAGGCTATGTAATCCCCCCTCCCCTTCCCACCCCTCTCAATGCCCCATGGTCTTTCCCAGGGACAGATCTAGGGGTGGGTCGAGCGGGCCCCTGCCCCCTATTTTCAGACATTTGGCTTAAAAATAACAAGAAATATAAGGAAATATACGGAAGAACAATGTATCTGCCTCCAGCTTTCTTGAAACCCTTGCTTCGGCCCCCACTTTTTGGAATTTCTGGATCTGCCCCTGTCTCCAACAAAATATTAAAGGGGTAGATAAACATCTATCGCATGTGCAATAGATATCCACCCAGAAGGTTGAAAAATCATCTTATGCTCAACCATCTATGTACCAGTGTAACATCACAAGTAAAGCCTTGAACGTTGCATCTAATATTGGTTTTCCAATGATTTCCTTCAGCCTGTAGAAAGTTTTTTTGTGTGTGTTTGAGTAGAAGGAATGTACTGTACAATTCACTATAATATTTTAAGTCATCTTTAGTTTCTCCATAAGAAATTCTTCCACATTGTCTGTGTCCCATTTCTCAATACTGAAATGAAAAAAAAAAGAGTAATCAGAAAAGGTCTAATTAAACAACCATGAGCACCTGTAAAGAAAATAGTATTATCAATCATATCAGGCATAAGAAATAAATGAATCAAAACTAACCTTAACTCCTCCTTGATACCACCATCATCACCATGAAGCTTTAGAATTGGGTCCGATCCCCTCACAAACTAGACATAAGATTGGGGAGTTAGTTCTAATAATGCATCAAACTGTTTGCTTTAAATGCAGTTGCACATACACAGCACACACCAGTTGAATCTGCACTTACTTCAACCCTCAGGTTGGGGAATTTGTCAGGCCTGTCACTACGAACAAAAGCTGTAAATAAAAATAAAATGGTTTATGCATGGTACTGTATGGGTAGTGATGGGCTAGGGCTATAAGAGATTGATCTGCTGCATTTTTTAATGTTCTCAAGCCAGTCATTAGTCATTTACAACAGGACTTGTAAACTGGACTATTGTCAAAGACAAATAACTAAAGGCAGCTCACAGACAGCTTGCAAATTACTAAAGACAGCTTAGGTTTGATGGGTGATTTAATAAAAAAAAACTATTGCAAAGTTCCCCAAGCCCTTAATGGTCTGCCCTAGGTATTACTTTGTATTGAAAAGATGTTTCTATGCAACTACCATAGATCCACTGCTGATGTAATGTAACTATGTTTCTTACCCTGAATTTGAGGGAATCTACCCAATTTTCAGTTACACACTTCAAGAGTTGCAAAGCTGTATTTCTGTTTAAAAAACAAATACATTAAACTAAGACTACAATAACATATACTGTAAGGGAAAATAATGATTTAAGATTCTATAGCCAGACAAATTTGGCCAAAAATAAAGAGGGCAAAAAGATTCAATCCCCAAAAATATGTCATGGTAATATCCTAGAACACCCCCCTATCTGGGTATCAATGATGGTAATATGATAAATCCTTGGACCAAAATAGCGATTAGTTTTATTCTTCTTCTTATTATTTATTATTATTTATTTGGCCAAAAATAAAGAGGGCAAAAAGATTCAATCCCCAAAAATATGTTATGGTGCGGTAATATCCTAGAACACCCCCATTGATACCCACTATCTGGGTATCAATGATGGTAATATGATGAATCCTTGGACCAAAATAGCGATTAGTTTTACTCTCCCTGGCAACATAAATTTATTTGGGATGCCTGTGTTTCATGAGAGCCCAACTCAACCAATGAGAAGATTACATGTAAAAAGGTTCAGAATATCAAGAAAAAAGACAGTTATAACGACACTAGTAATATTACTATAGTAGAAACTTCCCTTATCTTAAGTTTATACTTTATTTTTCATAAACACGTTACCTTCGAAGCGTCCTGCCCATCGCCTTCTTCGTGGCAACAAAGCCAACAATTCTTTACAATCTCGTCCATTTTAAACTGCTTCAATTCATCGCATGACCCACAAAGTAGATTTGACGACAGTCCAAGCTCTCGACATTGCTCTGGGGTAAGCTTTGAGTCCGACAGACGTAATAAAACGAAGAAAACGGAAAAAATAGTCGAGAAACTCACTCGCCAGTCCATCGCGGCGAGGAAAGCTTCGATCAATGAGACCTCACTTGTTACCAGTCTATGACGAGTGTGACACAGGAAAACCAGATTGCATTGTAAAATTTCGGCACCCCTATTAGGGAAGGGCCATGCTTTCACTCAATTGTTTTTATACTGCCTAAACTTTATAACGTTTATGGTTTATCGTTACGTTATGAGGTCTTCGATTCTGCAAATATGTTGAGGCCTTTTATTATTTACATAAACGTAGGAAGAAATCATCGACAGCCTCTATCTGCTGGTGTGCGTCGGACCATGTGGTCTGTGTCGACAGTTGATTATAAAATAAAACCTTTAAAAGAAAAATTCGACAACAACGTAGAGTTGTTTTTTTTAAAAACGATATTTCGGCAGTCCAATACCTGCCTTCTTCAGGTTATAAATGAATTACAGTCGCATGTTACAGCTAGTATATGTACAAAGTTCATTGATGATTAACTAAAAGAAAAAGATAAAAATAGTAATTGAGTAAGGAGTAACTTTTAAGGGAGATAGTGGATAATGGAAAATAGGGTGAAGTGGATTACTAAACGGTTTCTCCATGCCGGGTAAGGCTACCGGGTTGTGCCAGCGCGAGCTATCAGTGTGGCTTCTCTTGCTTTGCGGAAGGAGTAACGGTTGTTCATTATTTTTTCAATAGGTTTGAGCTCTATGTCAGAAGCGGAGTGGTTAGGTTTTAAAAAGTGTTCAGCGGCGTGGGTTGGTATGGATAGAGACGGCGAGTCTACAGTTCTGCGGTGGTCATTAAAGCCGGCGTGAAGAAACCGTTTAGTAATCCACACCTCCCTATTTATCATCATCCACTATCTTTCTTAAGTTACTTTTTATTCAATTACTATTTTTATCTTTTGCACCCCCTTGGTGCCCCAAAATGGGTCTATGACCGCGCACCAACCCCCTTCCCCCCATCAGCTAATCCTGGGTACGCGCCTGCATGATCATAAGCATGAACCCTACTAGCTACAAAAAGGACGGCTCTACACCGACACAAAAGACGCATGGGCGGAAAATTAGCTAGATATTGGCTGTGTGAAAGAATTGGAAGACTAAGACTAGTTATGGTGTTGACTTTGAAACTGTTATATGTCACAAAATTTCAGTGCTACACGTCAAACTTCAGGGGCGGATACAGGGGGGGTGGATTTGTTGGATATCCACCCCCTTTTTTGAGTAAAATAAGTCACATAATTTCAGTGCTACACGTCAAACTTCAGGGGCGGATACAGGGGGGGGGGGGGGTGGATTTGGTGGATATCCACCCCCTTTTTTGAGTAAAATAAATCGAAAAATTACTTTGTTTGAAGAAAATAAATGTCTGAGGGACGGGAGGTACGGTTCATTCTCCTTCGCCAGCTTGACTTTGCTGACGCGACAAATATAATTCAGCGTGAAAAATTATAAAGATATATGTAGCGACATATCATCAAGAGCCACTTGATCAGTTATAACCCGTCTAGCTGGCCATTTATCCACCCATTTTGAAATCCTGGATCCGCCCCTAAACTAAAACTCAACCAAAAGGAAACGAAAACACGCGATTTTTTTCATCACTTAAAACTGGCTGAGATGTCACGTGACAATACTACAGAAATCACTTTACGTTAAAAACCGTTGTCCCGTGCAGTTGCACATACCCAACATACAACAGTTAAAAAACCCGTTGTCTTATATTCATCTTTGGAAGTAAGAGCAAAAACTCAGTTCTTAGTGCCTTAGTCAAAGATTCAAATTCAAACACCCAATTTCCTAAGCAGGACAGACACTTGAAGGCTTTCCAACCACACGAGTCTCTTTCCATTCAAGTCCAGAATACCTTTTCCTATTTTCCGTGCGGACCCTCAGATAGAGATTTGCGCCTGTTTCCATGACTTCCGTAACGTTGCCAAGGACAAAAAGGTGAGAAGACTCCTTAACCAAAATCTGGTACCCTGCAATTAATAGGCGTCGTGGCGGAGGTGCTTCCAAGAAGATATTATCTTGATTGACATCTGCTATTTGATCTGTTTGATTGACAGTAACGCCATGACTGAGTTTGCTGCTGTTAGAAAGTCTGTAGATTTGATGGGCTGATGTTATTTTTAGAATGGGGAACTCCACTGTTGCTGTGTTATTGACGTCATCAATTTGAGAGACGAATCCTGATTGGTAGAAGACTGATCCATTACGTACTAGCACTCGTGATCCAACTGTCAAGCAGTCTGAAAAGATAAGCAGTCACCAAGAAGTAAGACAAATGATCTGTGAGTAGTATGCCTGACACCAAGAAGTAAGACACTAGTCAAAATATCTGTGAGAGTGAGTGTCTTTGAGTGAGACATTTGTCAAAAGATCAGTAAGTGGCATGACAAAGGTTAGTGAGTGGTATGACAAAGGATAGTGAGTTGTATGACAAATGGCATGGCAAAGGATCAGTGAGTGGTATGGCAAAGGATCAGTGAGTGGTAAGGCAAAGGATCAGTGAGTGGTATGGCAAAGGATCAGTGAGTGGTATGGCAAAGGATCAGTGAGTAGTATGGCAAAGGATCAGTGAGTGGTATGGCAAAGGATTATTGAGTGGTATGGCAAAGGATCAGTGAGTGGTATGGCAAAGGATCAGTAAGTGGTATGGCAAAGGATCAGTAAGTGGTATGGCAAAGGATTAGTGAGTGGTATGGCAAAGGATCAGTGAGTGGTATGGCAAAGGATCAGTGAGTGGTATGGCAAAGGATCAGTGAGTGGTATGGCAAAGGATCAGTGAGTGGCATGGCAAAGGATCAGTGAGTGGTATGGCAAAGGATCAGTGAGTGGTATGGCATAGGATAGTGAGTGGTATGGCAAAGGATAGTGAGTGGTACGGCAAAGGATCAGTGAGTGGTATGGCATAGGATATTGATTGGTATGGCATAGGATTAGTGAGTGGTACGGCAAAGGATAGTGAGTGGTATGACAAAGGATAGTGAGTGGTATGGCAAAGGATCAGTGAGTGGTATGACAAATGTTAGTGAGTGGTACGGCAAAAGATAGTGAGTGGTATGGTAAATGATAGTGAGTGGTATGGCAAAGGATAGTGAAGGATATGGCAAAAGATTAGTGAGTGGTATGGCAAAGGATTAGTGAGTGGTATGGCAAAGGATAGTGAGTGGGTATGACAAAGGATAGTGAGTAGTATATCAAAGTATCAGTGAGTGGTATGGCAAAGGATAGTGAGTGGTATGGCAAAGGATCAGTAAGTGGTATGGCAAAGGATTAGTGAGTGGTATGGCAAAGGATAGTGAGTGGTATGGCAAAGGATAGTGAGTTGTATGGCAAAGGATAGTGAGTGGTATGACAAAGGATAGTGAGTGGCATGACAAATTATCAGTGAGTGGTATGGCAAAGGATCAGTGCGTGGTATGTCAAAGGATCAGTGAATGGTATGGCAAAGGATCAGTGAATGGTATGGCAAAGGATCAGTGAGTGGTATGGCAAAGGATCAGTGAGTAGTATGGCAAAGGATCAGTAAGTGGTATGGCAAAGGATTAGTGAGTGGTATGGCAAAGGATTAGTGAGTGGTATGGCAAAGGAAAGTGAGTGATATGGCAAAGGATAGTGATTGGGTATGACAAAGGATAGTGAGTAGTATGTCAAAGGATCAGTGAGTGGTATGACAAAGGATCAGTGAGTGGTATGCCAAAGGATAGTGAGTGGTATGGCAAAGGATCAGTAAGTGGTATGGCAAAGGATCAGTAAGTGGTATGGCAAAGGATTAGTGAGTGGTATGGCAAAGGATCAGTGAGTGGTATGGCAAAGGATAGTGAGTGGTATGACAAAGGATCAGTGAGTGGTATGGCAAAGGAACAGTGAGTGGTATGACAAATTATCGGTGAGTGGTATAGCAAAGGATCCGTGCGTGGTATGACAAAGGATCAGTGAGTGGTATGGCAAAGGATCAGTGAGTGGTATGGCAAAGGATCAGTGAGTGGTATGGCAAAGGATCAGTGAGTGGCATGGCAAAGGATAGTGAGTGGTATGACAAAGGATAGTGAGTGGTATGGCAAAGGATCAGTGAGTGGTATGACAAAGGATTAGTGAGTGGTATGGCAAAGGATCAGTGAGTGGTATGGCATAGGATAAGTGAGTGGTATGGCATAGGATTAGTGAGTGGTACGGCAAAGGATAGTGAGTGGTATGACAAAGGATAGTGAGTGGTATGGCAAAGGATCAGTGAGTGGTATGACAAATGTTAGTGAGTAGTACGGCAAAAGATAGTGAGTGGTATGGTAAATGATAGTGAGTGGTATGGCAAAGGATAGTGAAGGATATGGCAAAAGATTAGTGAGTGGTATGGCAAAGGATTAGTGAGTGGTATGGCAAAGGATAGTGAGTGGGTATGACAAAGGATAGTGAGTAGTATATCAAAGTATCAGTGAGTGGTATGGCAAAGGATAGTGAGTGGTATGGCAAAGGATCAGTAAGTGGTATGGCAAAGGATTAGTGAGTGGTATGGCAAAGGATAGTGAGTGGTATGGCAAAGGATAGTGAGTTGTATGGCAAAGGATAGTGAGTGGTATGACAAAGGATAGTGAGTGGTATGACAAAGGATCAGTGAGTGGCATGACAAATTATCAGTGAGTGGTATGGCAAAGGATCAGTGCGTGGTATGTCAAAGGATCAGTGAATGGTATGGCAAAGGATCAGTGAATGGTATGGCAAAGGATCAGTGAGTGGTATGGCGAAGGATCAGTGAGTGGTATGGCAAAGGATCAGTGATTGGTATGGCCAAGGATCGATGAATTATTATGTTAAGGGATCGGAGAGTGGCATGTCAAAAGATCAGTAAGTGGCATAAGAAAGTATCAGTGAGTGGCAAGTAAAAGTATCAGTGAGTGATATGTCAAAGTAACAGTGGATGGTATGTTAAAAGGATCAGTGAGTGGTATAAAAAAAGGACCATGAGTGGTGCGTCAAATAATCAATGGGGACTCAAATAAGTACTCAGATTTAACATAGAGGAATGCGGATTTGAATAATTTCTCTCCTCTGTTTAAATACATGGAGTTCTTAAGGGGGCATGGCCAATATGCTGAAGACATTCATACGTATCTCAACATTGAAGGAAATTATAATACTGGGAGGGAAGTCACCGTGATCATGATATAGTTTAAAACAGCTAGCACTATTGACAAACACACAAGTAGTCTCAGCTATTATATAAGAATAAGGTTGTTATGTCTTCCTAATATGCCACCTGAATCGGTGCGCATTGTGCGGGTGAAGTCATATTTTGGACTATATGGCCATTCTTTTGGGCCATCTTGAGTAGGCAGTATTGCATTTTGATGAGAAATGTTTTTCTTGTGCGTGGGTATTGGCCTTGGATAGCTTGAATTTTCTCTCGAGCCACCGCCATCAATGTTTGGTATTACTATTGAGTGGCGATCGCTATTTTCATTCTGCGTTTATATTGCATTATGTGCGATTCGAGTTACATTCTGTTGCGTAAATTGGGTCATGTCATCGTTACCTTCAGGTATGCTGCATCCATATAACTGAATTCTGGCGCAACTTGAGCCATGGGCAGGCTGGAGTGGTCTAATTCGGAGCCGCCTTGCCACTATTGGAGGATTCAGTCGATTCTTGCCTACTGATTCCCTATCACGATTCCCATTGAAAATCTGAATGGAATCGTTAATATGGTAAGCCTCCACTAATACACGACTTGGGGAAAGAGTTGGAAAGGGTAAGAGTTGTTGATCCTTTCGTTACATGTCCGGTGGTGGAACTGGTTATCACTAGGTTACATGTTTAGCTTTGCAGTTTAAGACACGTTCCAACAGAATACAAGCAGTTTTCATCAATAGGCGTAAAAAATCTTGAAGCAGAAAAGTTAAAAGCCGGCATTGGTTGGTTGGTGTGCTTTTAGAAGTAAATACGCAATAAGTAGTCATGTCTCGTGTTTCCATTTCAAAATCTTTATTGAGAAAAATTCAATTCCAAAAAACACATTTTCTCGAGTATTTTCGATGTCAATTTCAACTCTAAGGCATTCCCAGTATCTGGTCAGTTTCCGATAAGTGCAAAAATCTTAAGCATGTAGAGAGAACATCTTAATAAGATTGGAAACAGCCAGCGGCTATGAGAATATAAGAGATTATCAAGGCTTCCCACCCCCCTCCCCCCGATAAGATTTCCTCTACGGCAATGAAAACATCATCGGGGACCCAGGTTGAAGCGGATACCGGAACGCGAGCGTACGAACGCGAACGTACGCGCGAAGACAAAAGAAAAAGACGCCTTTTCCTCCCCTTAGCGCGCGCTTCCCTTCCCGATCTCTGCTACGCCCTGGGTCCCCAAGGACGCAATGAAAGATAATAAGTGTACGTCTTGTTCTTACCATGGGCTTGTTTCCCGTCCCTATGACGTCCTTATACCCAACTGCCATCTTATAAGAGACTGTGTAGCGACTTATCCAACCTCTCGCACTGGCCTTCATGGCAATGCCTGTGATTTTGTATGGCTTGTCAAATTTCATTTGGAGAAACGGTTGCTTGTCGCTATAGCACCATACTGATGGCCCATTGAGCTTAGGGAAGGCTTTGGACTGAATCGCAGTGTCCGTGAGTGGATTCACGCAATCTTAAAAACAAACAAACAGCTGCTTTACGCTGTTCTTATCGTGGGACATAAACAACCATATTCGTCATAGATTAAATGGGACCTAGTCCATGTAATCTGCTTAATAATACCCTAACAAAGATGTGTGTTTTTTACCGCCTGTTGATGAACTATTTTCGTCAAACCACCCTCTTCAGCATTCTAAATATGTAAATTGTTTGAAACCCTTATCTTCTGTACACTGTTCCATTGGGTAAATTCACTCCTCTAAAAGCCAAATCTAGGGCTTACCTAAATTCAGTTTACATCTTGTTATCAATTACATTTTCTTGCAAGAGCAATGCAAGAAAAATCAGTTATTACTGGTTCACTAAAAACTCTATGAGCCCCATTAAAGAATTATCAGAAGAGAGTAGAGCCTTGAAAATGAATAACTATTACTAGTAAAACCGTCGCCACTAATAATAGACGTCACTTTTATTTCTGAAGGAATATCAGAGTTTAATATTTAACCGAGGTAGTTCAGAATGAGTTATTTTTAACCATCGTTACTTATTTATCCAAAAGTGCAAAAAGGAGAAGCTGTTGGCTGTTATTGTTTTGTCGATTTTCCTCGGAGCCTCCGACGGTTGCCTTCCCATATGGTCAGAGGGGCTAACATACTTTCTAGGCTACCAAATACAGAGAAAGGACTCCTTCGGTTAAACAATTCGCTTTATTAACCTCCATTTGTCGAAAAGTTTCTAACATTTTTTTTTTTGCACCCTTATATGCAGCCATATGGCATATGTAAGAACTCCTGAGTTGAGGTGGTTTTTGGCTCGTTTTTTAGCGCATGCGCGAGGGTGTGAAACCTCTGCTAGCAGGGGTGGAACGAGGTACCACTACAGTACAGAGCTTCTTAGGCATGGTGGAGAGACGTTAACATAGTGCAATTAGTTTTACTTGTTTATTTTACAAACAGAGTCTGTTATTATGAAATGTGATATTCTAAGTATTGAAACACTTGCCTTTTCTGACACAGCAGAAATATACCTATAATTATATATAAACCTTCAATTATTAGGTGCCACTCAATGCTACCCCAACAACCACAGGAGACCTAAAATTATTAGAGCATCTTCCCTTCTTTTTTATCTTTTGCAATATCCATGTTGAGGTGGTGTTTGTATATCTATCAGGGCAAGGGGTGGGGCACTTGGGAGCACGTGCACCCCCAATATTTTAAAAAAATATAAGGAAATGACCAGAAGGGGCGTGGCTGTGCCCCCCGAATATTTCCATAATGTTTCTGTATTGTGCCCCCCCCCCCCCCCCCAATCAAACGTGGCCTGCTACGGCCTTGTCTATGTTGAGGTGGTCACGTGTTAAATCTATTGTCCTCAAATATTTTCAGAGCTCTTCCAGTGTTTCTCCCCTTTGCTACTTATCTACCTATTTTTTTCCTTTGTTAAATACAATCATGTCTCTATTATTTACAATGATCACAAGCTCAAGTGCTCGGACAAAACGTTGGTCTCTTGAGAAGCCGAATATCCTTGATCTCGAGTGACAATGTATCCCCGTCATCGAAGAGAACTCTGTAATAGCGCGATCCGATGGTTGCTATAGTCCCTGCATAGTAGACATCTCCCCACCTCGCGATAACACGGGTACCTCTTTTGAGATCCTCAGGCATTGGAACAAAGTCCAGAACAAATGGGAACCCTGTGTTTCTTGGCAACTTCTGGTATTCTGTAGTATCTTCTCTTTTGGATTCGATGTCAACCTCGACAAATGAATCCCCGATGGTTTTCACATAAGCCTTGAAATAGTAATCAGCGTTTCTAAGATTCGTGCCCCATTTCCCGAACACTCGGGATCCCACCATGACGCACCCTGAAGATATACAATGAGCTCAGATTAACATTCGTCAAAAATTGATAGAACGGGTGAGCGATTAGATTTCAAAAAGCTAAGCTTTGTTAAATCATTATATTAAACAATAAGATTTAAAATATCAAGAGCATAACGAAAAGTGTCCCTAAGCTATTAATACTTATTAACACCTTTTTTCAGCACGTTAAGCGGTTATGTCTGACATTGTGGCTGTTTAAAGTTAACAGTCAAAGAATGCTTCAAAGAAATACAATTCCTACTCACCGGAAGGAAGATCACAACCGTACACCTCCACTCGCATGCACGCCGGGCTGGATTTCGAGAAGCCGCCTTTCTTTTTTGGCAGAATCCGTATTTTTCTTGCGATAAACGGGTTCTGGATTTGATGCTTTTTGACAGCAAAAGAGTCTCTATTTCCCACAAACAGCTAGGAAGAAGAGCAAAAAACATTATATAGTAGAAACGTATTGAAGGGGGGAGGGGGAGGGGGCAGACATGCACATGGCCGAGAGAGACTGGGGCGTGTTGTTGTTGTAAAAATCGAGACGAAGCGAGTTTTGAATGCTCAGAGAATCACATGTATAATCAACAACGAGAGTTAAATACAAACTGGTAAAATCCAACGTGACGTGAGTATTGTGCCGTGGGAGCAGCTACGACACAGTGTCTTTCCCATGTAAAGACAAAAAAGGCCTTATGAATATGGCCTGCAATGATTACATGTACTTACTTTCTCAGTGTTTCTCTCTCTGTAGTCGTTAAAAGACATTCCTGCAAGGTTACTGCTGACTGTGAAATGCCCAACCCATCTACTGTCCTTAGCGCTGCCCTGGGTCGCTAGGCCGGTGACCTTGTAGGGCTTCCCAAAGTCGATCTCAAGGTGGGGATAATGGTCCGGAGAGCACCAAGCTCCATCTCCATTCAGTCTTGCATTCGAAGGGGCGCGAAACCATTGGTGCGATGAGGCTACGATTTGACTGTTGGTGATGCCACCGCTCTCCATTCCCAAGGCCGAGCCACACGCTGGTAAATGAAACAAAGAGGCATATCAACGCCCGCAATTACTATTGACAGCCGCTAATTCAATCCCAACGATAAAAAGATCGATCCGATCGGTTCCCCTGCAAGATTTAAGTAGTCTTTCTATCTCTAAATAAATAAATAAATAAATAAATAAATAAATAAATAAATAAATAAATAAATAAATAAATAAATAAATAAATAAATAAATAAATAAATAAATAAATAAATAAATAAATAAATAAATAAATAAATAAATAAAATAAAAAAATCCCTAGAGGGCTCCTTTGCGAAATCGAGCTAAACCCCCTTATTTTGAAAAAAATATATGATTCAATTTTTCCCGCCAATATGCCCCTTGAACGAAGTCGCGACCAGAGTTTTATGAAGACCCCTTTTCTGCTTTTCGCACTATATACATATGACACATTCACATACAATATAACAGTATGTTTTTTAACTATTCAAAATATTTAAAACCAAAATCGTTGGAATAGACAGGACTTTGTTTCTTTTTCGGATTCCAATATATTTAAGCTACAAGTAAATAATTTATTCTTGTTTTTTCTCTCCCTGCTATGATCGAAAAAGATCAATGGAGGTTTTTGAAAACACTTTTTATTGGAGAATAAGATTTACAAGTATTTTAAACCTTAATTACAATATTCTACATAACAGAACATTCTTGAAGAGAATATGAAAACTTTAAATTGCTTAAGTTTGAAAAAAAGCAACATTAACAGTAGCCTTCATCATCATCATCATTATTATCATCGTCATCATCATCAGCAGCAGCATTACCAATATCACAAGCTGAATTTTAACACACGATCATCTGATTGGCTGAAAAATGGCGAGGTCACATAATTTCGAGTACTACAGAGAGCGTGAAATTGCAATATACACAGAAATTAAGATATTTTTTCTATAATATTTTTTTATGAAAAACAATAATCGGCTTAAAATTTGATTTGTTTACATGAAGCGGTTAATTATAAACAGGATTTGCCAAAATCGAATCCCCGCATTTTTTATTTATTTAGCTATTGCTTTCATTTTTTTTGCAGGGATAATCGAGCAGATAATTTTTTTATGATTATTAGTGGAAAATACTTTTTCTTGTTTACTTCATTTTTCGCGTCAAACTTAAGAATTAGAAGTGATCAAGGTTTTCCTGTAATTTACGTTTCAGTTTTGATCACTCCAAAGACTGTGGCGCTGTAAGCAAAAATGCCTTTGTCGTATCCACCACATCATGCTGTCGTCATCGAGTAATTCAAATTACCTTCGCATCTCGGTGAATCATGTGACCACCTTCCATCTTCGCAGACTATCGTAGAAAATCCCTGCATCTGACATGTGTAAGTGAGGGAGGATCCGTGAGTGAAGTCACTGCCATTCCTGGCAGAGCTTGCAGGGATTCCAGGGTCGACACAGTCGGCTTGAGAGAGAAAAGCAGTAAATCATAAATGATTAAGGAAAATATCAACCAATTGCTGTCGTTTTTCTAAATGGTCGAAAAGAGCCTGGGCAAACAAAATCTCAGTGTTGAATCGTTCGAGTAAAGGTACGAAAGGCTGACTTCGGTCGCTGTTTTGACTTACTGTACAGCATTAAAACCATACTGTACAAAATATGACAGACTTGTTTGATAATGAGGGAGTCATAAAGAACTGAAATTTTAACCTTAAGTTTGATCTAGTTTTCTTAGTATTCGCCAAAATGTGACAGTTCGCCGGTAAAAAGCCGCCACTTCAAAACAAAAAGACTGGTTAACCGAGCGGTACTGGAACTAGCTTTGCGTGATGTTCGGGCTTATTTTCAAAATGGCGGCCTGCAAAATCGTAGTGGTAATGAATTCTTGCAAGTTTGTGTGAAAATCCTCGACGTGCACAGTTCTAGGGCGACAAAAAAATAATAATCGAAGGGGACTTCCAAATATGGTATGTAAATTCCTTGAATTGACCGAACAAACTGGAAAAACGCCTAAGGAGGATTGAAACTCTGCGCGCTCTTTAGCTCGTTACCCCGTGGTTTTGGCTCCGAAATGGAAAATCGCGTATTTCGGGATGTTTCACCAAAGGGATTTTTGGGGATTTAAAAGATGGAGAGCTATTCCGAGAAATACTGCCCTACCTTTGCAGAGTGGAATTTTCTCACTCCACGTGCCGTCCTTGCGACATTGCAGCCAATAAGATCCCACTCTGGTGTAACCATTGTTACAAGTAAATCTAACCCATGAGTCATGTGTGAATGAATCACCGTTACGCTGACCATTAGCGGGCGCAGGTAGTTCAGGGCAAACGCCTGCAAGAGTCACGTGTTAGTCATTTGCATGTCAACCCAAAGGCAACAGTTGAAGTGTTTTACAGGGGCGTAGCTAGGGGGCCCAGTCCCCCCCTTTTAGCAGCCAAAAATACAGTAAATGTATGAGACATTATCTAAAACACGTGAGAAAATGCATTGAAAGTACCTTTTGGGCCCCCTCCTTTTCAAAATCCTGGCTACGCCGCTGTTTTATATCATTTTGTTTAAATCTATGAAAAGCCCATCTTGTTATCTTATTCATAATAATTAATCACCATTTTTTTTCTTCTTTTTTAAGTGTTAGTGATTAGAGCTGTTTCAGTGGGATAGAATTCACGGTATACGGTTTGTAAATAATGATGGCATACCTTCGCAAGTAGGTATTGTGTCATTCCAGTTTCCACTGTTACAAACTATTGCAGATGCTCCTTTCAGCTGAAATCCCTTGTTGCAACCAAAGCTAACGCTCTGACCGTGTTCATAATTCGACCCTCGCTTGAATCCGTCCAATGGCGCTCCAGGATCGTTACATGTGGCTACAAGTTCAGAAAAAAAGCGAGTGAAAAGAAGTGAGTCTTCGCTGTTTTTAGCTGTTAGATAGATATAGTTCAGGGGCAGGATTGGGGCAGGATAGGGGATGGAAGAGGGGGGGAAGGGAGGGGGCTAATATTTTAAACATCTGAGGGATGTAAATTCCCCTAAAAGTAATGCTTTGTATATGAATTTACCCTAAAAGTTCCCAATATTAGAATTCCCCATATTAGAATAGCCCTTAAAATCAGGCCCGTATCAAGGTGGGTGCAGGGTACCTTCGCATGTGGGTGGTCCGGGGGTCCACATTCCGTCCCGACAGGTAATGCGGTCTTGGCCACTCAATGTGAAGCCCTTATAGCATGAATATATGACTTGTGCACCGTTATTATAAAGGCTTCCTATCGTTGCGCCATTCACAATTCTCCCAGGATTTCCACATTGTGCTGAAAGAAATAGCATACCTCATTGGAGCTTTCAAGATGTTCGTAACAAAGATATCTAATATTATTGGCTTGTCTAGAAAATGGGAAAAGAATGTCTTATTCACAATCAATTCCCTTAAATAAGGGCGTATTGAGTTATAATCAATAGGGCTTCAAAACAGCAGAACGAAAACAGAACTCCATAAAAAAACATAACTGTATAGATATTTCGTTTCCTCCCCTCACCTTTACACTCAGGCACTGGCGAGCTCCACCTGCCGTCATTGCATACGAGTTGAGTTTGGCCATCAGGATCAGTGCCAGGGTCACATCGGTACGTAACACGATCTGCGTGCCTCACGTAGCTCCAAGGACGAACGCTACCTTCTATAGAGCCGCGATTTGGAGCATTTCCGACTCGGCATTGCCCTGGAAATTAAAACGACCTCAAGGATGATTAACACGGACAGTGCAAAGTGGATGGGAACATGCAACCATCAACTAGCTGAAAATGTAGGAAACAACGCACTTGTCTGGGACACTTTTAACACATTTTTGGTTAAAAAACAAAACAAACAAACAAAAAAACCATGTCAGCGATTGGAGCTTGTCGATCTTGCCGAGGCGCTTTTCAGTTATGTTAAGATAATCTTCCTGTATTGAATAAAGGTGTTTTTAAAATTAAAAAGATTTGACGATCTTCCATAATATGGAATATTGGCTTGCTTGCTGTATTTGTAAAATTTTTCGGAACGCTGAAACTACCTAAAGGAAAACATTACTTACGTTTGCATTCCGGTCTGAGGCCATCCCATGATCCTCCACGACAAGTTAATTGACTGTTACCATAGAGATCATAACCTCTGTAACAGGAGAAAGATACGCTTTTGCCATCCAAAAAGTCGTTTCCATGGAGAAATCCATTGGTTGGTTTTCCGGGATTGTCACACAAGGCTTGAAAAACAACAACAAACAAAGCATACATAACCACGCATGTGCAGATGTGTTAGAAAAATCATTAAACAGACTAGACATTAAGTTGAATGGCTGGGTGACTTACCTATACATTTAGGTAAATCATCGCTCCACCGACCATCATTACACGTACTCGAGGACGCACCGATTCGTCTAAATCGAGAGTTACAATAGAAGTCGATGCGCTTTCCGTGGCGAAAGTCCCATCCAGACACTCTGCCGTTTGCGAGATTCCCAGGAAAAACACAAGGCGCTGAGGAGCCAACCGGGAATGGAAATCACCTTACAGTCGTTAAGATAAAAGCCGAAAGAGTATGCGTGACATTTTCTATAGAAGCACCACGGCATGAAATCCAAAACAAGAAAAAGTGATGCCAAAGTTTTGGTTGCAACCCTTCCCTGGATAGGCCAATGCTGGAGATTGGACTAAAAAATGCCGCAGACGATTTTGCTTCATGTTTTTAAAAGTTTCAATTTATGAGTGCATTTACCCCTGCCGAGCATTTATGAAAGCCGCAAATACTTGCAGTAAATTCGTGCTGTGGTTGAATTCTGGCCCGTGTTTAACAATACTTGCAGTATTTTTGTGCTGTGATTGGATTCTGGCCCGTGTTTAACAAATTATGTCACGTGACCATGAAAATTTTATTAGTCTCTTGAAGGACTTTTAACCGCAATTCATCATTTTTTTAAGGAAGGATATAAGGATACAGGCTTTCCATCCGTCAATTGCAAAAAAAATATTTTTTTTTTTACGATTTATTGACAGAAAAGACGACTTTTTGAGATTTTATTCGACCTTTAGTTTGTAACAGATCATTTACGGGAAATGATTCTGATGATAACACGGGATGATGGTAAGCCTGTGAGCAATCTCGTGTTTTCTCTGGAGTGAGGGGTAGTATTTTTGTTTTTGTTTTTCTATTGTGACAATATCGAAAATATATATTTTTCCGAGTACTGGGTCATTTATTCTTATTAAAAAATGGTTTACGTTTTTATTGTCTTTCGGGTTATTAATTTATTATTTATAATCTATTCATAATCGATTTTTGCTTGTTGCATAAAACTCATTCTATGCTTTCAAATTAAGTGCTAAAATATCTTAATGATAACAAGGATTTAGCACCTACCTAGGCATTTAGGCGCTTGTTTGTCCCATCGCCCGTTGTTACAAGTGATAGTATCAGAGCCCTCCATTTGCCAGTTCACAGGGCAGCTAAACCGGACTTGTTTGCCGTGTGTGAAGTCATGGTCGCGGCGAAAGCCCCCTTTAGGTGTCCCGGGATCTCCACATGGGGCTGAAACAAGGAGATGTTACCAGGTAAACGGTAAGAAGGTCTACAGTAGACCGTATCTTTCTGTTCATTTACTTCCCTTCCCTTTCCTTTCCCTTTGATCTCATCCCTTTAATTCTATTACCTTTTCTTTCTTTTCATTTAATCTCCACCTTCCCTTCTTTTAACTTTCCTTTCCCTTTCCTTCTACCCTTCCGTCTATTCCCTTTCCCCCTTTTCTATTCTCTTTCGGTCCCTTCCCTTTCCCTTCAATCTCTACCCTTCCTGCTATTCCCTATCCCTTCCCTTTTATTCCCTTTCCTATCCTCTTGCTTCGATTTAATCTCTTACATTCCCTTTCCTTTCCTTCCCTTTTATTTCCCTTCAATTTTCATCCTTGCCTTCTATTCCCTTTCCTTCCCTTCTATTCCCTTTCCTTCCCTTCTATTTCCTTCAATATCTACCCTCACATTCTATACCCTATACCTTCCTTTTCTTTTCCTTTCAATCCCTACCCCTCCATTCTATCCCCTTTCCCTTCCTTTCAATCCCTACCCCTCCATTCTATCCCCTTTCCCTTCCTTTCAATCCCTACCCCTCCATTCTATCCCCTTTCCCTTCCCTTCAATCTCTACCCTCCCCTACTATTCCCTTTCCTTCCCACTCACCCTTCCATTCTCTTGCTATACTCCGCTTGCTATACCTTCCGCTACCCTTCTCTTTCCATCAAGTTTCACCCCATCTTATCCCTTCTCCTCATTTTTCTTCCCATAGCATCCAGTCTCAATCCATCCTATCTCTTTCTCACTTCCCATTCAATTTCATTCCATAACCCTTTACCTTCGCAAAAAAGTTTCCTGTTTACTTACCTAGGCAAATCGGTACTTTTCCCGTCCACGTCTTGGTTTCGCTGCAGACGATGACCTGCGCTCCGCCACTCATGGTGAAGTTCTTCTTACATTCGTAGGTCACCGTGTCACCGTAGATATATTTGTCTTTGTCAGGGTTTCGGCCACCGAAGCGAGGTGTACCTGGGTCGTCGCACTCAACAGCTAAACCAACAACAAAAGCTTTATATAAAAACCCGACACCAACCTGATCGGCTATCGTTTATCTACAAATCTTACTTTCACGTTAGCGAAAGAGAGTATGAATGATGATAAAAAAAATCCTTTTTTCCTTCAGTTTGGGGTACACATAGTGACTGTTGACAGTTGTGAGATACTTACGGTCGCATTTCGTGAATGTTCCGTCCCATCGCCCATCTTCTTGACAAACACGCACTCGTGATCCTTTTAACTCGTGGCCCTTCTTCACGCATTGGAACGATACCCTCCCCTGGTAGGTAGTTTTTGTCTCTTCGGTCTTGGCGCCGTTCTTTGGAGTAGGGAGTGAGCCACAATCAACAGCTGAAATCAAGGAGGATCATCATCATCATCATCAGCAGCAGCAGCAGCACCACCACCACCACCACCACCACCACCACCACCACCGGCAACACCGCCACCACCGCCGCCGCAACCGCCACCACCGCCACCACCGGCAACACCCCCACCGCCACCGCCGCCGCCGCCACCACCATCATCATCATCAGTGTCGTCGTCGTCGTCGCCGCCAACACCACCACCACCATCACCATCACCACCATCAGCATCAGCATCAGCATCAGCATCAGCATCCTCATCATCATCATCATCATCATCATCATCATCATCATCATCATCATCATCATCATCATCATCCTCATCATCATCATCATCAGCAGCAGCAGCAGCAGCAGCAGCACAACCACCACCGGCAACACCGCCACCACCGCCGCCACCACCGGCAACACCGCCACCGCCACCACCACCGCCACCGCCACCGCCGCCACCACCATCATCATCATCATCGTCGTCGTCGTCGTCGTCTTCATCATGATCAGCATCAACAACAAAAACAATAAGTAATAGCATCGTAACTTCCACCATCACCGTCCCGTCAATAATTATTGTTATCATAATTCTTCACATCATCATCACTATCATCATTACCATCACCACCTCTCGTTGTTATCACTAATACAAACAATCCACCATCTTTGTTGTCGCCATCATCATTATTTCTCGGACGTTACAGGTAAACATTAAACAGCTCATCATTCTATTTCACTTCGTAACATCTATTTCATCAGACTCACGTTGACAAGTAGGCGTGACCCCGCTCCATTTCTGGTTTGATTGACACTGTCTGAACGCTGGTCCGACCCTGATGTGACCGCGGTCGCATGAGAAGAACACTTTACTTTTGAACGTGTACACTTGACCGCTCCGTCCCCCGTTAGCAGGGGTCCCAGGATCTCCGCAACTTTTAGCTGAAAATTAAGGGGAAGTTAATTGATAAACCTCTGTAAACTGTGAAACTCGAGTAAACTGTAAAGTCAGCACTTTTTTATAATTAAAATTATGTCAGTAAATCTTTCTTATGTTTAAATTTTGATTTCCCAAGAAACACGACCGAAACACGTTAAAATAGCATATTTCCATACTTCCCGAAACACGTTAAAATAGCATATTTCGTTGTATTATATATTATATAAAGTATATATTTTTTTGTAACCGGTCGGGACGATATTTTTTCCCAGCAAAAAAAAAACGGGCTGGGGAGCAGATATTTCGCGGAACAGATCCGTTTTGTGCCCTTGCCACTAGGTAGGGTTTAATAGGTAATTTTCATGTATTTTCATCAAAGATTTTTGATTAAAAAAAAACGGTAAAACCTATATTGATTTTGACTTCTATAGCTCTCCAAAACAATACTGACATCGGGATGGATTCAAAATTTTACAAAGTGGGGAGCACCATACTGTAAAAATCTATGGATTTTAATTTCCATTTTTTTTTTCCCGAAACATCATTACGAGGGGGAGAATTCCGAATTCCGTTTCCCTTCCCCCCGGGATCCTCCTCTTAAGATTTCTTCAACGTACGTAAGCATTGGAATGTTGTCGAGTCCCAGGTTCCCTTCAAGCACGTCTGCATTCTGCTCCCGATGCCGTAGTATCCAAACTCGCACTTGTAGAGTACCACGTCGTTAAACGAGTACTTGTCCTTGTCCATACTCGGCTTGAGAAAGATGGCATTATCTGGTTTGACAGGTTTTCCACAAGACGGCACTGCAACCAAAACAGACATATCAATCAAATATATTTGCCTTAGAAGAAGATAACATACGATAAATATAAAATACACACCTCAATGAAATATACTTTGAAGGAGATTAAAAACGATATATGAAATACTCATCTCAATCAAATATACTTGCCTTAGAAGGAGATTACATACGATAAATATAAAATACACATCTCAATGAAATATACTTGCCTTAGAAGGAGATAACATACGATAAATATAAAATGCGCGGCATGCACGTACACAGGGGGGTGCGCAGTGTGTACGTGCGCCCCCCCCCCCCCCCCCCTTGGCAACCAAAAAGGTTGTCATTTCAAATGGGGGACCGTCAAATACTATATTTGTAATAATCAAGCTAGTTGTAAAAAAAGGAATCAGTCAGAATAGGCGCAAACTACAGGAAAAAGACGTCGGGAAAGAACTTTTTTCTCTGAGAGAACCATCTTCTTAACAAAGAAAGATCAGCAAGTTCAATGTGTCAGACTATAATCACTAGTAACACTTATACCTAAAAGCCGACGACGATTTCTTGTTTCTTGAGTGCTATACATAACACTATTTCTGTATTCAGTAATGCCGGTAATGGTGCATCGACAACCACTTGATACTTACGGCTGCAGTTGGGAGTCTTGTCGCTCCAGTCCCCACTCTTCATACAGGTAATAACCGCTGACCCTACCAGTTGAGTTCCGGGAAAGCACCAGTAGCGAATTGAGGTTCCTACACGGTGGGAAGAGTCAGATCTCCCTTTATCTCTGTTGCCGTAAGGAGTATCACCAGGATCCTTGCAAAATTTCCCTTGGAAATAAGCATAAAATAGATCAGTAGTAGAAATTGATTCGCTTTGATACCTCGCGCTTCGTATGGACGAAAAAACCGGCCTAAAACAGCCGACTACCCAAACATGAGAAATACTCAACTTTTAAGAAATAAATTTTACTTTCATCGTCAGCATAAACTCGACTATCGACATAAATCTCATCATCCTTATGCAAGTGAAACACTGCGTCGCGATAAATCACATCTTCGTGCAAGCAGAGAAATACTTTTTGCATCGCGATAAATTCCATCTATCGCCTGAGAGCAGAATACTCACTGCATCGCGTCTTCTTTCCATCCCATTTGCCTATTCCTCGGCATGTCCGAGTCTCAGGCCCCCTGCGTTGATACGGCTGAGTACAACTATACGTCACGGTATCTCCGAGTCCCGTGCCAGTCTTTCTCTTTTGGCCATTAGATATGGATGGCGGCTCGCCACAACTTAGTCCTGGCAACCAGAGAATTGTGGCGCATTTATTCAAGTAAACACTTTTTTATCGTCATCATTACCACCATCAGCATCGTCATCAACACCATCATAATCACTATCTTTAACATCATCACTATCGTCGTTAACACCAGCGAATCAGCATTAACATTTAAAAAAATCTCAATATCACGGTCTACATAATCATCGTCATCACTATCTGTTGTTAGGTCTTCAGTTCTTTCTTCTCTTTTAATATCGCTTGCTCTTCTTTAATCATTTGCTGTCGAATCCGTTGTATTGCGATGCCGCATTTTCAAAATATCTTTTTTTTCTTTTGGGATTTTCTGTTCCGCCAGTCAAATTATTCTAAGCCAATCAGATTCATGCCATCTCTCGCCTAGTGCAGTTGCCTGGCTTTCTGTCGCGACACTGTCTGGTTTTCGTCCAGAGGGAAGCCAGGGAAGTGCACAAAGCGAGACTCTGATTGGCTCAGAATGGTTTTACTAACGGAACAGAAAACAAAACAAATTGTGTTTTGAAAACGCGGGTCGCGTTCGACAGTAACAACAACTCATAATATCTCTTGTATCCTTACATTCTTGTATTCTTGTATATTTTGTATTCTTACCCGGCGTAATGCAGCTCATTCCACAGTCCCCGTCACACAAGCACTTTTTCTTGTCCATGCAATCGCTATCAGATGAGCACGCATCCTCGCAGTACCGCCAGGGCTTCTTGTTTGTACGCTTGCAGCTCTTTGCTCCAAGAACTGGCAACATAAGGAAAAGCGTGTTCACTACCGCATTTTCTGCGAACCTTTGTCAAAATCTTTGTCAAAATCTTTGTCAAAGCCTTTGTCAAAACCTTTGTCAAAATCTTTGTCAAAATCTTTGTCAAAATCTTTGTCAAAATCTTTGTCAAAATCTTTGTCAAAATTTTTTTTCAAAATTTTCTAAATGATAGACGGTGTCTCTGCCTTCCATCATTAAAACTGAATTGGAAACCATTTCTTTGCCAGCCAATGTTTTTGGTTAAAAGCGGGTATTCGTACCATGGCACCTGGGGAGAAGGGGGACATAAAAGGGGGATAATGGTTGTGATACGGGTAGAAATTGGTGGCAGGGGGGAGGGCGGGAGGGTGATTGTGGGGATAATGCTACGTTGAGTGGAGTTGGACTATAAGGAGTGTATGGGATAGATAGATAGGAATTGATTGGAAACCATTTCGTTGCTAGCCAATGAAGTTTCAGGAAAGCAAAAGTTTCAAGAAAGGGGGGGCCGGACTTACGCGCCCCTGTATGGAAGCCAGAAGACGATTAAGAAGGCGATAGAGTGTTTGAAAACCGTGAGTGCATGATTTAAAGACGGAGGGGTGGTGGTGGTGGTGGTGGTGGTGGTGGGGAGGGGTGTAAGGCAAATATGTTGGGAACCTATTAGATAAGAGGAATATCATTTTTTTCAATTCAAGTAAAATATCGTCAATCTATTGCTAGCAAGCAAAATCAGGCCCGTACCCAGGGGGGTGCAGGGGGTGCGAATGCACCCCCCCCCCCCACACACACACACACAACGACCGAAGGTCCAATTTCGATTCTCAATAGACGTGCTATTTGTAGACAAAACTAAAACTAGATCACTATGTAGAGCTAGAGCTAGATCACTATGTATGTAGCCAAATCCGACAATAAACGACCCGTGGAGATACTGCAAAGGCATTAAAAAATCGGTGTTGGTCAGATTTTTATCAGAGAGCTCACTCCCCCCCCCCCCCCCCCCCCGGAAAAATTAGGTCCACTTTTTCTGATTTCGCACCGCCCCAAGAAAAATACTGTGAAATTATTGCTTATCTTCTATAGCCAGAATATTTCTTGAAAGTGTGAAAAAAAAAATAGAATGAAAGACAAATATTGATACCCAAGTAAGAAAAAAAATACAAAATCCGATTTTCTGAAATACGAGATCTAGGAACGCCACACTTTCCCACGCTCTTGGTAGAATGAATAGATAAATAGGTTCTCGAGACTGGTAAATAATACCAAAATTGTTATGAGGAGATTTTATAAAAAATCGTAGAGCTACATTATCTCAGGACCCCCACTGCTACTAAAAAGATATTAGTTACATAGCATGTTGTATTTTAGAAAAAAACAATCGTATATGACGTATATGATGGGCAGGAGGGAGGGGAGGGGGAGGGTTGTTATGGAGTCGACTTGAAACTCCTGGCTAAAGCAATCATGTTGTGCAGCGAAGGTATAAAATACTTTGATTTTCTAATCACTTTTCCAATAACGTTTTTGCTATTCCATTTAATTTATCATCTACCTATCTTTGCAAAGACTAATCCGCCAAAATTTTGGATTTCATTATATGTGACTGGATACCTCGATATGATTTGTGTAAACCCCAATAAAAATTCCTACATAAAGATTTGATAGAAATGAAGAGAGCATTATTGTTTGAAAGCTACACATACTGTTTATGCGAATACGATTATCTATATGCAATATTTTCCAACATTTTGAGAGAGTCAATATACTCACCAGAACAGAACCAGCAAAACACGACACACAGCAAAAATATAAGCGTAACTTTCATGGTTTTGCGTGAATAGCATCCAAATTGCTCCTTCGTCTATCTCCACATCGACGTAGGGAAGTCAAAATGCGACGTTTCAGTATGAGCACTGTTAATTTGAAGCGATGTCTTTCTTTCGAATAGAGGAAGTCGAATGCTGACTTGCTTTGCTACGTCCTGCAATATGAGCCGTGTTTGGCCCGCTATTTCGTATGCTGTGAAGAGTGAGGCTATCTGGTTTCAGCACGTAATGGGAGAGCGAGGCCCGTCTGATGGAGGTCAAGACAAGGGGAGATATGACGAGATGATGAGAAGATATGAATCATGCCAGCGCACACACCCTTCCGGACTTGGCTTAGGCTAGCTTTTACAACAGTATCAAGGGTTCTAAAAGAATAAAACGACAACAGGCTGGGAATCGGGATTTGGATAACCGAGAACGGGGTTTAGATCATCAGGAAGGGGATTTTAGCTTCTAGAAACAGGAATGGAATCTAGATCTCAACTTCAGAACCCTCCAATGACTCCAAAATACACATTTAAAAACTTGAAATTGTCTTTGGGTGTTCCCACAAGTAAGTTGTATATAAAGTATTAAAGAGAATTACAGAATGAAATTGTGTAATGAATATTTGATTGCTCAAACATTTTGAACATTTTCTCAAACGGTTGTGTTTTTTATTTGTAACGACATTGTTTAGCATACCTTGGGGCTTATTTAATGCCCAACTGATGCGAGTCCAAGGAAAAAAAGGTATTTTTACATTTTTCTTTCTGAAAACAAAATGAACGATAAGATGTAAAGGATAAGATAAATAAATGCCAAACCTCAGCGAATGCTCTTGATTTTCTCGTGACGGAGAGTGGTGTAATATTTTTTTGGGGGCACGGTAGTTAGGGAAGTTGGGCTACTCCTTATTATGGATGTCGATACTAAAGGGGGGTGAAATGACCCACTTTTTGGCCGCAAAAGGAGGGGTGTACGCGCCTGAGAAAGGTGTGTCTGACTTAGGCTCTTTAAATCGACGAACCCAAGGTGCAATGCTCGCGTTTGTTTGTGGTGACAAACATTGGTCTGTGAGCCCCCGGGATCGCGGAGTAAGGTTAAAACTCGTATTTGTGTAGAATACCGCTTATTGCGCATTACTTCAGACACTTAACTTCCGGCGGAAGAGATAGCAACGCATGCTTCGGCGCTCCAGACTCCTTTGTATAGCGTGATTCAGCAACTCCGGAACTTCTAAGAGAGGTCAAAAGTTCGCTTTAGCGAGAAAGGTATCTCGTAACGTTCCGAATGTGGTCTGAGATATGTCCTCGAATGACGTTTCCAGGTTTTAATATTTAGCATTGAGTTGATCGTGTTTGTTATTCACAACTGGGAGATGGACCCTGCGATTTTCGGCGCTCGCAAGGTGACACTAGAAGATGCAGCATGACATAGCTAATGACAGGCAGCAAATGATGTTTTTTTCCATTATTGGGTTGTCGGTAAAATAAAGAATCTCGGAGTGTGCGGTGGGAAGTTGGATTCCCCGGATCAAAACAATATGCGTATTCAGCTGATTTTCATTTTATAGTAATATGGTAATAATAGTGTATTTATAATACAATATTCGTGATGGCGTCGGTACTATTCGGTAGCGTCTCGGGGATGCCGTCGGTACTATTCGGTAGTGCCTATCGGGGACGCACTCGATACTATTCGGTAGTGTCTCGGGGATGTCGTCGGTACGGTACTTTTTGGTAATGTCTCGGGGATATCGACGGTACTATTCGGTAGCGCCTATCGGGGATGCTTTCGATACTATTCGGTAGTGTCTCGGGGATGTCATCGGTACGGTACTATTCGGTAATGTCTCGGTGTTTGCGTCGGTACCATTCGGTAGTGTCTCGGGGATGTCCTCGGTGCGGTACTATTCGGTAATGTCTCGGGATGCTCTCGATAGTATTCGTAGTGACGGAAACCCTCTTACTACCACGCCCTCAGGCTAACACTTTACTGCCTCGGGTAAGTATTTTTCCGCTAGTATTGTTATTTTAGTTATGCTATAAAAACGCCATACGCTGATTTCATAATATTTTATTGAATATTTATTTTCTTCATTATGAAGATTGTTCACCGCAAGATTTCTCTCGTTGTCTACATTTTGTCCCTCAAATTCTTGAATCGCTGAAAACAGGTTCTGTTCATGCTGCTATCATCACAGAACCTTCATAAATCTCTTGATTTTTTTAAATCGTTATGATGTAAGACCATATAAGGTGGTCCGGTCGTATGATACATGTCAGGACGCAACAGCCATAGATGTCACGTAATTTTATCCATGGGGTCATTTAGTCACGTAATCATCTCGCTTAGAGATCACGTGACCTTTCTGGGTGGGACATTCAAACCTTTATAATCACAGAAATGGATGCGCCCTTCACACCAGAAACGATGAGAAAAAAGTCTTCAGATGAAAATAAACTCCTTTCTGACAGGAGAAGATTCTAATTTTTTTTCGAAAGCGCTGAATAAGTTGCTTTTGTTGTTGTTGTTATTTTGCCGCTAAAAGCCCGTGCGCGCGCTATTGCCAACCAAACAGTCACGTGATCTCTTAGCGCAAGTCACCCAATGGCAGTTAATTGAATGAAACGCAGCATAAAGCTAACTTTCTACAAGCGAAAAAACAGGGACGTAAAACCCTTCGCGCATATGTTAACATCGACGCAAAGGAGACGCAAGCAAAAGAAGCCTTTCCGTTCCTTCTTTCTAAGCTTGGATCCCTTACGCACCGATTTTTACGTGCGCAAAGCATCTTACGTCCCCGCTTTCCTCGCCAGCTCCGCCCTCCCAAGTGACAAAGAGGCAGAAGGCCGCTATATTGCTCATTACTCCGATAGCCAAAGCCTCTCTTTTGGTTTATCAAATTGTATAAAGCAATACAATGCAAAACAAAACCAAAAAGAATCAATCTTAGTAAGTGGCTAGCCCCTTTGATATGCATAGTTCTTATGTTTTTAAAGGGACTTTAAACCGTTTTATACACCTCTCTAGTATGCGAGGTATTCTTTTATAAGAATCATAAGGAGAGGCATGGAAAGTAGTCCAATGTGTTCGAGGATCCCTTAGATGCGAGGTCCTTTCAGGCTAGTTCATTTTTAAAGAAACAATATTTAACTAGTTAGCCTGCCAGCCGGTTATCATTCGGAAATGTTTTCTCTTCCAATATTTGGAATCCTATGGCGCGCGCGAAGGGCGAGGTGCGCCGGGGCGAGGGTGAAAAGAAATTTCTTCGCACAGATTTCCCAATATTCGAAGAGAAAACATTTTCGGCTAGCAGGCTATTATTTGGTATAAAATATGTATACTCAAGGAGCATAATACAACATTCCAATGTGAATGTCCTCGTTAAATCACCTATCTTTTCCATAAAAGAAAATTACTACAACAAGTAGCCGAGGACTTGTCTATATAGCTATAAGACGCGCATCGCACTTCAATAAATATATGTTTTGGCGAGCGCTGCCACCTTGAGAAAACGAACATAAAAACGGGTAACTGATTTTTCACATTGAACCCATTAAATGCACCAGTTATATAACCACTGTTTCCGTGTACGTGAGTATTGACGATGCCCATTATCCAATTCATGTCGTCATCAATTTATCCATTTATAGTCATTTATTGTCATTTTTACCATCCTTTGTCCTGTTTCGGAACTTAATTAAAAAAAGAAAAAACAACACACTTAGCTATAGTGACTTCAGAGATCTGGAAGAATGGATAAGAACAAAGTGATCCACGTGAGGGGTGAGTCACCTGGCAACGCCTGGGCGTCTTGAAACACGAGACATAGTTGATCCACGTGACATAGTTGATCCACGTGACGTAGTTAAACCACGTGACATAGTTGAAACACGTGACATAGTTAATCCACGTGACATAGCTGAACCACGTGACATAGTTGATCCACGTAACATAGTTGACCCACGTGACATTGGTGAGCCACTTGAAGCGCCTGGCCGAGCTAAGCCAAGTGACAGGAATTAACCACGTGATAGAGTAATGTTAGTATCGCCATAAGGTCTATTGTTAACTATGTTATTCTTTTTTTTTTCTGCCTTCTAGTGTCATTTGCAGGTTATTTCTGAGATTGAAAAAAAAGAAGGCTCCCGTATGTAGTGGTGGTAAATTGTGAGCTTGCAATTCTTGAATGATCAAAACAATAGGCTAATGGATGTCTTCCCGTTCAATAACCGGACGAGATGCGGATAATCCTTGCATTAGAATAGCTCTTTAATCGAATAAACGTCTCAGATGTTTTTTTTTAAGACCGGCGTAAATACATAACGAGCTCCCACAAGAAGAACGGAAACTTAGGGCGCGCATATTTTCAAGAGTAATTACGCTGCCCAGGGTACCCTTGGCGTTTGATCAATGATGCTTCGGTTGGAGCTACTGAAGACGGGTTCTTCTGACAATAGAATGGATCCATCGCCTGTACTTTGAGACACGCGTGTAGTACGCGTATTTGCGGGGCTGCGCGCAACCCTCGCTCCAGCCGAACAATCCAACAATTACCCACCGTCCTGTGCGAGGGCTTTGAATGACCATTGGGCTGCCTACGTCACCGAAACATGGGGCCAGCGGTTTCCTTCGGAAGCCCGCGCAAAATGTGAATGCGCTGTCATAGGTGTAAATCGATGCACGTTTACACTCTTCGTTTGAAACAATGGGTACAGTCACTTGACGGAGCTTCGCAGATAGCGGACCCACAGGGTACCCAAGTCGAATTTTACGAGTTGTTCCCCACCCCGCAACGGTCCCGTAATTTGGCGGGTTTTCGAGTGCGACGTCTCGCTTTCGCTTTGTGATACAGACCTAGTAGAAGAAAGTCAACACCTCATGATTACGGGAAGTATTTATGAGATTATTTCAAGAAGTATTTATAAGATTATTTCAAGATATCATATTACAAGAAATAAAGAGAGAGACTAGAGTGTTTGCTTTCCTTGAAGCGAATATAAAGTATCTTAGTTCCCCCCTTTCTCTTAGGCAAAGGCCTATAAAGTTTATAGCGAATATTACATGTAACAAGGACGATAATAAACAACTGATGTTGATGACGTCAATGGTATGTTAACAACGATGACTGCTGTGGTGAAAAAGAAAACGAATGATACAGTGAAAATTATGAAGATGACAATAAAGACAATAATGGGACCTCGTACCTAGGCGTCTCAAGTCAGTAAAAACAACTAGAAATATCACTGCCACGGAAAAAGAATCAAGACTAGTGAGCGCAATGAGCCATGGGAAGGTTTAGCGCTGGTCCAAGGGAACAAGGGAAGAGTCAACGGGAGAAATGTGACGCCTCGTAGATTCTGTCCGATTTCTGTCACATCGTTTCCTTTTTTTTTTTTTTGAGAGAAAAATAGTTCCCGCTGCGAACTTACAGGATAAATCACTTTCATTTTGCTTGAAGCTTAAAAAGAAGTTTTTGGAGTCAACTCTCAAAGCGAGTGTCAACGATGGCAAAAGGCACAACACGGATCTGTTCCGCAGCCGTTTTCTTTGCTGGCTGGGAAGATGTTAGACCCCTCGGTTGATGAGAAAAAAAACGTCCCGAATGGTTCTGCTGGCAAATTTGTGGAGTCGAACTAGTTGTGCTGGGAATATTTTTGGGGCGTTGGATAATGCTTGGGGAAAAATCGTCCCGATCGGTAATACTGGCAATTATTTATGTGCTATGAAATTCCTAACAACTGCTGGCTGGGAAAAAAATTCTAAACGTTTGCTGGCCGGGAAGAAAAATGTCTAACCACTGCTACCTGGGAAAAAAATGAAGGGTCTCTCCTGGAAAAAAGTAACAGATATTTTCGGCATCAGAACATCTACAAACGTGTTTTTGAAGGGGGGGGAGGGGGGGGGGGGTTCGTTGTTTGTCCTTGGATGGCGGCGGCGGGAGATATCGAAAAACTTGACACATCCTTCCAAGACCTTGATTTGGAAGGTAATGCGACTTACATGCTCGCTTCTATTCAAACAATTCTTGAAGGAAGAACCATGTTTCGCTTACGTGAAGTAGCCGTTGTAACGCTAGAGCTTCCTGCTATTCGGAAATAATTTGCTCCCCCCCGTAAAAACCAGTTTTATCCTTGCAGTAAATGAAGACAAGTAACACGATCTCGTAGGACAGCTTGGTGAACATTACGCTTCCTTAGCACTTCAATAAAAGCATGTTGTTTGCCGTGCATATTTCTGACCTCATTATCTGCCGCCATATTGTTTTCAGAATCTGCCAGACGCTTCCCTTTTATTTTCGTGCTACCACTACGCGTTTAGTTCGGTCACGAGAGCCTGGGTACGAGGCAGGGTGATGGCAGAAAAGATAATTATGATGTCACGACAATGATCATAATGGCAATGATTATGATGATGATGACGGTGATTATGTTGATGACGGTGATTATGATGATGATGATGATGACGGTGATTATGATGATGACGATGATTATGATGATGACGGTGATTATGATGATGATGATGATGATGATGATGATGATGATGATGATGACGGTGATTATGATGATGACGGTGATTAAGATGATGACGACAATGATGTTGATGACGATAAAAACACAATGATGACGATGATGGTGATTATGACCATGATAACACTCCCCCCTCCGCCCTCCCTACAATGGTAAAATTATAGTTGTGAGATGGCGACGATTGAGATGACAAATTACTTTTCTGATGTAGTTGTTCAGCTTTGCCGGTTTCGCCAGCTCTAGAAGTGCGATGTTATGTGACAGGTTTGTTCTGCTGTATCCCGGATGTGTAATGATGCGCTTTACTCTCAGTGTTTGCTCGTTCCCCTCTTCTTTATCTCTGTTTAATTCACCTGGAAACAATAAATCAAATAGAGCATAATGTAGTGTAATTATTGATTTTCTTATAAGCATTTTGTGTCATTTTAGTGGCCAATACATATTTTGACTCAAACCAAACTTCAACATGCAAGGGCTGGTAAAAATATATCACGGTAAATATATCGAGCAAATGACCAGAAAAACAAAGAAACAAAAAAACAAAAACAATCGAACAGGAAATATTTTTTCTCTCCCGGTCAGACTTGAAAAGGCCGTTGATTCTGTTCTGATGTATACTGATCACCCTTTTTTGGCCTGCTTTACAAAACTGTCAAGGTGGCCACGGTAGCGCGCGTGAAATGGTCCTCAGTCCTTACTCATCTATACCTTTAGCTTACCGAGTATCACCTTTAGCTTTCGCGGCTTGATTGGCCGGCCGCCCCGTAAGACTGCATTAGCCACAGTGAGAACCCAACGAGATTTGATTAAAGCACCGTTAAAGAGAAAATTTCTTCCTGTAATAAAGACAACAAAACGATTAAACCACGATCGTCACTTGTCGAAATTGCATAAGTGGCCAAATCATTTTCGTTTACCTCTATCTTTATAATATATGGCGGCTTGCCAAGGCCAAGCAGCCTTGGCAGAAATCTTCCCACCGACGATTCGTCGAACCCTCGATGAATTTACCTGACCAATTGTACCACACGACGATTGTGAGACACGCGGCCTTCCTGGAAAACAAAAAAACAATGGTCATAGCCGTAGCAGGCCTCGAATTATTATTATTTTTTTAGGGGGGGGGGGGGACACGATACAGGAACATGGTAGGGGCGATGTTTTGGGGCTGCAAAGGATAATATGATAATCTCTATGCACTCGTGTGAGTCCACCACGATGCTTTGAAACCAAAATTTTGCATCCATTTGTTTTACACTTTCAAATAAACGCCAAGATTCCCCATAAACAAACGAGCTATTTGGCTGTTCCCTCTCAGGAAATCAACTATCCATACAAATAAAAATGTCATTATAAAAGCCGAGAAAAAATAATTGAGCCAAGATGGCTGTAGGGAATACTGAAAGTCGGTAATACAGAGTTCTAGATCTCGGTGATCATGAAAAAAAACTTCCGTCTAGAAGTGCGCCAGTGCGCCAGTCTTTCAGAAGTGCAATGACAAACTTGTAATAGTTCATTGTTCAAAGCACGTATAATTTTTATGAATGCTCAGTGATAGAATAAAATAAAAAAAGACTAAAGAACTTGTACTATCCGAACAAAATCCTTCTTATCGAAAGCAGTACCCAACACAAAACATTATTAGGGTAGATATGTTTTCCTATGAGAAACGGAAATCCCCACAGACTCGTAAACAGAAGCCGTATGTCTAGACTTGGCGCAACGGGGCAGAAAATTTAAATCACGCAAATTAAGAGCGAGAGAAGCTAGAATTTGAGCGAGGATACTTACTCTTCATTGCTTCGTCCGACATAAATGTTGTTTTTGCGGGGTAACACTCCCTGCCGTTCCCATGGTAACCCACATTGCACATGCACATGAAGGAGCCAATAGTGTTGAAGCATTGAGCAAACACGTGACAGACTCCGCCCGCCATCAACACGTCATTATTAGCAGCCGGGTCCGACAAGTCGCTGTACTTTACACACTCGTTAATGTCTGCGTGGTGACGAGGCACAAATGGACAGCAAATAGGGTGAGTCATGTTATACTTGCGTGACAAAGCGTGACAATCCCAGAAGTGTCGCAAGGGAGACTAGATGCATACCATGCTTGCGTCACAAACCGTGACAAACCCAAAAGGGTCGCAAGGGAGACTAGAGTCATGTTAGGCTTGCGTGACAAAGCGTGACAAACCCAGAAAAGCTTCAAGGAGACTTATTTGCTTGCGAGAGGAAGGCTATGTTAAGCAGAGGAAAAAGACTAGAGCATGCACATTTTGATTCACAGTTGAGGACCAAGAGAACAGAAAGACTGCGAAAGAGGCTAGAGACATGTAATGCTTGCATAAGAAGAGAAAGGCATCACGAGAGAAAGTCTGTATGTAAAGGCAGGGAAAAGGGTTACTAGTAGAAATCGGAGATGGTGGAAAGAAAAAGAAAGGAGAAAAAATAATAAACAGGTGAGGAAAATGGTTAGGGAGAAAGGTTTAGGCAAAAAGTGAAGGGAGATGAGACGAAAATAGTAAAATGAAAATATGTGGAGGAGGAAAGGGTAAGATTCAGATCAGGAGGAGAAAGAGAGAAAATATTGATGTGCGACACTTTCTGTAACCCAACGGGATTTAGGGGGAAACGTTTCAGAAAAGCGGGTAGGAGAAAAAGGTGTTAATTTCGTCGTTATTACATCATTAGCTTGTGGATAAGAAGAGGTCCGCTAGGTTTAAAATCAGTGTGCGAAGCGCTAGCAAATACATAGTAGAAAATGCATTGATCGTGACGTGCGATTTGAACAGTAGCATGTGCATATGAAAGGTTACCGCGGAAAGACATAGAATCAGAATCAGCATCAGCAATAGGAATAGGCATACCTTATAACTCGAATAAGCGGCGGCCTAAAAAGCGTAATAGGTCAATAAGCGCTTGTCTAAAAGCGTATTTAATAGCTTAAAAGTAAAAAAGCTTCGGGGTAAAAAGCGACATTCTCAGAGCGTAACATTCAATAAGCGCTGGCCTGAAAACGCTATTTTCAGAGCGATAAAGTCAATAAGCGCTGGCCTAAAATGCATTATTCTCAGAGTGCTAGCCTAAAAAGAGTGTAAAAGCAAATATACGCCATTCTAAGACATCCTGTAGCGCAAAAGCAGCTCTGTATTCCTTTCATTTTCTCATGCAATCTCGTAATTTTAGGTTTATTTTTAAAACGATTGTAAGCGGGTTAAATTGAGCCTAGCCCAGCTTTTATTCGAGTAAATGAGGCTCGCCGAATCGGCGCATTACTATTAAGTAGCTATCAGGTGACCGTGATTTGCGTGACAGAGTACGTTACCTGCGCAGGTGGGCAGAGAGCCTGACCAATTGCCGTTTGCGTGACAGGTACGTAACCTCGTACCCTTCACCATCTGAAATCCCGGATTACAGAAGAATTCGACTGTGTCGTCAAACCGGAAGTTATCGCCGATTCTATAGCCTCGACTTGGAGTTCCAGGGTCCCCACAACCTATAAATATCAGACATAATAAAGAAGGGGTCTCCTGCGCAGCCGTTATTAGTGTCCTCGGTCCGTCATCAAATGTTAAATTATAAGAGGAGAGCCGAAGGATATGACGAAGATGCATAACGTACGATAAATCACCTTGGCCTGCTTTGTTCTATCGGGTGGCTATCAAATATCCCATGACATCTAATGACCCCAGGGAGGGCCAAGGGTTTTTCTAAGGAGAGAGAGATCACCCAATTCACATATCATTCATTACTTGGGAGTCATGGAAGGGTTGGTGGGCTTCGTGTGGTAAAACTCTAGTTTGGCAGGGGGGGGGGGGGGGGTTCGTTATTATGGGTGGGGTAAAACCGCCCACAGATCTGCTAGAGGCCCCGTCTTTTGATGTAATAATATAATGTAACGAATAAAGAGATTAGGGTAATAATGATGGTATTGGTGGTGATGATGATGATGGTTATGATGATGGTGGTTATGATGACGATGATATTGGTGATGATGATGATGGTTATGATGATGGTGGTTATGATGACGATGATATTGGTGATGATGATGATGGTTATGATGATGGTGGTTATGATGACGATGATATTGGTGATGATGATGATTCAGTTAGGCATAGGCACAAGAGGGGGAGGGGTGGGGGGTGCTCTACACTCCTCGCCCACTAAACGTTTTTCATATATTTATATTATTCTCGCGACTGGACAAAATTGATCAACTCTTGGCAACACGCCTGGATTATGATTTTGACATTGTACATCAACTCGCAAATTCTATCTAAACAAGAAAATCTGCAAAACAAAAAGTTTTTAGCTATATCGCCTGCTTCCGAACAAGGGCACACAACGAGCTCCCCTTCACGAAACACGTTAAAATGGCATATTTCGTCGTTTGAATATGTTCTGATGCTGAAAATATGCATTTTGAAAGTTGCTGGGGAAAAATTATCTGTTCCTTTTCCCCAGGAGGGACCATTCCTTTTTTCCCAGCCAGCAGTGGTAGGCATTTTAGCACATGAATAATTGCCCGTATAACCGATCGGGACGATTTTTCTCCCCAGCATCCGCTCCAGCGCCCCCAAAAAATATTCCCAGCACAACTAGTTCGACTCCACAAATTTGCCAGCAGAACCATTCTGGACGATTTCCCCCCCAGAAACCGAGGGGTTTAACATCTTCCCAGCCAGCAAAAAAACGGGCTGGCGGAGTAGATCCTTTTTTAGCCCTTGTCCGAAGCCAGGTTAACAGTATCAAAAACGAATAATTATTTTTGTTTTCTTATTCTTGAATGTTGCATTCCCCCGAATATTCGTTCCAGCTGTTTTATCAATGTTAATCTTTCGCAATAGTGTTTTGAACAACTCTTCACAACACCCTTGTGGTTATTTTTAAAAACACGATTAAGGATGTTATCAGTGCGGTTACGATAACAAACATAGACAAAATAAAAACTTATCAAAACCCTCATTAAAAGAGCCGTTGTTGTGAGGAGGTGACCCTTTTATGACTTTGAGAGGTGAGGCAAAACAGATCATAAACATCTTTAAGGAGCTGAGGGGTGGATCGGTTCAGTACTAAGATATAAAAACAGCTTTAAACACAAACAAAGATTCTATTCCTTTTATACAGACGATCGATGTCAGATAAGATGGTGCGATGTTATACACTCATGGGTACATTTTTCAAGTTTAGCAGACCTGTAACGCCTGTTTGAGTTAAGCAAAAAGCTTTTAACGGGAATGGGTAAATGGTAGGTAGCTTATTATTTATGTTATACAGCCTGTATTCATGTTCTCTTCTGCATCTTTGTGTCTATTCTTGATAAAGGACAAAGGCTGCTGGAGAAATAGATACCTTGCTCAAGACTAAACAAAAAATTAAACACACAATAGATTATAGGATTTGAAAGTATGCATTTCTTTCACCCACTGTGGCTGAACATTATCACCGCAAATATGAATAGCGATATTGCTAAAAAGGACAAAAGAAGTGTCTTGATAGGTCCATTCATCAAGGCAACACAACCTTATACTAAGGGGGGGGGGGGGGGGATGAAAAGGTTTTCGGATCGGCGGATCTGGCTTAAAATGGCACGCGGATAAGAAAAAAAAAACGGATTGTCGGATTCTGTAACGGGCACGCATAAAACATTAAGATAAAAAAACAAAATCGTCATTTACCCGATGCGTTCACCGGATACAAAGGAGAAATGCCACAGCGAATACAAGAGGTACCAATTTACCCAGAATTCATTGCCGCAAAAGCTTCTTCCCGCGTGACCACAAAATGAAATAAATTGGGGAATAGTACCCCCCCCCCCCCTCCTGGGAGGACCGGAGAAAATAAACACTTTGATCAAACTAGATAGAAGCTGATAATCATCGCATTGATTTGGTTCGCTGAAAGCATGCGAAGCTGATAAATGCTTACAAAGCCTTTACCGAAAGTCTAAGGTTCATGGTCAGAGACTTAATTAGTTTACTACAAGAATGTTTAGTTTAGTTTACTACAAGAATGAACATCTCTTGCGGCATTTCTTCGTTGCGCAAGCCAGGGGCGTACGCAGGATTTTAACAAGTTGCAGTCAAAGCATTCAGAAGCTGAATGAGGGCGTGGCCCCTCATCCCGCATCCCCGTGAAGATTTCATAGGGTAAAAAATAGCTCCCAACTCATTGGATGACATACAGCTACCACGGGTATAGCAAAATTTCAAGATTTGGGATCCTTAATCCTAAACCTAATCATCTTATTCGGCCGCTTTTGGGTGGCACGTCATTGCTATCCGAGTACGATGTCTATTCGTGGCAAATATTTACTTTCAAATGGCTTATTTAAAGATGGCCAATCACGCCGCCATTGACTTTCCCGCGCATTTCAAGTCACACAAAGAACCATTTCTATCCGGCTAATTAAAGTAAGTGACTGAGATACTTTGTATCAGATTTCAAGTGCTTATTTCAAGTGGTTATATCGAACTTTTCTTGGAAAATAAATCGTCGAAACTTCAAATGTAAACAGTCTTCTTAAGGGAATTAAGGGGAAGGGGTGCTCAGGGTGGACACGAGCCACTTTTCTAGCAAAAGTGGGTCATTTCTTATTGAAGAATCAAGGATCACGGTCAAATACTATACTTTTTCTATATGATATGACTCCCCCTCCCTTTTACTTAATAAGTCAATCTTGGTACGCGCCTGAGAGCAAAGAGTGGTTATCAACATTTTTTTACCTGTGCAACAACATAAAAACATAGTTGATGCGGTGCCTATTCGAGGGCGGTGTCTAAGCGTGAAAATGCGGCAATATTTGCTGAAAACAATCTGTAAAAAGATTTACATTTCAAGAGATGGGGAGGGGATACTGTTCGCGCAATGTTTCCACTGCTACTGAAGAACTGTCACCCTGGATATAAAAAGTAAAATCCCTAAAATCAATATTCACGACGACGTTTATAAGCTCTCCTTCAAGGTATATTATTTCAGAATTTTGAATACTATTCTGAAAATGCAAAAATCGTGAAACAATGTGGCTTTGGTTGAAGAAAAATGTTCTTATAATGGAATTTTTCGCAAGATAATGCACTTAAAAGTGTAATGGAAGTACCTGCCATACACTGAATGGAAAATGAAAGCAAATTACAATAACAATTAGTCTGTACTAAGTGACCCTGATAAGCCTCAAATATCCAAGATATTGGCTTCACTTTTGCTAATATAACGAGAATTGCGACAAGCGACAGTGTGAAAACATCACCTTACATTGGTTGTTTCTGCTTATCCTAGAGCAATAAAACATGATAAAATATTAATCAGATCTGTCCAAGCTACGAATTGTCAACTTCACCGGGAAAACAAATAAAAGCGTGAAATCACCTTTTTAAATCGTGCATGTTTTATTTCGCTGACATAGAGTCGTTGATATTCTAAAAGTAATATGTGGAATAGGTGAACGGTTTATCGGGGCCTATCGTTGACTCAAACCGTCTTCTTGTTATACAAATAAACAATACACTGCAATATAAAAAATCAACCTAGGAGGTTGGATGTATTTTAGGAAACGGTTGAAGCCATTGGTTCAATTACATCAAATATTGAAAACCTGACTTAGCATTATCAAAAGTTAAAGAAATATGAAAAAAGGAGATAATGTTTTAAAAAAATCTGAAGGGTTATTTATAGAAATTTTATCTGCTTCACTCGTGTGGTAAAAAGACTTGCACTTTACTGTGTTATTTGACAATAAACGCAAGAGCAAACAAGACAGAAAATAAGGCAAAAGTTTCGACAAACGCAAAGCCATTGCAAAAATAAGCCAAAGGGAAAGGATTTTATTTTGCAGAAGATTGAAATGATAAGATCCCCAACGATTCTGTATTTTCGCGTCACTATTTTTTTTGTTTATTGTTCTTCTCATTAGTCATTTCCTAGTAGGAATCTGTTTCGGATAACCTTTCTCTCAGGAATTTATCAAACTCTACAAATTATTCAAAGCCCATGATTTCATTCAACCAACCATTCGCATTATTCTGCACATGCATTTTGTATTGTAATTGTGAGAGTTCAAGGCGAACAGCGCAAACGTTACAAGCGCGCAGTCTTATACTACCATCTCCCTGAACCGAGGCACACCGATAATACCCACACGGCTACACATGTGGCAACCATATTCGCAAGACCACACGGTCGACCTTCTGTCATGTTGTGTGGCCTTGTAGTTTTTTCAGAGATTGATAAAGACTCAATAAAAGAACTCAACGGCTAAAACGCATTCACATCCGACGATGTAGGACCAGCACGGATTTCAACAAAAAATGCAAAATTTTGACGCATCATGAGGCACGTTTACTACCCATATCATTCCGGTTTATATTCCATTTTGCTGCTCGCTCAAGAGCAATTTCAAGTGCGTGTTTGAGTCAGTGTTTGCGCTAGTTTCTTATCGTAAACTCGAGCGCGTGGCGAGCAAGATCCTATCGCGGGTGTAACTCGAACCAGTCCGAATAATTTCACCAAAAGTTACCCACCTCTAGTGATCCGACCAACCGTCTGGGCTGCACCAAGGCAGAGAAAGGCGTACAGAAAGGCGAGAAGGCCATAATCTGCAGAGAAACCCATGACTTGGTTCCCTTCGCCTTTACTATCTCTCTTGCACACGTAGAGCCAGCTATCCACAGGAACTTATAAACACCTTAGCCAATCAGAGAGAACTATCTGACCTAGCTTCCGAGTGGATAATGTCTTTGCTTTAGCGCAAGCCGTATCTCAAAAGCTGTTAGTTTGATTATGCGCAATTTTTAGTTCTGTTGAAGATTTCGTAAAGTGAAGCTCTGAGTTACTAGCAATTTAATCCAACATGAGGTGATATGGTAACACGAGAAGTGATGTATTTACTTCACCGGACGGCTTATTTCAACACCCTTGGGGGTCATCGCACTAATAATACATTGCCTCATTACCAGTAGAATTACAGACCGTCTATACCCGGCAACTAAACAAGGGAAAACCCGGATATACCTGCCAGAAGATGTGGGAAGCACAAAGTAGCGCGCGTGTGTGTCTGAAACGGAGCCGTCAATCGAGCGGGAAAATAAGATTAGCGGACTTCCGCCAAACAACAACGTCTTTGTGTTATCTGTAAGGTAAGCACAAGGATTAATGATCTGATTTATTTACAATAAATAATACACAACTATTGTCGCCCGATTTTATGAGACCAAGTAAAAGCACTTTATCAAGGATAGAAGCCGTTCTTTTTTGATCGAGATATATCGTGCAAGTGGCATCAAAGTGACGATGTAGTTTATGAGATTTCCTCGGCGCGTTTCGGCGTCTTGTGAAGAATCGGAAGCTCCGGCTGTGAGAGTAGCTCCACTGTGTCTAATCCACAGGCCTTCCACTAGCAAGCGCGCGCAGGAAGTTATAATCAGAAGCATTTGAGGTAGGCACGCGTTTACCGATATCTGTGTCTGTAAACACAAAAGGCAGTTTACTTAGCCACTCGGACGGAGTGGTAGGGTTATCGAGCATGTTATGATACTAGCACGCGGGAGGGACTCAAGAATCTTTTATATGCACGTTATCTTGTGTATGATGTAAAATCGGGCCTCGCAAAGGTCAACCGAGTCACATGGCCTCTCTTTGGTGGCCCCGTAAGTTGACGCGCACGTTACCCGCGAGCAAAGACTTTTCGCGGGCACAAATCTTCATGAAAAGAGAGTTAAGAGTCAACAGACACTTTCCCCAGTTTGTACATGGGAAATTTAGTGGCGCGAAGATTCGGTTTGCGATACACAATAGCAATAAAGAAGGGAAACACATGATGTGGCGTTTTGAATCCCTTAAACCATAATTTATTAGTTCAGAGGCGCGAATCACACGAAAGGATTAAGTGTTTTTTTTTCCTACTTCCATGCCTAGCCTCCTCTAGAGGCGTGCAGAGCAGAGCGGAGAGGGAGAGAGAGAGAGAGAGAGAGAGAGAGAGAGAGAGAGAGAGAGAGAGAGAGAGAGAGAGAGAGAGAGAGAGAGAGAGAGAGAGAGAGAGAGAGAGAGAGAGAGAGAGAGAGAGAGAGAGAGAGAGAGAGAGAGAGAGAGAGAGAGAGAGAGAGACTGATTTGGGTTTCCTGTGGCATAAAAACTCTGTCCTTAGTCCCTAATCCTCAATTTCCTCACAGGTAACCCGTTTCATTCTCTTCTTTCCTTTAGAATGCATAATTGCCTAAGGAGGAGGCTATTCCATGCCATTGTTTTCTTCTTATCCCGTTTCTTTAACGTTTAGACCGCGGCAATCATTAAAAATTATTTGATCAGCAAACACCCAAAGCTCGACGAACGCATGCCGACAAAACAGCGAGGAACGCCCGGGCGAATATACCTTGACATTCACCGATGGTCTTCTGGTATCATTTGCGAGCACAAAAGCAACCCCTTTTTATGTTAGACCCCGAGTATTAGCTTTTCTATAATGTATTCGATGACAAATACAGCCTTTTTTTATAAGAACGTCTAATTTCCAGTTAATGCTGGGTGGTTGTTATTTCCCTATGAAGCATTTGTCATTTTTAACTTCTTAAAATGCTAAAAGTTGTTAAAACTGAAATAGAAAAAAAACATCATAAGCTTCTTTCTAACTTTATTTACGGTATTTTTCGGTTCACCCCAAGTACGCTATGCCATGACTTTGACATGAACACGGGAACTGCTGCGTCGCACCCAGGCGTCTCAAGTCAGTAAAAACAAGTTAAAAATATAATGTGAGCACAATGTGCCATGGAAAGGTTTAGCGTTGGCGCAAAGGAACAAGGGAAGTTTCAATGAAGCGCCAGGGTACACGAGACAAGGAATCCAGTGATCATGCTAAATTGAAAGGACAAAAGCTGCAAATATTAAGATAAAACAAATAACAATGATAATAATAAATACACTTGGGATTAACGATTTCAGCGCCAGCCAAAGGAAAGTAATGAATGTTCAAACAGAAGGCACATCACACTTTATGTTCTTATTTTGTAGGGGGCTTAGGTTTCTTCCAAGATTGTATTCCAGGCTTGGAAATTGATAAGAATACCTGTGCTTTTGAGGCCCTCCCAAAAATCGGAGTTCAAAATTCGTAACTCTTCATTCCTCCACCCCCCCCCCCCCCCCCCGCAACATAGTACCCCCACCCCCCTGCCCAACATAGTACCCTCCCCCGCTAAATAATGACTGCTCCCTGAGTCAGCATGCTCTTAGATATTGGTGAAATCTCAGACTGGTCCTTCTTATAAACTTTAACAAAAACAACAGTATATGCGAAAACATCATTTCCACATCTCGAAGGACGGTTCGAAGGCCATACCCAGGGTAAGAGTGGCTAACGCACGGCGCCCCCGATGACTGAATGCAGGCCCGTACCCAGAATTTTTCTTGGGGGGGGACCTAATTTTCCTTGGGGAGGGGGGGGAGTGAATTTTTGAATAAAAATCTGAACAAAGAGGGTTTTTTTTTGCCTTTGCAATATATCCACGGGACGTCGAATTTGGCTACAAATAAAGTCTGACTAACGACATACCAGAGTGATCTAGCTTATGTTTTAAAGTTTTGTCTACAAATAGCACGTCTTTTAAGAACCGAAAGTGGACCTTCGGCCGTTGTGGTAGGTGGGGGGGACGTGCGCACCCCTTGCACCCCCCTGGGTACGGGCCTGTGAATGATTGTCGTGCAGAGTAAGTTGTTTTTGTGCACAAACTTGCGAACACAGGCTTACACATAGATAATCCACCTAACTACCACAAGAGCAAAATCTTTGAGATAGCACGCAAGGAAGGCTATCAATTTTCGTGCGGTATATTGATCACTCGAGCGCTTAAACACCTTTATAGAACCCCTTACAAAGTATGAGAGTTAAAGTACTGGAATATCGGAGAAACGAGGATGTGCTTTTTTATATTTTTAATCAGCAAACCTCGGCCGATTTTGGGCCTGTAGTTGGTTCCCAAATTTTGCTCCCTTAAAAATAGAACTTGTGTGAGCACCATTTTCTTTACAAGAACTAAATATAAGCCTTTGTTTAGATGGCAAGTATTTGAGAGAACAAGGCTTGTAGTTTAGAGCGTTTTTACGATGGCAAGTATGTGCTAACCAAGTGTTATTTATTAGTTTATACTTGGACGAGAAGACGCAGATTTTTATTGGCCATTGATCAGGGGACAGGCTACGTAGGTCACTACAATCAATACTAGACGAACGTGACGACCTTCACCACCTTTGCACGCGACTGCACAATCAATACAACTTAAATAAGAGCCTCTGCTCATGCGATACCTTGGCGATACGACCCAAGGCCATTCCAGCTAAAACGCACGCGCGCACGGCATGTCGGTTACTGATGTTGGTTTGTCGAACAAACAACACAAACGTGCACGGTGCATTCTGGTCGTTATGGTAGCCGTAGCTGGCCTTGCACATTAGGGTGATTTAATGCCCTGTCACACGTAGATTTTTCGGCTGCAGCTTGTCTCGCAAAAAAATTGTTGCAGGTCGCACGCGCCCTGTCACACGTGAAGTTTTTCCTGCGACTTGAAGCAATTTGTTGCAGAAAGTAGAAGAGCGTTCTACTTTTCATGCGACTTTGAGAAATGCAAAACAAGTTGCAAAGGGGGTGTCACACGCAAAAAAATGCGCGTGCGATCTGCAACAACTTTTTTGCGAGACAGGTCGCAAGAGAAAAAACGTACGTGTGACAGGGCCTTTAGATCCACGACGCCGGCAAGAAGACGCCGCCTCGCGCACGTTCTATTGCGCGCGCACGCTTTTCTTGCCGGCTTCGCGTCCTGTTCAGGACGGCATTTCATGCTTTTTCACGTCCCCTTCAGGAATAATCCAGACCTGGGACTCTCTTTGCGCTCGACATTCTTGCTCGCGTGAAAGAGGGTCCAGTATTTATTGCATGTGCATGCGTGACAAAATAAAAGGAGCAAATCCTCACGCGCAGTGGTGGGGTGGTGGTTACTAAAAATAGCCGGATTTGGAATCGACATGGCGCGCGGGTAATACCAAAGTGTCCCTCTCTTATCTTATGCTCTCGCCTGTTCTTGGAAAAGGATGACAATCAAGTATTTATCCACGTCCATAATTAGCGTATTATTTCTAAAATAAACCCTCGCTCGTCCCTTTCGCAGGCATCTTGACCTAAACAACCACCCCACGCCTCTTATCTTATGCTTTCTTGGAAAAGCACAGATGATAATTAGAGTCAGGAAAACATATCAATCAAATAGCTTTTCAGTTTTCGCTATTTTCACGCGCGCGCTTGAGTAAAGTGGCGTTTTATTTTATCGCGTTTTTTCAGAAAACAAATTCCAAGTAGGTCGCTGATATCCCTTCCATGTTTAAAACATTCTTGTCATCATAGCGATGATCGATTTTCGGAGCTCTGCACCAATCAGGTCTATTGGGAATCGACTCACATTAGGCACGTCAGTTATTGCGCGCGCTCGTATTTCGATTTTTTGCCGCGAAGATCGCTGATTGGTACATGTTCGCGCATGCAATAAATATTGGACCCTCTTTCACGCGAGCCAGAAAGTCGATAGTCCAGGCCTGGGACTCTCTTTGCGCTCGACATTCTGGTAGAATGTCGAACGCAAAGAGAGTCCCAGGTCTGGACTAGAATGTCGAGCGCAAAGAGAGTCCCATGTTTGGTCTCTATTTGACCTTAGGTTTATCTTGGTATGACTTTTATGATTGTAAGAAAGAGGGTGCGGTTTGGCACGCCGCCTAGTTAGTAGTCCAGGGTGAATTTTTGTGAAAATGTTTTCCCGTGTATTACTCTGGCGAAGGGTCCTGTTCAAACTGCGCCAGCATTATTGGTGAAACGCGGGCGAGACGTTGGCCCAACAAATGCTGGCGCAGTTTGAACAATGTGTTGGGAGGTGCTGGCTGGTGCTGGCGAGTGTTGGCGAAATTTTGATTCAGTTCAAACTTTTGGGCAGCTTTTCGCCACAGGCTCCCCACCCTATGCGCATGAACGCGTATGGAGATCGGCGCGCCTTTTTTGTACATCTGAGGGAGAAAAATACATAAATATAGAAAAAAAATACATAATTTTCCTTTCACTTTATTCTTTAAAATCAAATTAGAAATAAAGTTTAAAAAAACCCTGCTTACTTTCCTGTCAGATTAAAAAAAAAAAATTGAACCCTGTGGTGAGCTATATCTGGCTTACGCAACTTATTCAGTAGTTATTTTTTACTTCATTTGAGTAAGTCTTGAAGGCGCTTAGTATGATCACATCGACATGACGGGAAAACATGACTTGACGTTTCCAATAAGCCCATTTCACATCGAATAAGGCGGAAATTCTCCTAAGTACTTAGTGAGTAATATCAAACAAAATATCAAGTGCGACTTTTTTTTAAACTGATGCGACTTTTTGTGTCATTTAAATTTGAGCTTTTCGTCCCCATTCGTTCATAGCGCATGGCAGACCAAGGGAAAATCTTAAAAAGCCAAAATCTGGGTATGTGCATTTCGGCCTCACGTTATTTGTGTTTTGAAAAGGGAAAATCAGTCCGGAATACAAGGAACTGATGGCCATTGTAAGAAATTGTACCTTCTTTCTCCATCTCTTCAAAGTGCGCGTGTCTAGGGTGAGGGCTAATCCCTTATTAGCCCTCACTCACATGGACACTGCCTACTCGATTAATAAGGACACATGGACATATTCAAGTCCCAAATAAAAGACAGATCCATGCATTTTATATAACGTTTAACAACAAACTTGATAAACTTGATAAGGATGTCAAGTCCTTCGACAATACTCGAAGGCCAACTTGACCGCTCTTGTCATCTTTCGAGCCTTTCTAGAGATTGTGATTCCTGTAGCACGCAAAGGACGATGAGCGCCATCCTCGTTCCCAGGGTCCCACCCTCCCCTATATGAGGGAAGACCCTGGGAACGAGGATGGATGAGCACTGGATTGGCTTACACCCTAAAGCACGCTCATTTCCACGCACTGGACTGGCTTACACGCTGAATGCACGCTCATTTCCACGCTCTGGACTGGTTTTATGGCTGAATGCACGCTCATTGCCACATACACGGTCCTAGTACAGCTCGGCTTCGAAAAGTAAACATTTCCAAGTAACCCCAAATGAGAGCCGGTCACACTTTTGTAGGAGGGGCTTCTGAGGACGATCGCAAATTACGCCTATCATTTCCTGAGTTTTGTCTCTTCAGACGCTATGCCTCACTCGGTGCTTCATCGATCTTCTTCCAGTCTTTCAGCTTCTCCCTCGCATAAGATATACTACTGTACGGTTTCGCCGTGGATGCCTTGGATGCCAAAGAGCCGGACTTAGCGTCTGAAGACTCGTTTGCATGCCTACAGCAAAGAATACGCACGATCTCTTGCTGTACCGTGGCGCTGTGGATCGCGGATACCAGTGGACTGAGGACCGAGCTTGCATAGAAAAGAGTGGCCACAATGGAGATGACGATGTAGTGTTTCTTTACAGGGAGAACGTCGCTGGGTTTGTAAACATAGACGAGAAAAGCGACGGTCCACGGGCCATCAGTTAATAAGTAAGCAAGCACTACCAATACGAGCATGCGCACTGCACGGAGCTTAGTTCGAGCCGAGAAGCTTTGGGCATCCTGTGCTTTGCTTCTCATCCAGAGCTGGCACACGATTTTTGAATACGCGAAGATTATCAGGATCAATGGAAGCAAAAACGAGACGATAAAGTAGAAAGTGCAAGTTGCCTGACCTCTCGCGTTTGACGGTATTTCGCAAATCCTCATGGGTAGAATACAACTTGTGTTCCTATAGGTTGTTTGATTGAACGTTACGTTACCTCCGGTGACTGTTCCGTTACGTATTGATTGGAATTCTTCCTTGTTATTTCCTGTTATTCGAATAAGAGTGGAAGTCGTTAGGTCATACTTTAAGATGGCCTCTTCGACGCTGTAAAGAAACGGAGCGGAGATAACTAAAGCAAACACCCACAAGATGGCCACGGACATGAATTTACGCTCTTCTAAGACAAGTCCCTTCAATGGGCTGATAATATTAGTATACTTATCGATTGCAATAGCAGTGAGAAGACCGAACATCACAGCCTCGCACGTGAAAATCACGAACACGAGAATCTTACAAGGTACGCGCGAGTCGGCGTCAGACATCTGAATCACCATGGCGACCGGTAGCACCACAATCCACAGTAGGAGCTCCGTTGTGGAGAGGTGAAAAAGGTAGAAGTTGGCGGTACTACGATGAATCTTTTGTCGCCTGATCATCACGTAGCAAATAAGAGAGTTGATGAAGATACCTAGAAGTAGAAGCATTCCTTGTAAACTCGCGAACACTTTTCTACTTGAGTCCATGTAGTCATTGTCTGGAAAACCTTCATGTTCACTGGCATGCAGGATTTCCTGGTAATCGGTAGGACAAGTTGACCTGGACATCTGATCCTGCAATGCATGTAAGAGTACTATTTTGTAATTAAGGTGTTAGGATTTAAATTTTCCAGGGATGAGGAGGAAAGGAGGAGAGTACATTAGCCCACCCCTAGGTACGTGCCTTTCCTTACTAGTTGCAAGCGAACATTCCCGCCACATCCGTTCGACCTGTCAGAAGCAATGGGTCCACTATAAACTGGATTGCATCAAAGGGACCCCCTCGAAACCACGGAAACATTATCGCAATAGTTTACCACTTTGATGTACAATAGGTGCTTGTAGGACAGGGCCGTAGCAGAGGGAGTGCACTGAAGACTCCCCCTCCAAGAAATCATAAAATCTATAATACCTCCGCTGTTACTTTAATTATTGTCAGTGGCATAGCCAGGATTCCTAACAGGAGAGGGGGCCAAAAAGGGACATTCAAGACATTTTCTTCTGTATTTTAGATAATGTCTTATATATTTACTGTATTTTTGGCTGCTAGAAGGGGGAGGGGGGCCCTATGCCACGCCCTGAGCTACGCCACTGATTGTGAAAACATTTTAAGCCTGAGAGCTATTGCCAAACATCATTTATTACGCATAAGGGTTTGTTTTTCAGCAGTCTCTAGCTATATAGGATGTCATTTCCTTAGACGCAATTATCCTCGGCTCGTCAAGCTCCTTGAGACTTAACAAGCATTTCCATTAACTCTGAAAAATAAATGCGTGGGAAATATACTAAATATTTTGAATTATTAATAAAAAAATTTAGTTTATTTCCCACGCATTTATTTGTCAAAGTTAATGGGAATGCTTGTTATGTCTCAAGGTGAGACATAGTTAATAATTAAAAATATTAGGTGAAAGAGTGTTTCGTACTTTAAAAGTTCATTCAATAATACGCTTACATGATGACTTATTTGATTGATAAGTTCCGGTATATTGCATTCTTTCTTTAATACTTCTTATTTGAATACAAAGTTAATCATGCTAGAAGAGCTGCATTCTTTAAAGAACTGTCATTAATTTTATCTCCGTAAAAAATATTGATTCTTGATTTGAGTTTTGTTTGAAATGCTAATGTTGTAGGTGTGAACTAACTCGGACTGCGTGCAAAAGGAAGAAGAGACTAACAGTGGGTCTATAACTTGCGTGGTTTACAAGTGGTTCCTTATATATTCGTATCTGTTTACCTAAGTAACATTAATGTACATTAATTTCCATCCTCGGGGACCCAGGGCGTACTGAGAGTAGAGCTCGTTTTCGGTCAGGACGCCCTGGGTTCCCAAGGACGATAAATTTCCTAACAAAGGATTTATTGATATTGACTTAGTATTACAGTCTATAAAAGAATCAGAATCACTAATTTTAACGTTATTTTGTTAGTGTGATGCGTTCTAAAATGCAATAATTCCTAATAGTTCATTGGTTATTATATTTTTATATACACTGAAATTTTAAAACGTTTAAGCCCCCTAGCCTCAACTTAAAATTAGATGTTCTAATATAAAAAAGATAAGGTGGTCCTGTCAGAGAGTTCTCTTACACCCTGACCTGATTGAGTGTCAGACACATTTTTAAAAAAAATAACTTTTTGGCAAATAAGTAAGAACAGATGTGGCTTTACACCGCTGACTCAAATTTCCACATAATTCTTCGCGAGACCACCTGTTTTTTTTATACACAGCCTCGACAAAAATAAGACGTTCTTATCAATCTGTAATAGCTAAACGCGTACATGATTCATCCGGTCTTACCGTCACTGCGATTGCTTTCATCGCCATTTTCTCTAGTTGACCCACAACGCGAAGAGATGCAAGGCTTGCGCTGGTTCTAGTGCTATTTGTATAGCTGTTCTAGATTGTATAATTTATAAACGGTTTCGTCGTCATGGCGCGACTATTTAATCATCCAATTAACTTTTGTTTGAGCACAAAAGAGCACAATACACGAAAAATCCTTAATTAAGTTCGGTGCATTTTTATTACGTTATTACATCTTCAAATGGAAATTCTGCATGATTTCTCCGGTGAGTGGAAGCTCTTACAGGTCGGTCATGTTGTGATGAAAGAATGAGGAATAGAGCAAAAAAAAAAGGGGGGAATTTATCGAAGAGGAACAGGCGCGTGGGAGTGCGCAATACAAAAAGTTAATCATTTACATCGGGTAAACAAAAAAAGGGGGGAATTTATCGAAGAGGAACAGGCGCGTGGGAGTGCGCAATACAAAAAGTTAATCATTTACATCGGGTAAACTCAATAATTATTTTGGCTGCGTTCTGGCGTATTTGAAATCAAGGGCAAAGTTTACAAAAGGTTACAAATGAAAGAAGTTTTTTTTTTCTTTTAGAGTGAGTACTAAACATAATAAAACGCGAAAATCACATAAGACGCAAAAGACGCCTAAATAGAAAACCCGCTGTTATCATGTAATATTTCAGACATTGCTCATTATTTCTTCCACGAATCGAACGTCCAGAATCTAGGAACATATGCTTTTGCTTACCAACCTACCGTGACCGTCCTTGAAGAGCATAATAAAAAAAAAATATCATCAATAACAGGGTATCATTGTGATGCGCACGGCATAATATTCTATGAACACTAATTAATGCTAAACAGTGTTAAACAGCAACTCTTTTTGAAGGCGCGCTACATAAGATCAATAATCTACAGACTGGTATAAAAATACATCAATGATAAAAACTATTAGATGATTACCGTGGATGTATACTTTGTTGCTGTCACGGGCTTGCCTTTTCTTCGTGAGCTTTATTTTTTACCGCCCGCGCCTAGGGGTCAACCGGTCAGCGGGGGTCATCTCAATTGACTATGACGTCACCCCCTATACAAGAAACAAATATTTTCTAACTAAATTTTGAATCGCGATTCGGATGAGAAATATTGAGACATTTTTTTCTTATTTGGACGAAATATTTAAAAAAAGGTTTGTATATGATATGATGTACATATAGCTTATTATTCCGGTCGCGAAAATTTATATAAAAAATAATTTCTCGACAAAATCCTGGATAGCGGCCGCGTGACTTTCACACTGTTTGTTATTTCTATTTTGGTTTGATTTGTAAGGCATGCGTCACTGGCACTCCAATTATATCGATAAAACTACTGTAAAAAAAAGCATATTTGGGTTAGTTAAAGCATTTTATTTTAATGGGCTGGAACCGGATACATTTGTAAAAATCTAGGATGCTCTAAACAAGTGGCCGGCTGCCGAGGAATGAGTTAAAACTTGGATGGCCTCACGATCTGTTTTATGTTGTTACCATGCTACGGGTTTCCAGGTTTTTTTCTTGTAGTGTAACAAGAATGTATTGTTACTCCACTTATTCTTTTTTCAATTGATGTTTATTACATACCTCGAGCAAGCTAGTGGAAAAAAAGCTCGAGCTCGGATTCCGAAATTTGACAAAAGTCTCGGGATCGGATTCTGAAACGCGGGTCTCTGGCAAGTCTCGGATTTACCCATCGCTACGCTATGCTGGAGGAGCTAACACAGTCTCAGAAACTTGTTTCGACCATTGAAAATTTAAATCGGTTATTTATGTTGCATAAAGCACTAAATGACAGGATTACTTCGATAATTCAAACACTTTCCTCCGCATCGTCACAGGGGAGATATCTTGGAACAGAGTCTAGATGGGGTTAACCGACTAGCGATAAACGGCTTAAAAAAGTAACTGACTACCGACAAAACATGAAAAAACTAGTGACTAGCGACATAAAATATTTGCCGACTACCGACATTTTATTATTTCCGGTATTTTTACTCTTTACTTCCATCGTCAATCTACTTAAATTATTGCACTATGTATTTTTTTTGCATCAACTTTTCATTCAATTATTAATCCATAATTAATTTATTGCCAATAAGTTTTTAATTACTAGCCAATCCTAAATAATGTTTAATCTTGTTTATAAATGAAATCTAGTACAAAAGCGACGTATTAGCTTAGATTCACCGACTATCGACAAAGACCGATAATTCTTACAGACTACCGACAAATTATGGAAATTTTAACTGACTACCGACATGCAGACCCCTCCATCTAGACCCTGTTGAAAGAAAGAAAAATAAACTTGCAATCGCCCTATCGCCACTGGAGCCAACACTCAAGAGACCATATACTGGACTTTTCGAACTTTAATATGAATTATAGTCGAACTGAAAATAAATAAAAATACATGATAAGTCACTGAAATAAGTGGCCATCAATGATTCAAAGCCGACTCCCCCGTATCTTTCCGGGCTATGCCGTATGCGTCTATTAGTTAAAATGTATGGACTTAAATTGGTCAACGGGTCATTTTAGCATCAAGCTAGAATAGGTCAATTTATTTAAGTATTTTAATTACTGGTGAAAATTTTCAAAACAAAACTTCAACAGTTTGCTATAGCTCATTTAATGCCATTTGAGCCAATGAATAAGAAATTGGAATCCGTCATGGCTAATAGTAAAGAAAACAAGCGCTGCGTTAAATTTTAACAATCAGAAATTTAAATCAGTTATTTATTATGCACTAATCACCGAATGACAGGATTATTGACTAATAATTCAATCAGAATAGGATCCTGAGAACCACTATTCCTTTCGGGCTACGCTTGTGTCTTTTTTCTGTCCCAATTCCCTGGCCCGGCAAGGTTGAAAAGGTCATATGGATGCGAGGTGAGGTGAGTCTACCTTTGAAACGACTTTACCAAATTTATTTAATTTATCCCATTTATAATAAAAAAATTCTAGTAGGTGGAACCTGGCCTAATTATTATCGGTTTAAATTAGAAGATAGGGCTACAGATAGTTTTTTAAAGTGATGAACTGATGATAAACAATTTACGGACCCGTAATAACTAGCGCACTACACTGTACAATAAATGACATAACAAACACAACGCTACATCAAGGATGTTACTAAAACGGGGAACGGGGAGCGGGGAACAGGGAACGATTGATCAGCGGCTATCGACAAATCCAAGATGGCGTCCTTCTGTGCTGTCAAAAAAGCAACACCAAAACGTTTTCTTTCTATTCCGGGGAAGCATTTATACATGATAACAAAATATAATAAAATATAAAATAATATGAAATAAAAAAGATGTCGGTTCTGATAATTCTAACAGCCCACATTCCGGCATTCCGACTCGAAACACTTGAAAACAAAAACGCAATAAATAAGTCAATAGAAACAATACAAAAACGCTGCGTTATAAATCCTTAATATTTTTCTGTTGGTCAATGCATTAAACCATTTATTTGATAAAAAAGTGCAAAATAAAAAAAATATTAGAAAAATGTATGTACTTATACTTACTTCAAGAAGGCAAAAATATATTAACAGAAATGGGTCAAGCATGTACTAAACAGAGCATACTTTCAAGTGTGTGGCTTACTGTTTAGGAATGAATCAGGTATAAAACCCTGTTCCCCGCTCCCCGTTCCCCGTTTTAGTAACATCCCTACATCAATGATAAAATCTAGCAACAGTCCATTCTTATGGATAGCCATGGGTAAAAAGCAGAATATATTTTTTTCTCCGACAAACAAATGTATGCATAATAGGATTTGAAGGATAAGCCGCAGGTGCAGAAACAGTAATAATAAACGCAATGTAATACAATACGCAATGAATTATGAGGAAGAGAATATACACAAATGATCAATAGCAATAATAAAGTTGTTACTATGAGCACCATTTGAGCGCTAGTGACAATTGGTAAGTGAAACAATCGCTTTGCGTTTGCGGTGAGGGTACGGGAGTTTGTTTGTCACGGCGTTTAGTGGGAAGGTCACGAGAAGCTATTTGTCACTAGCGGGGAGGGTACGGGAGGAAGTTTGTTGCGACCGTTATATGCCGTATCCAGGTAGCTGGTCGGAAGGATAATCGGATGGCGATGAGGAGAGGAAGTGAAACGGACGATCACGTGCCGTTCGATAAATCAGGCTAGGTGACCTTTGGCGATTTATTGCGCTGGTTTCAATTTGTTCATACATATTTAGAAAATGTATAGACGTTTTGACTTTGTTTGACTTATAATTATCTTGGCCGTTTTTTATGTGCTCAAAGGAAGAGTGGAATAGAAAATGTCGATTTGTCAGCGGTCATTACATAATGTTTGGATAAGAGAAGCTATTCATTTATCGCACTCTTGCGGCGATAGCAAGACAAGTGGATACAATCGGGGATTTTTATGAGCAAATGCGTTACCCTTGATTCCTAAAATTCATATTAACAATTTCTAAAATAATGTTCAAGATCAAGTATCAAAATATGTGTGGGGCCTTCCAGGAAAAACACTTGTTAGAGGACTAATAGCCGGAAGACGAAGGCGAGGCTGATGTTTCAACCTTTAATTGTTTGCCCGAGGGCCAGCACAGAGCAGCAGCAATAACATTAACACATTGACTCCTGGCTATATTTTGAGCTGAATTTACGAAAAAAAAAAAAATAACAGACCAAAAAAAAAACACCTTACTTAGACAGCCCGTCTAAGTCAAACGGTGCTGCCCCAGTCAGCGGTATCCTAGCTTCCCAACAGTGCTTTGCGGTCCCATTTTTAATCCCTCGTCGCTGTGCTTACGCGAACACCAATTCATGGTTATAAAATCCATACTTATAAATACTCATAAAATCCATACATTTAAAGGCAATCTGCATTGTCGTACACTATATAGTATATCCATTAAATTTCGAATTGCATAATTTTTCCATACTTTATTGAGTATAATGATACTCAATAAATTATGCACATTATAAATAGACTCATAATCATTGCACGCGCTATTGCCCGGTACCGCAGGATCTTTACAATCTACACTAACTCTACCCAAATATCCAGACAAGGAAATGCTTCTAACGCGATCACAAAACAATATTTTTAAGCCAAAGATGAAACAGCAAACGCGTGCCCTATGTAAGTAAGAAGATTGTAGCACAACATGTCAGATGATGACATCAGTCCGAGATGGCGCCTTGCCGGCTTTATTGTTATGCTACTGGCAATTTTAACTATTTACATATTATATTCTTCAAGTATTTACCTAAAAGATAAGCCAGTGGGTAAAAAATGGTCGGAGCTTCGCTATGGTGTTAGAAATAAGGCGTCAGAGCCTCTGCACAAAGACGAACAAGCCGGGATGTGGCGAGAACACATCGGAGAAGATGCAAACAACAAATCCTTGACGCCATTTATTTATCTCGTTCAGACTGAAACCTGTATATCGGAAACTCTCCTGAGTACTAAACGCCTTGGAGACCCCAAGCAATGTGCTTGCGAAGTCATCGTGTTAAGCTATCGTAGTATCTGCAAGAAGCATCAACATTATCAACACGTGGAATACATCCTTGGTGTCAACAATACATGGGCAAGGGGACGGAACCACTTATACTGGGCGGCTAGCAAGCGAAACAAATTTTATCTGTATTACATATACACAGATGACGATATTTTTCTTACTTTTACCACCCATGCTTCTAAAGAAATGAAATCTTCAGTACCTATGCGGGTATTCGAAATGTTTCTGTTACGTTATGAACCTGCTATAGCGGTGCCAACTTACTTTAATAAAAATGCTGAATGGACAAATGGAAAGCATGACCGTATTTGCGGGCGGGGGAAAGTAAAGAAGCTCTACTATCCTGCAGTCGATTACGACGCATGTTTTGTGGCGATTCATAAGGATGCTGCCAAGCACGTATTACCGTACGAAACAAAATACGACAAACATTCATGGTGGAACGCAGGAGCCTGTTTCGTGGTGGCTGCAGAGTTGAAATTTCGTGGACAAGTGGTTGTTTACCTTCCTATATTTGCAAATAACCCCGGCCACCGCCCCTACCCCCACCAGAAACGCTTTTCAGATGTTGAATGGTCGTTGTGTTTGGAGGACGAGGTTAAGAAAATGCCGCGCGAACTTCGAAAATCAAAACTTGTCAGGGATTTTCAGAGAAGTCCTTTACATTATCTTGAAAATGCAAAGACGTATTGCCTTGATCGCCCACCACATCACAAAATTATATCATATGATCATTTTAAGACTATCAGATAAATTTCAAAATAATAAAGAAAGCAACAGAGATTTAGTGGCAAAAAGGGCTACATTTTTTTTTCGACGGAACTATAGTCACGGACCTCATCGAGGTTTATATTTCGGTAAAGTCATCTCAGATAAAGCGAATGGAAGCAGATTGAAAAATGCACATGCATATCAGTCAATCTTGTTTTAAAAACTGTCCCTTTCTAGCTCGCTCGGCCATCTCCTTATTAGGCATTACATACCATATTTGGGAGTCCGCTTCAATCATTCTTTCGCTTTTTTATTGCTCTAGAGCTTTGTTAGTCGAGAATTTCCACGTAAACTTAGAAATTCGTGTTTACTATGATTTTGCTAGCAGTCATCTTGGAAATGGAGCTTAGTCCCTTTTACGTTTTAAAATCGTTTCGTTAACGACGGCCTGTCGGGCGCTACCGTGATTCTATCGTTGCCTCGCCGGAATGCTTTCGGAGAATTGCACCTATGAGGGAGTTATTGCGTCATGAAAGTATCCTGCATGTTTGAGACTGGTACAATTCCAAGTGCTATTTTGGTCTTTTCAGTCTTTCGTTTTGATATTTTAAAAAGCGACACAGTTCCTTGATTACAAACTGCAATTCTGCGGACAAACTCCGCCTCACAGGTTTCTAGATATTCTTATCGCTTTTATTACTCCATACGCATTGTGGATTCTCAACACGATCATTAACTCCACATTTAAGCCTAAGATGGGTTTTGAGACCGAGTCTATTGTCCAGTACGCCATATTAACACTAATGGGGCTATCAACCCGGCTATCTACGTCTTTCACACAAGAGCTACGCGAAATACTTAAAACGATTGTACACTTGAGTGTAAGCCAGACGCCCCCGGAAAATAACGAGCTTCAAGAAGGTCGTCATAGGGACAGGGACAATCTCCCTCCAATTCTACAAGGAGTCTACTTCACTAGCTTTTGAGCTCCGTGTAACAGCGCTATCGTCATTGCGGTCGTAAACAGCCAGCAGAGGCGTAGCCAGGATTTTTAATAGGAGGGGGCCCAAAAGGCCCTTTCAATACATTTTCTTCTTTTTTTTAGATTATGTCTCATACATTTACTGTATTTTTAGCTTCTAAAAGGGGGGGGGTACCCCCCTGGCTAACACCACTGGTCCATACAATTTCTGCCGTTGCTTGTACACCGGGGCTTTAAAGACTACACAGGGGAGTGCATGGGGTGCGCGCATCCCCCCCCCCCCCCTTGGTGGCCAAAAAGTGGGCCATTTCTGGATACTATGCTATCTCCATATGATGCTTATTACTGCGCATCCTTCCTCAGCGAATGCATTTTTTTTCTACTGGCGGTTAAGAGAGCGGGTTGGTGCCATTGATGCTGGCTGATGTTAGTCTCGGGTAAGGAAACTAAACCGAAGTTTCGTCTCTTTTAGTTACATTACAATAACAGGCGCGTACACAGGGGGGTGCGCAGGGTGCGCGCGCACCCCCTTGGTGGCCAAAAAGTGAGTAATTTCTTATTAAGGAATCTTCAAATACTATGCTTTTTCCATATGATACCTAAGACTGCCCTCCCTTTTCCAATCCTGTGAACACGCCTGAATAACCTGAATCGCCGGGACGGAAAAAACCACAGGGGACGGATGCAAATAACCCTCGTCAGTGACCACCCTCAGTGACAGTGATAACAAACAATACCACAGGGGACCCGCAGCAGTATAACTGGTGAAAGTGTATACAAACACAAACACGAGACTCATGTGTTTCTAAAGTATCTTTTCTGTTTAACTGCAATTATGTCTTTTATATGCCCTTTTCTCTACAACAAAAATTTATCCTTTTAAATTATTTACGTATATTTGGCATTTTCCAAGGAGAACCATGGACCATTATGTATATAACGCGAGCTTCATTTCCGGGCAGTAGAGGTTCTTATTACAAAACCTGTTTTATGCCTAGATAAAAACTATTTTTTAACGTTTGCGCTACTTTCCTAAGTTCAAGACAACTTTAATAGTAATACTGCTTTGGTTACTTTAGATTTCAATATTATTCGAACTGTTCCGAAAGTTTCCATCACCTAAATGGCCTTCTGGCCTTCGCTATTTTAAATTCGTGAAGTGCTTTCAATAGCCAGCACTGAAATGGTTTCCAATCACGTCACCTGTCCGCAAGGCAATAACCAATCAAGAAGCACTAAATGCAACCCTGCTAGTTTGAGTGACCGGGGCCAGAAAGCGGCTTATTGAGCGGGACGTGAGCGTCCCCCTCTTCATTTGAGGGACAAATTTAGACGCTTACTCGGGGGGACGCTTATTTATATTTTTTTTCTCTAAGGCGAGTCGTTTATTGTGATTCGGGGGAGTCGCTTATATTTAGTATTTAGGGGAGGCCACTGGCAACGCGCGTTTTGTGTGCTTACAGTACATTGGGTCAGCAGTTGTCATAATAGCGCAAAGCCTTATGGGATAATGCACAGATTTCAAGATGGCGACCGATTTGACGTCCGCTCGAAGGCAATTAATGGAGGCCTTAGGAGAGAGTTCACAAACGTACGTAAATTATTTAGACTCTGTCATAAAAGAGCGACGTGTTATGTACTAGACAGTAAATGCTTTATCAATTTCAGGTACTGGAACCTCATGAAATTATGGTATAAACAAAAGGTATGTCCTGGCTGATTTTGTTCGCTTGATAAATTAAACATCTAGTCATTTCTTGACCTGAGGCATTTATTACTCAATTTTTATACCACTAACAAGCCTCATTGACGGATTTAATGACTGGTTATCCCCTTAGGTGTTTGAAGCAACGGGTACTGTGATTTACTCAGTTTGTTTGGTTCTTACAGCTTGGTAGATTACTAAAATTGACGATACTTACTTAAGTTACTGTACTTACTTGTTAAAGAGCAATAGCTATTCTGGGAGTACAAACTTATCCTTTTACTAATAGAATAATACATCAAATAATGGTGTACATCATCGATGAAACAGAATAGCTAAGTTATTTTTTTTTACTATCTGGCAATTTAGTTTGATATATGAATGTATAAACTCCATTAATTAAATAGTGTCAAATTGCATTTGAAATAAAATTATTCAGTTTTAAGTGGAGCAATCATTATTCCCTAAAGTTTTTATGATTGTTGATTATGATACAAATCTAGGTTATTATAGGAATTTTACCCTGATCGCAACACACAATTCATTATCGTCTTGCATGTACAGGCAGCTTTAATTTTTAATTGTGGTAATAGGCCATTTCAGCTATAATCTTGCGCGCACATTAGAATAAAAACCAGAATGTAGCATGCTCCTTTTAAATCTTGCACCAAACAAAGCGTATGTTGCATGGTGATAGTTGATGTAGGATTCCATTTGAAGTGTACACACATGCCGATACAGTATGTAGCTGGAATAGCCTATTGTCAATAGGAATGAAGCTAATTCAGAAACAGAATCTGGTTTATTTTAACTTACCAAAAAGATTTTTAAAACCTATGAATTACCTTTGATTGTCTAGATTGGCAAAGATGACTTTGATGCACAAGCAAGGCAATGTCTTGGTACTGATAACAGTAAGTTCATGCCCAGTTGCTTGTAACTTTGATGCACAAGCAAGGCAATGTCTTGGTACTGATAACAGTAAGTTCATGCCCAGTTGCTTGTAACTTTGATGCACGAACAAGGCAATGTCTTGGTACTGATAACAGTAAGTTCATGCCCAGTTGCTTGTAACTTTGATGCACAAGCAAGGCAATGTCTTGGTACTGATAACAGTAAGTTCATGCCCAGTTGCTTGTAACTTTGATGCACAAACAAGGCAATGTCTTGGTACTGATAACAGTAAGTTCATGCCCAGTTGCTTGTAACTTTGATGCACAAACAAGGCAATGTCTTGGTACTGATAACAGTAAGTTCATGCCCAGTTGCTTGTAACTTTGATGCACGAACAAGGCAATGTCTTGATACTGATAACAGTAAGTTCATGCCCAGTTGCTTGTAACTTTGATTGCACAAGCAATGCAATGTCTTGGTACTGATAACAGTAAGTTCATGCCCAGTTGCTTGTAACTTTGATGCACAAGCAAGGCAATGTCTTGGTACTGATAACAGTAAGTTCATGCCCAGTTGCTTGTAACTTTGATGCACGAACAAGGCAATGTCTTGATACTGATAACAGTAAGTTCATGACCAGTTGCTTGTAACTTTGATGCACGAACAAGGCAATGTCTTGGTACTGATAACAGTAAGTTCATGCCCAGTTGCTTGTAACTTTGATGCACGAACAAGGCAATGTCTTGATACTGATAACAGTAAGTTCATGCCCAGTTGCTTGTAACTTTGATGCACAAACAAGGCAATGTCTTGGTACTGATAACAGTAAGTCCATGCCCAGTTGCTTGTAACTTTGATGCACAAACAAGGCAATGTCTTGATAACAGTAAGTTCATGCCCAGTTGCTTGTAACTTTGATGCACAAACAAGGCAATGTCTTGATAACAGTAAGTTCATGCCCAGTTGCTTGTAACTTTGATGCACAAACAAGGCAATGTCTTGATAACAGTAAGTTCATGCCCAGTTGCTTGTAACTTTGATGCACGAACAAGGCAATGTCTTGGTACTGATAACAGTAAGTTCATGCCCAGTTGCTTGTAACTTTGATTGCACGAACAAGGCAATGTCTTGGTACTGATAACAGTAAGTTCATGCCCAGTTGCTTGTAACTTTGATGCACAAACAAGGCAATGTCTTGGTACTGATAACAGTAAGTTCATGCCCAGTTGCTTGTAACTTTGATTGCACAAGCAAGGCAATGTCTTGGTACTGATAACAGTAAGTTCATGCCCAGTTGCTTGTAACTTTGATGCACGAACAAGGCAATGTCTTGGTACTGATAACAGTAAGTTCATGCCCAGTTGCTTGTAACTTTGATGCACAAGCAAGGCAATGTCTTGATAACAGTAAGTTCATGCCCAGTTGCTTGTAACTTTGATGCACGAACAAGGCAATGTCTTGGTACTGATAACAGTAAGTTCATGCCCAGTTGCTTGTAACTTTGATGCACAAGCAAGGCAATGTCTTGATAACAGTAAGTTCATGCCCAGTTGCTTGTAACTTTGATGCACAAGCAAGGCAATGTCTTGGTACTGATAACAGTAAGTTCATGCCCAGTTGCTTGTAACTTTGATGCACAAGCAAGGCAATGTCTTGATAACAGTAAGTTCATGCCCAGTTGCTTGTAACTTTGATTGCACGAACAAGGCAATGTCTTGGTACTGATAACAGTAAGTTCATGCCCAGTTGCTTGTAACTTTGATTGCACAAGCAAGGCAATGTCTTGGTACTGATAACAGTAAGTTCATGCCCAGTTGCTTGTAACTTTGATGCACAAGCAAGGCAATGTCTTGATAACAGTAAGTTCATGCCCAGTTGCTTGTAACTTTGATGCACAAACAAGGCAATGTCTTGGTACTGATAACAGTAAGTTCATGCCCAGTTGCTTGTAACTTTGATTGCACAAGCAAGGCAATGTCTTGGTACTGATAACAGTAAGTTCATGCCCAGTTGCTTGTAACTTTGATGCACGAACAAGGCAATGTCTTGGTACTGATAACAGTAAGTTCATGCCCAGTTGCTTGTAACTTTGATGCACAAGCAAGGCAATGTCTTGATAACAGTAAGTTCATGCCCAGTTGCTTGTAACTTTGATGCACGAACAAGGCAATGTCTTGATAACAGTAAGTTCATGCCCAGTTGCTTGTAACTTTGATGCACAAGCAAGGCAATGTCTTGGTACTGATAACAGTAAGTTCATGCCCAGTTGCTTGTAACTTTGATTGCACGAACAAGGCAATGTCTTGGTACTGATAACAGTAAGTTCATGCCCAGTTGCTTGTAACTTTGATGCACAAACAAGGCAATGTCTTGGTACTGATAACAGTAAGTTCATGCCCAGTTGCTTGTAACTTTGATTGCACAAGCAAGGCAATGTCTTGGTACTGATAACAGTAAGTTCATGCCCAGTTGCTTGTAACTTTGATGCACGAACAAGGCAATGTCTTGGTACTGATAACAGTAAGTTCATGCCCAGTTGCTTGTAACTTTGATGCACAAGCAAGGCAATGTCTTGATAACAGTAAGTTCATGCCCAGTTGCTTGTAACTTTGATGCACGAACAAGGCAATGTCTTGGTACTGATAACAGTAAGTTCATGCCCAGTTGCTTGTAACTTTGATGCACAAGCAAGGCAATGTCTTGATAACAGTAAGTTCATGCCCAGTTGCTTGTAACTTTGATGCACAAGCAAGGCAATGTCTTGGTACTGACAACAGTAAGTTCATGCCCAGTTGCTTGTAACTTTGATGCACAAGCAAGGCAATGTCTTGATAACAGTAAGTTCATGCCCAGTTGCTTGTAACTTTGATTGCACGAACAAGGCAATGTCTTGGTACTGATAACAGTAAGTTCATGCCCAGTTGCTTGTAACTTTGATGCATGAACAAGGCAATGTCTTGGTACTGATAACAGTAAGTTCATGCCCAGTTGCTTGTAACTTTGATGCACAAACAAGGCAATGTCTTGGTACTGATAACAGTAAGTTCATGCCCAGTTGCTTGTAACTTTGATGCATGAACAAGGCAATGTCTTGGTACTGATAACAGTAAGTTCATGCCCAGTTGCTTGTAACTTTGATGCACAAGCAATGCAATGTCTTGGTACTGATAACAGTAAGTTCATGCCCAGTTGCTTGTAACTTTGATGCACAAACAAGGCAATGTCTTGATAACAGTAAGTTCATGCCCAGTTGCTTGTAACTTTGATGCACGAACAAGGCAATGTCTTGGTACTGATAACAGTAAGTTCATGCCCAGTTGCTTGTAACTTTGATTGCACGAACAAGGCAATGTCTTGGTACTGATAACAGTAAGTTCATGCCCAGTTGCTTGTAACTTTGATGCACAAACAAGGCAATGTCTTGGTACTGATAACAGTAAGTTCATGCCCAGTTGCTTGTAACTTTGATTGCACAAGCAAGGCAATGTCTTGGTACTGATAACAGTAAGTTCATGCCCAGTTGCTTGTAACTTTGATGCACGAACAAGGCAATGTCTTGGTACTGATAACAGTAAGTTCATGCCCAGTTGCTTGTAACTTTGATGCACGAACAAGGCAATGTCTTGATAACAGTAAGTTCATGCCCAGTTGCTTGTAACTTTGATTGCACGAACAAGGCAATGTCTTGGTACTGATAACAGTAAGTTCATGCCCAGTTGCTTGTAACTTTGATGCACAAACAAGGCAATGTCTTGGTACTGATAACAGTAAGTTCATGCCCAGTTGCTTGTAACTTTGATTGCACAAGCAAGGCAATGTCTTGGTACTGATAACAGTAAGTTCATGCCCAGTTGCTTGTAACTTTGATGCACGAACAAGGCAATGTCTTGGTACTGATAACAGTAAGTTCATGCCCAGTTGCTTGTAACTTTGATGCACAAGCAAGGCAATGTCTTGATAACAGTAAGTTCATGCCCAGTTGCTTGTAACTTTGATGCACGAACAAGGCAATGTCTTGATAACAGTAAGTTCATGCCCAGTTGCTTGTAACTTTGATGCACAAGCAAGGCAATGTCTTGGTACTGATAACAGTAAGTTCATGCCCAGTTGCTTGTAACTTTGATGCACGAACAAGGCAATGTCTTGATACTGATAACAGTAAGTTCATGACCAGTTGCTTGTAACTTTGATGCACGAACAAGGCAATGTCTTGGTACTGATAACAGTAAGTTCATGCCCAGTTGCTTGTAACTTTGATGCACGAACAAGGCAATGTCTTGATACTGATAACAGTAAGTTCATGCCCAGTTGCTTGTAACTTTGATGCACGAACAAGGCAATGTCTTGGTACTGATAACAGTAAGTCCATGCCCAGTTGCTTGTAACTTTGATGCACAAACAAGGCAATGTCTTGATAACAGTAAGTTCATGCCCAGTTGCTTGTAACTTTGATGCACAAACAAGGCAATGTCTTGATAACAGTAAGTTCATGCCCAGTTGCTTGTAACTTTGATGCACGAACAAGGCAATGTCTTGGTACTGATAACAGTAAGTTCATGCCCAGTTGCTTGTAACTTTGATTGCACGAACAAGGCAATGTCTTGGTACTGATAACAGTAAGTTCATGCCCAGTTGCTTGTAACTTTGATGCACGAACAAGGCAATGTCTTGATAACAGTAAGTTCATGCCCAGTTGCTTGTAACTTTGATGCACAAACAAGGCAATGTCTTGATAACAGTAAGTTCATGCCCAGTTGCTTGTAACTTTGATGCACAAACAAGGCAATGTCTTGATAACAGTAAGTTCATGCCCAGTTGCTTGTAACTTTGATGCACAAGCAAGGCAATGTCTTGGTACTGATAACAGTAAGTTCATGCCCAGTTGCTTGTAACTTTGATTGCACGAACAAGGCAATGTCTTGGTACTGATAACAGTAAGTTCATGCCCAGTTGCTTGTAACTTTGATGCACGAACAAGGCAATGTCTTGATAACAGTAAGTTCATGCCCAGTTGCTTGTAACTTTGATGCACAAGCAAGGCAATGTCTTGGTACTGATAACAGTAAGTTCATGCCCAGTTGCTTGTAACTTTGATGCACAAGCAAGGCAATGTCTTGGTACTGATAACAGTAAGTTCATGCCCAGTTGCTTGTAACTTTGATTGCACAAGCAAGGCAATGTCTTGGTACTGATAACAGTAAGTTCATGCCCAGTTGCTTGTAACTTTGATGCACGAACAAGGCAATGTCTTGATAACAGTAAGTTAATGACCAGTTGCTTGAAACTTTGATGCACGAACAAGGCAATGTCTTGATACTGATAACAGTAAGTTCATGACCAGTTGCTTGTAACTTTGATGCACGAACAAGGCAATGTCTTGGTACTGATAACAGTAAGTTCATGCCCAGTTGCTTGTAACTTTGATGCACAAACAAGGTAATGTCTTGGTACTGATAACAGTAAGTTCATGCCCAGTTGCTTATAACTTTGATTGCACGAACAAGGCAATGTCTTGATAACAGTAAGTTCATGACCAGTTGCTTGTAACTTTGATGCACAAGCAAGGCAATGTCTTGGTACTGATAACAGTAAGTTCATGCCCAGTTGCTTGTAACTTTGATGCACGAACAAGGCAATGTCTTGGTACTGATAACAGTAAGTTCATGCCCAGTTGCTTGTAACTTTGATTGCACGAACAAGGTAATGTCTTGGTACTGATAACAGTAAGTTCATGCCCAGTTGCTTGTAACTTTGATTGCACGAACAAGGCAATGTCTTGGTACTGATAACAGTAAGTTCATGCCCAGTTGCTTGTAACTTTGATTGCACAAACAAGGCAATGTCTTGGTACTGATAACAGTAAGTTCATGCCCAGTTGCTTGTAACTTTGATGCACAAACAAGGCAATGTCTTGGTACTGATAACAGTAAGTTCATGCCCAGTTGCTTGTAACTTTGATGCACGAACAAGGCAATGTCTTGATAACAGTAAGTTCATGCCCAGTTGCTTGTAACTTTGATGCACGAACAATGCAATGTCTTGGTACTGATAACAGTAAGTTCATGCCCAGTTGCTTGTAACTTTGATGCACGAACAATGCAATGTCTTGGTACTGATAACAGTAAGTTCATGCCCAGTTGCTTGTAACTTTGATGCACAAGCAAGGCAATGTCTTGGTACTGATAACAGTAAGTTCATGCCCAGTTGCTTGTAACTTTGATGCACAAGCAAGGCAATGTCTTGGTACTGATAACAGTAAGTTCATGCCCAGTTGCTTGTAACTTTGATTGCACAAACAAGGCAATGTCTTGGTACTGATAACAGTAAGTTCATGCCCAGTTGCTTGTAACTTTGATGCACAAGCAAGGCAATGTCTTGGTACTGATAACAGTAAGTTCATGCCCAGTTGCTTGTAACTTTGATGCACAAGCAATGCAATGTCTTGGTACTGATAACAGTAAGTTCATGCCCAGTTGCTTGTAACTTTGATGCACGAACAAGGCAATGTCTTGGTACTGATAACAGTAAGTTCATGCCCAGTTGCTTGTAACTTTGATGCACAAACAAGGCAATGTCTTGGTACTGATAACAGTAAGTTCATGCCCAGTTGCTTGTAACTTTGATGCACAAGCAAGGCAATGTCTTGGTACTGATAACAGTAAGTTCATGCCCAGTTGCTTGTAACTTTGATGCACGAACAAGGCAATGTCTTGGTACTGATAACAGTAAGTTCATGCCCAGTTGCTTGTAACTTTGATGCACGAACAAGGCAATGTCTTGGTACTGATAACAGTAAGTTCATGCCCAGTTGCTTGTAACTTTGATGCACGAACAAGGCAATGTCTTGGTACTGATAACAGTAAGTTCATGCCCAGTTGCTTGTAACTTTGATGCACAAGCAAGGCAATGTCTTGGTGCTGATAACAGTAAGTTCATGCCCAGTTGCTTGTAACTTTGATGCACAAGCAAGGCAATGTCTTGGTGCTGATAACAGTAAGTTCATGCCCAGTTGCTTGTAACTTTGATGCACGAACAAGGCAATGTCTTGGTACTGATAACAGTAAGTTCATGCCCAGTTGCTTGTAACTTTGATGCACGAACAAGGCAATGTCTTGATAACAGTAAGTTCATGCCCAGTTGCTTGTAACTTTGATGCACGAACAATGCAATGTCTTGGTACTGATAACAGTAAGTTCATGCCCAGTTGCTTGTAACTTTGATGCACGAACAATGCAATGTCTTGGTACTGATAACAGTAAGTTCATGCCCAGTTGCTTGTAACTTTGATGCACAAGCAAGGCAATGTCTTGGTACTGATAACAGTAAGTTCATGCCCAGTTGCTTGTAACTTTGATGCACAAGCAAGGCAATGTCTTGGTACTGATAACAGTAAGTTCATGCCCAGTTGCTTGTAACTTTGATTGCACAAACAAGGCAATGTCTTGGTACTGATAACAGTAAGTTCATGCCCAGTTGCTTGTAACTTTGATGCACAAGCAAGGCAATGTCTTGGTACTGATAACAGTAAGTTCATGCCCAGTTGCTTGTAACTTTGATGCACAAGCAATGCAATGTCTTGGTACTGATAACAGTAAGTTCATGCCCAGTTGCTTGTAACTTTGATGCACGAACAAGGCAATGTCTTGGTACTGATAACAGTAAGTTCATGCCCAGTTGCTTGTAACTTTGATGCACAAACAAGGCAATGTCTTGGTACTGATAACAGTAAGTTCATGCCCAGTTGCTTGTAACTTTGATTGCACAAACAAGGCAATGTCTTGGTACTGATAACAGTAAGTTCATGCCCAGTTGCTTGTAACTTTGATGCACAAGCAAGGCAATGTCTTGGTACTGATAACAGTAAGTTCATGCCCAGTTGCTTGTAACTTTGATGCATGAACAAGGCAATGTCTTGGTACTGATAACAGTAAGTTCATGCCCAGTTGCTTGTAACTTTGATGCACGAACAAGGCAATGTCTTGGTACTGATAACAGTAAGTTCATGCCCAGTTGCTTGTAACTTTGATGCACGAACAAGGCAATGTCTTGGTACTGATAACAGTAAGTTCATGCCCAGTTGCTTGTAACTTTGATGCACAAGCAAGGCAATGTCTTGGTGCTGATAACAGTAAGTTCATGCCCAGTTGCTTGTAACTTTGATGCACAAGCAAGGCAATGTCTTGGTGCTGATAACAGTAAGTTCATGCCCAGTTGCTTGTAACTTTGATGCACGAACAAGGCAATGTCTTGGTACTGATAACAGTAAGTTCATGCCCAGTTGCTTGTAACTTTGATGCACAAGCAAGGCAATGTCTTGGTGCTGATAACAGTAAGTTCATGCCCAGTTGCTTGTAACTTTGATGCACAAGCAAGGCAATGTCTTGGTGCTGATAACAGTAAGTTCATGCCCAGTTGCTTGTAACTTTGATGCACAAGCAAGGCAATGTCTTGGTACTGATAACAGTAAGTTCATGCCCAGTTGCTTGTAACTTTGATGCATGAACAAGGCAATGTCTTGGTACTGATAACAGTAAGTTCATGCCCAGTTGCTTGTAACTTTGATGCACAAACAAGGCAATGTCTTGATAACAGGAAGTCCATGACCACTTGCTTGCGACTTGCAATGGTTACTTTCGTTTTGAATATTCTGCAAACTCCCACTTTCAGTTTCCATCAATTTAACATGTTCCAAGGTCAGACCTGAGTCATGTAATGGTTGACTTAGGTCCCTTCTTTTACATTCAATTCTTTTTAATAGTTAAAACTTGTTTCCTATTCGTTTCAGTTCACTTCCACAACACCTTTTTGCTGGCAATTCTAGCAAAGTGCCAGGCTCTGGGAGCTACTCCAGGTATGTAAAGGAAAACAGTCAATACAAAAGAAAATGTACTAAAAAAATATAACTCAATTATTATAATATCTTTCTGGGTTGATCCCCACAGCCCTTTGTTGTTTTTTTTACTGCTAATTGGAAAACTATGTTAAGGTCTTGGTAAAGGTAAATTTGACACCACTTTGTTTTTGTGGTTTTCTTAAAACCTGTATTAATAGTTCTTAAACTTTATTTTTGCAATTGTTTTTCCATACAGTATATCGCATTCTAAGACTGCTAAAATGGGCCTATGTTGTTTTCCTAACCTGTTGACCGTGAATTCACCCCAAATCTTTGACATTTCTAGCGTATTATTTTAAGGCAAAAACTCAAGCTTGTCGGGTGTAAGCTCACGATGGGTTTTAAGATATCCCTTTCAAATTTTTGTTATCTGATAGATAATTATGGCATGTCACAAAGTGTGTGAGAAATTCTCGATTTTCGACTGTAGATCGCTTTTATAGCACTTTTCGTGTCCAAATTTCACCAGAAATGAGAGTTGTAACTTTGATTTGTGATATTTTGTTGACAGTGTCAAATAACAAAAAGTCCTCACACCCTTTGGTAGATCATCTATTTGTCATTGAGATGCAATTACGTGCAAGTGCATGCGCAATAACATGAAGGTGCATTACACTCTAGAGTAAACTCTGTACTTTTGATATTGAGGCCTCAAAACTTAAACACGGAATTAGCTATTTCAAAAATAAAACTTGCTGGAGATAATTCATTCTTATTTGATATATAGTTTGTACATGTAGTGAAAATTGCGGCGCGACAATATTTTTTTTCCGTGGACACGTCGTTTACCTTTACCAAGACCTTAAAGTCTGTCATAACAAGTAGTAGACGACTGTCAGAGCTCTGCTGGCCATTTTACAGTTGATAATGTCTGATGTTTAAAATGAAGAATACAGAATAGCTATTTTAATTCCTGTCAATCCTATCCCAGCTGACTACTTTAGCAATCACTGGTTACTTCATTACATTTTAACAGCCCTGGAGTTACAGTAAATTTTATTGAGGGAGTGCACATAATTATGGTGGTCAACTAAATAAATATAAAAAAAAGACCTGTGCTCAAGTTAATTTGCTGTGATTCCCCCTGTTATCAGTTCTAATTAATCGTAATACATATACTTTTAACTTATGATTTCTTGGTTAGTCACATTAGATGTAGATAGAGACTTGTCTTTTTCCTTTTTTGTGAGGCTGGCACTGTATCTAAATTCTGTCTTCTTTTGTCACTCAGCCTCACATCCCCGTACCCCCCATAAGCCACCACACAAACCACAGCTTATCAAGAGGGGCAAGGTTAAGAAGCAGAGAAGGACCCTGAAAGCTAACTTTGAGGTTTGAATTAATCCATTTCCTACTTCTTTATCAATGTTGTATGCCGTGAACAGGATCCTTTTATGATTGATTTTGTCAAGGGTGGGAAGTAGTTCTTCAAATTTCTAAATTCCCAGATGGTTTTTATTAAGTTGATGTCTTACAGTATCTGGAAGAAATTATAAAAGTAATTTCCAATTTCTTAACACAGAAAATAGAAAATTAATCTTGTGTTGACAATTTGACCACCCGCATTCGTTATTGCATATTCAGTTGACATTGAGTCGTAGTATCCAAGGGGGGAGTGCTCAAGCAAACAATAGAAAGTGTGCAGTCGTTGTGTTACTTTTATCCATGTTTTTATTGTCATTGCAGCAACGGTTTAGTCCATGTGACCCTCTGAGAGACGCACCATTGATGAACCTTAAGGTAAGTTCTGATGATGATTAGGAGATGTACTTTTCCATAATAGCTGGCAAGTGAACCTTATAATATCAAGCAACAATTCTGGTCATGATTAATACTGTAGTTTTCGATTTTTACCTGATCCACAGCAATGTTGATACCCTTCTATCAGAGCTTTCTTCCTGGTTGGCAGGGTACAATTTTGAACAACTTGAGCAATTACAACATTTCTTTGCAGAGGAAAGGGGGAGTCAGGGAAATGTCAGATTTAAAGCATTGGGATATGACATTTCTGCTTGTAAAAATAAGAATTATATATGATTTTGGTTCATTCTGAAGGCTTCAATGCAAAGCCAGATTTCTACTTAGAATCACTTTATGTACAGTTCCCTTTCATGCATAAATATAGAAGTAGTGTATTTTACCCAAATCTGGAATACTGATTATCTTTTTTTCCCATGTACCCTTGGTCTCTCACCACACCCTTTAGGGTAAGTTAAAAAAAAGGATGACTTTTAAATGTTGCTTAATGTGTTACTGTATTATCTTAGGTATTTTGATTTCATATATTGGCCTTAGTGCTATATAATGCTTCTGTTATAATCTTGTTATAATGCATATATATTTTATATTGATTTTATTATGAAAAATGTTTTTTTAATCAAATAAGGCTGAAAATCCCTTGAATTCTTAAGCAAATAATATGTAGCAACAAAGTATAAAATGATATTATGCTATTATGATGTTATATTACTTGTATGATGGGATGATGACCTTCTGTTGAATGTGTTCTCAGATATAACAGAGGATTGTGAGATAGGGCTTTGTTCCTATGATCTCATGCTACCTGACATCACTACCCTGCATGGCCGTTTGTTCCTTGGTGCATGGGACGCTGGCCTAGACAATGTTGCAGACGAGACCGTCCCTCTAATCCAGTGTGCTACAGAGGTATAGTAAGATTGAAAAGTGATAGGACTAATCCATAAAATCTTAAAAGGAAATTAATAAAAAAAACACATTGTAGGTTTGGGGGGGAGGGGCGGTCGAAATTTGGTTCCCATAAAATTTTGTGTTGAAAGGTTGAACGGTTGAAGAAGGGGTATATTTCATTTTGAGCTTCTACAATGATATGTGTGTTTCTTTTGAAATTTCAATCTGAAGACAGTATCTTAATGGATATTTGTGCCCCTACCATATTTGATACTTTTCTTTATAAGTTGCAGTCCAAATACTGTGGGTATGGGGATGGGGAGGAGACCACCCCCCCCCCCCACCCCCCCCCCGTCGTTGACAACCCAGAGAGAGACAGAGAGAGAGAGTTCTGGTTCCAGACTTCCTCTCTGTTGTTAACAGTAGCCTGCCATATAACCTGCATTTTATAACTTTACATTATGCTCCTTATTCTAGCACCTTGTTAAAGACATCCTCACCATTTGCTGTGCTCGTCGCAGTCCATACCGACTAAGGGATGGTCACTTCCGTTACGCATCAGGAACAGCATGTCCCAAGATGCACTTGAGAAACAGCAATCTCACATGGCCCCCTCCGACAGACAAACCTTATGAGAGGTCAGTGTTTATGAGTGTATTTATTTTCTTTCTTTTTTTTTCTATTCTCTTCCATTCTTTCTTTATTCATTTATTATATTTAATTCTTTATTTATTAGGCTCTACTCTAAATGCTTTACCTCTTAACCTTTCCCTGGTACAGTCTTGGTACAGTAGGCTTTTTTTTGTAATTTTTATCAAATAATAGTAGAAGGCAAATTTTTAGAGAAAAAAACTCAAAATAACCATGTAATAATAAAATATTATGCTTTATTTACCATTTTTTTGTATTTTTTTTCAACTCATGTTAGAAGGCAAATTATTAGAGAAAAAAACTCAAAATAATAATGATAGAAGGCGAATTATTATTATTAGAAAAATAACCATGTAAGAATTCGATTTTTGTTTTATTTACCAAATTAAATCGAAAATGTTGCAAACCTATTCAAATCAGCCGATGGGAATGGATATTTTCTCACTTTGTAATTTGCTAAAGGACGACAAAAATAGACACAGCGTCGTTCATCTTTTTACCACTTATTTCCAACCAGGTCGGTGACTACTAATAGCAGTAGCTCCCCTAGTACCAGCGGCGGCCGAACATTGGTGCAGGCAGCGGCAGACGCGGCCCTGGCCGTCTCTCTAAGCGACCACTGCAGTCAACCGAGCGCGCCCATCTCACTCTACGACCTCAGGGACTCGTTACAGGTAAACCGTTGTGTCTACGACCCCATATTAGGAAGTACTCGACTTGCGCTAAGATATCACATGACTTTTTGTTTGGCAAAGTCATGCGGGCTCAAGCTTTTAATGGCAAAATAAAAATGACAAAATGCAACTTATTCAGAACTTACGAATTGGCCAGAGTTTTTTTGGTCAGAAAGGTCTTAATTTCATTGAGATGTTTAAATTTTTCGTCGTTCTTTGGGATGATGGGCGCAGTCATGTTTTCATTTCTTTCCACTTAAAAGTTCACGTGACTTCTTAGTGCAAGTCGTGCTGCCCACGTGCACCACCATGGTCACCTTGGTGATGTCATGAAGCAAGCCAATAAGAATGCGAGAAATATTGGTGAACTTTTCTAGCTAGCCAGCTTGGCGAAAAAATGCTTCAATACACATAAACTTTGATTATGATTATTACTGTTATTGATGTTGTTGTTGTTGTTGTTAAGAGAAAGATATACCTCCTAATAGGGAGCTCGTAAAGAGTGTCAATCCAAGTGTGATTCTTGAATGCTAAGCTAGCGCGTTTCTCATAATTACAGTACCACCATATAAGTTTTAAACATCAAATCGCTGTGTGTATGAAATATAATAATATATAGTACAGATAAATTAGGTCACCACATTAATTCTCCTCATCAAGTCATTGTGTCTAATATTGGTATACTGAAATATTGAAATGAGGTCGCTATATGAACGCACGGCACTGTGTCTATTGTTGATATTAACATTCTCAACCTCAAATCTCTGTGTTATAGCCGAATTCTCTGTTGTACCGCCGATAATTCAAATCCATTTCGTCCTAGAATAGCGCCAAGCAATCAGTTCCTTGTTGCGTGCAGTCAAATGATTACTGACGCGTAAAAACAGGCGGTTGATTGACTACACGCTATTCACACGAGACAAGGCTTTTGCTTTCGCCGAGGTCGCGAATTCGGCTATAACATAGATGTGTTTACGGAGAAATTAGGTACTGATCCATCGCCTCTTCAGGTTCACCGTAGGGTGGTGCCTTCACACACCGTCTACACCGCTAACATGGAACGCATCCTGTCCCAGCTATGGCACCCTTCACATGACGAGATCGAGCAGAATCAGCTACATCGTCTCGAGGCGAAGCGCAGATACGAGCGCCTAAAACAGCAGAGAAGTCTCAGATTATAAGTGCATTGGTGTCCGGTATAATTTTTCTAAGACAATAAAGAATTGATTTTGCAGTTAGGTGACAATTGGGCCGCATCCTTGTTATATGTCTCCCCAAAAAGCTGGGTGTGTCAAGGGCAACGTTTGCTCCTCCTCTTAACAATAGCCCTCATTATCACTAATTCAAGCCGTAAACAAAACTCTTTCATACAAGAGAGGACCTTTTCAGGACCAAAGTACATTACCCAAAACCATTTTCGGATAAAACGAATGTAAAGAAACTTTTTTTGTATTCACGACGACGTACCCCCACCCCCCATACCCCACGCCATCTACAAGGAGCCTTGCCACACGTCACATTCTGCTTTTCTGAGTTCAAGTTTATTCCTTTATATCTGTACAGAGTCCCGCCGGAAGTACAGAAGTATTTTTTTTTTACCATGACCTTTTTTAAAAAGTGGCATTCACACCAGTTTGCTTCCAGATGGTCGCCGGAAAACTCAACTGATAAGAGACCAAATAATCTATAAGAATCCGCGCTGTTTAACAAGCCACCCGCTCTGAATTAACAGTCACATTCTCAAAGAAAGTAAATATATTTTTCGCGTTTTTCGCTAAAAACCATCGGAGATTGTAATGTAATCGACCAAAAGTAAACTGGTGACATAATTATCGTTGTCACAGTTACTCCCTTGTTTCAGTTTAAAGGTTGACGGAAATAACGGGATGCGGAGATAAGAAGGGACTAGGGAACTATAAAAACACTTAAATTCCGAACTGTGGCGACCTTGAACCCTTTTGAAGAGTCTTGACATTGGTAGAGTCCCCCCACCTCACTTTACACACTGACTCGTGTTGAAGCCCTACTATGCTCGAGGATCCAGCGTACTTTGCGTCCAGTACGCTGGATCCTCGAGCAGGTTGCCCTACAGGCCGTGATCAAAGGGGGAGGGTATTGTCGCCGATGCAAATTTTACTGTATTGAATTGTTATGTCTGTCTTATCCAGTTATGCGAGTCTAAGTTGCTGATTATACCCATCAGGGGGATTTCCATCAACCCGTGAACTTACTCAGCGTATTACACTTATTGCGCTCTAATAACTTGTTATCTTTTGTGTTTTTCTGACTGATTGCTTTGACCATCTCGCTTTGTTTCACGAGTAATGAAAACCCTCAGATGATTGCTCGACCCAGTCCTTCAAATTATCACCAAAGTTAACGGCTTGAAGCCGTTGTTTGGTATTTTTACCCAGCTCCTCTTTTCCTATCCAAAACGCTGCTCTGGACCGTACATTTGATGCATATATCTATAAACTGTATGAAAATTTCAAAAGCGGTCTGCCACATTCATCAAACTATTATTTAAGTGAGGAAGCAAAAACACCTGCTATCAAAGCATTCTAATAGTTTGTACTTCATTTCACGGATATGTGTATATGTTTTGATACCGCCAATAAAAATACGCCCTCGCAAGACGCTTGAACAACAACGGTAATTGTGAACCTCTATGTATATGCATAACACCTGCTTATTTAATTCAGTGGGGCCGTTCGTATGTTGTGATGCTCTTTGCGAAATAGGCGAGAGTTTTTGACGATGTATCGTTGGATCTTTGTCATCTTGGCGGTAAGATTAATCTTTTAGCACTAATACATCACCTCGTCTGTAATGCATATTGGCCTATAGAATATTTTCCTTATCAAATCATAACCAAAGGCAAAAGGAATGTACCGCCCCATGACAGGTAATCCGGAATCCATGAAAAAATGAGACTCCATGCTACTGGAATCCTGAATCCACACACTAGGATCCGGAATCCAAGCTGGAATCCGGAATACAAGAATCCGTGATAACAAAAATGGAGTCCGGAATCAACGGAAAAAAACCGACATGGAATCCGGAATCCACAGACTAGGATCCGAGATCCAGAACCCTATTGGAGAACCTGTCATTGTGCAAAATGTATCCGCTCTCTCCTTCCTCTTTCCCATAGAATAAACTGACCAAAAAAATAACAATCTTCCGTTTAAAAAAGTTTGTTTTTCCAATAATTAAAAGTTTAAAATGATCCCTTAAAGTGACTTTGACAGGTAAAAATTTCATCTTTGATCTTCTTTCTTATGTCAGATACAATAATTCTGATTATTTTTCTTACTCAGCTTGAGTAAGTGTATGAGGTGTTGCGGGTTTGTCTTTAAATCAATGCAGTCTTTCAGTCTTGGTATCATTTTGGTGCGGTTTCCGGTTTTTCGCACAACTCTGATACGTTTTTTTTCTAAAATTTTCTGTGCGGCTGTCTGCGGTTTTCGTGGACCCCTCACGCCCGTTCTAGCTTCAAACCCAGGGGATTGTTAAGGCCCATAGTTTCGTTTTGTGAAATGGGCAAATTGAAAAAAAACAAATGAACCGATTTAACTTTAAAATCCAAAGCTATAGACTTAACCTTTGTACAATCATGGACATTATCTTGGTACATGATTTTTGTCATGTGCTGCTTTATGTTGTACTGATATGGCGAGATCTTGTCGAGCCACATAGGGCTGGTTCACACTAGCGACATAACGACATAACGGACACTCTTTTTTCCTATGTTTAAACTGTGAATGGTTCATAATAATGACATAACGACAGACACATAACGACATAGGAGAAATAACATGTTTTTTTTCTTATGTCGTTATGTCAATGTCGTTATATAAGGACATAAGGGCGCGATGTTATGTCGTTATGTCGCTAGTGTGAACCAGCCTTTAGGTTGTCCAATCTCTGTGCCAATTTAAACATGATCATGATCGACATAGACACAACATAGGCCCCCTATTTTTTAATTACTTATAGAATCATAAAGCATTTGCGATCGAACATACCCATGCCAAAAGTTAATTTAATCATTTTTTAATCCCTTTGATCAACCTAGGGCAAAAGTCTCCTGTAGAACTAGCATCAAGAATAAGTTTTATACATTTTCGGAAAAAATATTTACATTTGTATTTTAAAGGCTTTTAGTTGGCAAAGCTATCCGTAATCTTGCACGTGAAAAAGCGTGCGTGACACTGACTAAAATCGGCTGCTAACAGAGGTGAAAATTTTGGAATCGACTGGAACAATAAATTAGTAGCACCACTCTGATGCCTTAGTTCTATTTCAGTCATTTGTGCCAGCTTGACTTCCACATTTCTATTATCAAACTTTTCTCGCTGGCATGTTTATGGAAACCACTATTCTAAGACTTTGCTGAAAATTGTGTTCCTCAGATAATCTCTTCGTCGTTCCCACCAGTCTTTGCGTCATTTGTACACGTCAAACACTCCGTCATCAGCTCTCAGCCGTTATTTTCAGGGTGAGTTAGGCGTGATGGCTTTCCCGACATTTCCATTCTGTATACAAAAAGTTGCGATGCTCTGCCTTGATAATATCGGGGTCTCATAGGGTTACCCGATTTACGGTTAAGAAATAGGGCGTTATACGTTTAACGGTTAAAAATGTGTTTTTACGGTTATGGTTAATTTTTCGACTTTGTTTTATTACCATTAACGGTTATTATTATATATCAATCGCCCTTGCGATTGTCTTGTTGAATAAATAAATAAACAAACAAACGAACAATATAATGAATGAATGAATAAACAAACAAACAAACAAACAAACAAACAAACAAATAAATAAATAAGTAAATAAATAAATAAATAAATAAATAAATAAATAAATTAGAAAACAGCAATAGTTATCAAGATAACAGCGCCCACAACAACAACAACATTATCAGGTCCTTACCCAGGATATGGTGAAGGGGGAGAGGATGTCCGCGCCTGAACAACAAAATATAATATAAAAACAACATAATTAAGGATATCGACAACAGGATTATAATAATCACAACGCTAGAAACAATTTCTTCACATGCTAATCTTCCATGGCTGGCTGTTCTGAACTTCCGAATAGTCATTTATCAAATCTTTTTCTTCTTTACTTGAATAGTTAAAGCTATTTCCGTTTAAAATATGCTTTGAATAATACTAGAGGAAAAAAGAGGAAGGCAGGTAACGCTAGCCGCGTAAGGAAGAGAAGTCTCTGTGCAATGATTAGCACGGAAAGAATGCGAAAAGTACAACTTGAAACGCCCATTTTCAACAAATCTAATCGCTTACTTACAGCCCTTCAACGGAACTCAAAGTTAACCCGAATGTTTCTCAATATATTAATTTTATTCTACAAAAACGACGAAAAATTTTAATTTCAAAGTTTAAAAAGTTTAATTTCTTCACTTTGAAAGTATAATATAGTACCAGGAATGGCCCCTAAAACTTACGATCAACAAAACCGATTGCTTTCATTTTTGGTATGTTATAAGAAATAAGAGGTAGCTAAATAACAATGGTAAAAAATGCTTGCCCGCGAATTGATTTTTTTCAGGGGCGAATTTCAAAGTAGGTAAACAACAGTGACTGTAAAATATAAATACGCTAATTTCTTGGAATTCCTCTTCATAGATTTTGATAAATCTTCCTCTAAGTGTCGACCAAGGTCTGATAGACAATATCCGATAGCTTATTTATTAAAAATTTCCCTGTAGCGAACAGCACTTCGCGAATAGTGAATTTAACGTGTTCGCCGTTTCGTTGCCATAGAAACAGGAATGTAAACACATGTTACATTTTTATAAAATTCATCCCTAGCTACATAGCATGGCCAAATAATTTGATGATCCGATCACTGTAGCAGAAGATACGAGTTGTTATTGACAGGATGGTTGGAGATTCGGGAAACTGTATCGAGTCTCCTTAATAGCCCTACACGATTACAAAGTTGTGCTAGCTGCAGTACTATTCTGCCGATACACAGCAGACGCGCGTCATCACAACCAGAGCGCTGGCTGGAGTGCGAATATGCAATTGATACGTCCCACTTCCCCAACATCCCAAAGTCTGGATCAAATGATCCGTAATTACATTTTGGGCCGCTGGATAAATTTTCTGGAAAACCAGCTGCCGCGACTATCGAGCGCAGCCATGACGTCAGCTTTAATAATAATAATAATAATAATAATAATAATAATAATAATAATAATAATAATAATAATAATAATAATAATAATAATAATAATAATAATAATAATAATAATAATAATAATAATAATAATAATAATAATAATAATAATAATAATAATAATAATTTAATATAGCATTATAAAAATCTCAATGCTTTACAAACATCCTACTTTGCACGTGTTAACGGTTGGCCATCCTGGAACTGAAAGAGAGGGCCCTAAATAACCCCACTACGGATTATATAAGTCGAGATTGCGCCGACAGCACAAAGCGGGTAAGTACCCCGGCCGATGAGGATATAGCAGCCCTTCCAAAAGGGATCCGTATTGGATGCTTTTATCCACAACCTCACACAAGAGAGGTTAGAGCGTGACACCCCAACTAGAGCACTGGCCGGAGTGCGTATATAAAATTGGTACCCCCCATTTCTTCACCGTCCCAAAGTCATGATCAAATGATCCGGGATCCCATTCTGGGCCGCTGGATAAATTTCCTGGAAAACCAGCTGCCGCGACTATCGAGCGCAGCCATGACGAGAGCTTTGCACGTGTTAAGGGTCGGCCATCCTGGAACTGAAAGAGAGGGCCCTAAATAACCCCACTACGGATTATATAAGTCGAGATAGCGCCGACAGCACACAGCGGGTAAGTACCCCGGCCGATGAGCATATAACAGCCCTTGCGGAAGGGATCCGTCTTAGAAGCTTTAATCCACACCCTCACACAAGAGGGGTTAGAGCGTTCGTCAAAAGCCAAGTCGGACAACTGAAGATGGAGCGCCGGACTAAAGCTTTTCGCATTGGGGACCGTGAACGATGCCGATCTTAGAAAATCAAAGAAAGTCAGATTACACGCCGCCCAGAACATGGCATGATCAAGGAAGGAGAGCCAGGTCTAAGGAAAGAAAGATCACTAACATGATGTCGTAGGATACCGGCAAGCGCTGTGGTGAGCCAGAGGGACCCTGCGAGCGCATAATTCCCCCCCCCCCCCCCCCCCGCACTACACGCTGTAGCCGTTCGCAATTTGCAAGAGGGTCCGCATGTCCAGATTTGATGTGTATCGAGCGCACCGCAGATAGATAAACTTTAATGGATGAGTTACGAATAGGAAGAGTGTCCACTCTTCTACCGGGCATGGGGAACCTGTCGAGTGAAGCCTTCCGAGTTGCTGACAAAATGTCATCAATTTACGTTGAGCGGACGCGTAAGTACGCCCCGTGGACGGTCTTAGCCTCCCAGGTACGTCCTGCAGCGGAGCTCTAGTGACGAGTTATCAGCTCACGAAGCAGTTGGGGGTGGAATTGGATTCGGATGGCACTCCGCGTACAGGGCCACTCGCCTGAACTCATGGTAACAAAAACGGGACAATGAGTCAGCAATATGATTGTTGCAGCCCGGGATATGAACGGAGGAAAAGAAAAAATTGAACCTTGCTGCTGCAAAGAGAAGACGGTGCAACAGATGCATCAACTCAGGTGCTTTCGACGTGCGGGAGTTGAGTAACGCGACCACCGCCTCGTTATATGATCGGAACAGTACATGGCCTCGAAGCCATCCGTGACCCCACACTTACGCGGCCTCGACCACGGCACAGCTCCACCTGACGCCGGAGGAAAATCCCTGCCGAACCCGTTTTCATCTCGTCCTTGACTTGATGTTGTTTTTTCACTGCTCGTCGCCGGCAACTGGACAAAAGAGCGAATCTTATCCCTCATCACCTCCCGGATAGCTTCCATGAATTCGCTCGAAGGCCTGTCCGCCATACCGCCGAAGAAAAACCAGAAATTGGACGAAAAAATAGCTTCCCACGTCTTGGCACCAAACAGCGGTTGATCAGAGGATTTGCCGCTCGGCGCAAAGCTACCCTTCGAAGGCATACCGCAGTACCACGCGCGCCGGCACAGGTCACGTACTCATAGCTCTAGAGCTCTGAGACGCTGCCCTGCGTTGTGAGTCTAACCTTGCCTAAATGCGAGCATCTATCCTCATTAAGAATGTCATGAATTACATATTAGCCTTTTTTGAACCCGCCTTTAATTCATCAGTCGATAATGCGACTGCAAAAGGTGTGAATAAACGTATTGTTTTATTTGAACATTAACAATAACAACGGTTCAAAAACTGAAATATAACAGCAACAACAACAATAAAAATAGCAGCTATGACAACAACAATAGCAGCTATGACAACAGCAAACTACATCAGACAACAAAGAGCGCGTCCACTAGCCTTATCACTATCAACTTCTCACCTTGCAGTCAACATGTCATCTTACGATCAGAATTGGCACCCCATGATTTCAATATTAGTGTGGGTTCAATTGAATGGAACCTTCCATCGTCGCTATTGTATAAGTCTAGCCAATCACAGCCAGCGACGAAGTCACCTGACCTGGTCGAACACAACGCCAACAAAGTGACTATCAAGGTATTATTGAATTATTATATATTTTTTTTTATTTTTTTCGTCTGTTATCCTGTCACTATTTTTACCATTTCATTTACGTCCAGCATTCCAAATTGATGTAGGAATAACTTAAATCAAAAGTCCTCAGCACGGCCGTTCGAAGAGGACAGAAACACAATGGACGAGGTCAACGCCTGGTTAAGGGGGGAAAAGGGGGAGAAGCTGGTGCCGCAAAGTCAGCTCTTAGATCTCCATTTTTTTTACTTTTGTAATGACGTGTGTTCCTTCAACAAAATATTACAAAATTAAATTATTTGTGATGCATAAATAAGATTTCAGGTGTTACAACTGCTGACCAGCTGGATGTACGGCTCAATGTGACTATCGATCCGGCGATTTCTCCAAAGAACAAGTTTTACTTCGTCACTTCTGACGTCGCATTGGTTTATCGATCACGTGATATATGCGCCGGAGAGAGCACAATCCGACGTTTGGTCCAGCTTGCATTCTACGCACCTGGTAGGGAAGCTAGCCTGCAGGTTGAAAGTGTTTTTATTGTTTACCTTTCACAACATCCTCGGGGACCCAGGGCGTCGCGGAGGTCGGGCACACAGGGAGCGTGCGAGATAGAAAAATCCTCTTTCTTTCTCGCGCGCTCCCTGTGTGCCCGACCTCCGCGACGCCCTGGGTCCCCGAGGATGCTTCGCAGGACTTCTAGAAAGGGGTGGCTGATGGGCCTATATTCATAACTTCGGATAGATCATACGGAAAAAAGGATAGTATTTTTGACAACTCTTAATAAATATGATCCACTTTTTGGCGACCATGAGAGGATCAGGTTAAGGGCAACTGGCCTTTATGCCTCGTTTGGCAATCTTCGAAATCGAACTTTTTTTTCTATAAATCCTAGTCAGACCGGGCTTTTTGAGGCTTCCTCTGACCGGGGGGGGCTCTTTTGCCCCCATCCGTAATTTTTGAACCATTGGAGCTATTATGACCAAATTTTCAAAGAATCATTATCTGACAAAGAGGAACAAAATGATATATGGTGTTGCCATAGCACCACAATATCACGTCATGATAACGTGTCATTTAAGGACATATGGTTATAAATAGCCTATCTTTCGAAACCTTTCCTAATCAGTTCAAAAAGCGACCGATATTCTTAAAAAATGACGATGACGTCACTTAAGTGAGCAGAAACGGGCAATATTTCTGTTTTTTTTAAGATGTGTATTTCTGCATGTCTTTTTTCGATAATCTTATTATCTTGCAGTAGACATATATTACGATGACATAATAGTAGACATATATTATAGTAGACATATATTATTATGATTGGCATGGTACCTTTAATATAGCATAAGTTTGCACCTGGACTCTTAATTAAAGTAATAATTTAAATCTTTCCCAAAAATGTTTTTTCTACTTTTTTTATTTAACATAGAGGAATTTGAAAAAGATTTTGCCAAATTTAGATGTTAGTTAAAAAACCCAGCGATTTTTATAATTATGTGACATCAGCATCCGCCATCTTGGACCCACCATCTTGGATTTAATGAAAGTTTTTTTTATTTTAATCAATAAAACTGGGTGGCAAAATATAAAGCTTTTTGACAATATTCAATCTTCGTGTCAATTGACAAAAAACCACCGCCCCTCTCTCCCTAAAATAGAGACGTACATTTTTATTGTTTTTTCAAAACTTGTTATAAAACGTTTATATGACATGGATTTACGTTGAGCACGTCGTATGTATAGTTGATCTTAACGACTTAAAGCGTTTCGCCTAATTTTCATTAAACCTCAAAACTTGGTTGCTATGGTTACCAGGGTACACATATCAAAATTTTGGTTTACACCAAACTGATCCCAGATAAATTTTAGAAAAAGTCATCAAATTTCAATGCTCTAGCTCTACTAGTTCAAAAATTATTACAGATCAAAGGTGCTGGGGGCCTCAAAAGCCCCCCCCCCGGTCTGAATAGGGTTAAAATCCTGTTTTTATTCAGGTTGTAATGACTTCGAAGCACTCGGAATGGAGAGCGGAAAAATCAAAGATAGTCAAATAACTGTGACATCATTGCTGCCTAACACGTCGGCACACATGGCGAGGTTACATAGCACCCCTGGGTGGGTACCGTTGACGTTATTGAAGCACATCAGCTCTACGCTCTTGATGTCACAAAACTATGTACAGCTGGACCTAAGAATGATCAGAGAGGTTCATATGGTAAGAGCCACATCTTATGGCAAGAGCCACGAGCCATGTTCTTATGGAAAGAACCATTTTCTTATGGCAAGAGCCATTTCAGATTTTGAATGTGATTCCAGAGTATATCAGGTCTTTGTCATATATTTCATATGCCAAGTAATATGGCTATCTATCAAACCAGAAAACCGACCTTTTACAAGGTGACCTGTATAACCAAACAGTCAGATGACTAAACAATCTATAAACCGTCCAGTCCATGAGCCTTTGGTAAGAAAAAAAAAAACGATTTGATTATATAATGTGCCAGCCCTTTTAGAATAAAGACTATTCAAAGATTATTGTATTGTATCTAACCAACAAATCTACAAACCGAACAGTCCAAAACCGGAAATGACCGAGTGCAACCAAACTGGCCCTATAAAAACCGAATTACCTGAAACAAACCGACCTACAGACAAACCGATAGCATACCGACCTACAGACTGACCATCTCGTTCCCAGGGCCTCTTTCGTTTTGATGCTGAAAATATTAAACAACCAAAACTCAAAACCGATAAACAATCAACAACTAACGGTACTCACCTGGACTTTCAAATGGTTTATATTTAATAAAAGTAGCCATTTTCTTTTTTTCAGGCCGTGCTAAGCGGTGTGCCAAAGGATAACACTATTCCAAGCAGTGCACCAAAAATATCTGTCAGCAAAAATGGGTTCTCCTGGAAGCTGCGAGAGAAGTCTCAGAAAACGGAGGTGATATGTCGATATTAGTATAACGCTAAAATTCGTTTGTATCGCGACCGCCAAGGTTCGGGAATAGCGCGTATTCACATATTCTTGAGTTTGCTGTCAAATTGTTTATAACACGACAGCAAAAGATATGTAATTATACACTGATTTGCTAGGCTAGCTAGAAGTTGCCATGAAGCAGGCGCGTGCGTGCGCAGGGTGCGCGCGCAACCCCCCTTGGTGACCAAGAAGTGTGTCATTTCTCATTAAAAAGAATCTTCAAAATAATATGCTGATAATAATAATAATAACAACAACAAGAACAAGAACAACTACAACAATAATCATAATAATAATGACGATGACGATGATGATGATGATGATGCATATCAAGAAAATTTAGCCAAAAATTGTCGTTTTTCCCAGACGCGGTCACTTCCATATAAGGAAACTAATATATTCCTTATTTGGAAAACCTGCACGATTCTTGTCATTTTTAAGGCTGCTGCACCGCAGGTGGTTCGCAAACTTTGTGAATTGTATCCAGAAGAGAAAAACAGTGACTGTAACCATTATAATGAATGGAGAAGGCCTCTAAAGAGAAACTAAAATTCCTCGGTACCAGACTCCTAAAACGACAACGGTTTCTTCGTATGATGATGATGATGATGATGATGATGATGATGATGATGATGATGATGATGATGAGCAGCCAATAACAGAATGTCAGCGTGATTTGAGCGAGATTTACGATAAAAAAGTGTGGATTTAAGGACGAAACGTGACCGATGATCCAAATCAGTTTCCTACCATTGACTTCGTTTTAATACCGTTGAGATGGAAATTCTAAACTAAGATGTTTCTTTTTTTTTTAATTATTTTCACGTATTTCGTATATTGTTCACCTTAATATATCAATAGAGACAAATAGAGAGCTTGGTGGCTACAACAGAAGACGGCGCGTTTTTTTTTCTTTTGTCCTTTCCATGGCCTTTTTGCGAGAATGCTTGGCTCGGTCAAGCGCCTGGGCACGAGGAAGAAACAGTTGGCAATTTTTCTTCCTCCCGAAGCTGGATTATCAGGCTGTCATTCTCGGCTTTGGGTAAGTTTTAACCAACGACTGCTCTTTGTTTCCGCTTCACCGTCGACAAAAGGCTGCTCTTCTTCTTCTTTCGCCTTCTAGCATCAAGAAGTGAACAATGGTCCGCTGATACTTGATGATTTTTGGAACCAATTCAAATCCCTTATTGAATATCGAGTCAAACCCTGATCTCTTATTCTCTCTCTTTTTTATACTTTTACATCAGCAACCATTACAACACCATTTTAAAGACGTTCCTATAAGATGTTCCTATAATGTTGAAATCTTGTCAATAAAATTTGTCTTGTGGCTACCAAAACAAAATTAGCCAACTTGAGAACAAGTTTTGATTTTTAAAAAACCTTTATTTTGCAGGGGCGGATCTAGGGGCGGGCCGAACGGTTCCCAGCCCCCCCCCCCCCTCCCCTTTGGTCAGATATTTGGCTCAAAAATAACAAGAAATATAGGGAAATCTACGGAAGAACAATGAATCCAGCCCTCCCTTTTTTAACCCTTGCTCCCCCCCCCCTTTTGGGACTGGATTCGCAGCTGATTTTAGGTTTTTCTGTTATGCTTTATACCCACTGCCATCTACTGCCACACTGATGGAATTTGAAAAAAAGCTACAAATATCAGTAAGACGGCTTTAAAGAATGCCGATCAACCACTCACTTTGTTTTTATATACATCGAAAAATAGGGTCTGTTTGCAAGGAAACTTTAAAATAACCATGCACGATTAAAGTCGAAAGTAGAAAGTAGAAATAAGGACAGTTACTTCCTGGAATTAGCCGATGGAAATGGATTCTTTGAGTTACTAGAAGTAGTGCGCGAGCATAAAATGGTAGCATGATTACCTTTCTTTAAACAAATCTGACCTCCCAAAGCCTCTCTTTCATTGTGTCAGTCAGTTTGTCAGCAGTTTGCCCTGCTGACTATTATCTCAACTTTCTAAATTTCTCCATAAATTGGGTCTATTCTTGAAAGCCATTTGAGATATATAGAAGCATTTTATTACTGCTATTATTACATAGAAATCCTTTTCTTGACCAACAGCTGTAACAAGAGGGACAATGGAATCTGAGACAAGACAAGTTACTGCCATTGTGGTAGGATGTGGAAACAGAGGCCAGAATTATTCAAGCTATGCTCTAGAATGTCCTCAACGATTAAAAATTGTTGCAGTTGCAGACCCAATTAAGTCAAGGAGACAAAAAATTGCTCGAATGTCAGGATTAACCAATGAGGAATTGATCGTGGATGATTGGGTTAAATTGTCTTCAAAGGGAACTAGAATTGCAGATTGTGTATTTATATGCACCCAGGATCAATTTCATTGTGGTCCTGCTGTTTCATTTGCTTCCCGGGGCTATCATATTCTGCTTGAAAAGCCCATGTCTGTTGAAGAAAAGGAATGTGAAGAAATTGCAATGGCTTGTCAAAAGGCTAATGTGATCCTTGCGGTATGCCATGTCCTCCGATATTTCCCACCTGTTTTGAAAATCAAAGAAATCATTGATCAAGGTTACATTGGGGAAGTTGTCACTGTTGATCATCGAGAAAATATCCTCTACTGGCATTTTGCACACAGTTTTGTTAGAGGTAATTGGAGAAATGTAAAAACATCAACATTTTCATTGATGGCAAAGTCTTGTCATGATATCGATCTCATAATGTTTTGGATGGGGGACAGAAAGTGTAACAAAATTCAAAGTTTTGGAAGCTTAAAGCATTTTAGACAAGACCAGAAGCCGAAAGGAGCAGGTCAAACATGTCTCTCTTGTCCTGAAGAAGTTGAGAGATTATGCCCCTATTCAGCTAAGAAAATCTACCTTGATAGATTGAGTCCTAGAGAAATCCCTCATTGGCCAATGTCTGTTGTCTGTGATGTTGAGGATCATCCCAAAGGTTATAGACATGCACTGACAGAAACATTGAAATCTGGTCCTTATGGAAAATGTGTTTATGAATGTGACAACGATGTTGTGGACCACCAAGTTGTAAACATGGAGTTTGAAAATGAAGCCACTGCAAGTTTCACCATGAATGCTTTCACCAAGGACATGCGGCGAGAGACCAGAATTTGTGGGACCAAAGGAGAACTGAGGTGGGATGGATCGAGTCATGGCCCTATTGAAGTCTTTGATTTCACTACCGGCAAAGGAGACCAAATATTTCCTGATCAAACTGTACCTGCAAGCACAAGACTAAGAGGACATGGTGGTGCTGACTTTTTCATGATTGATGCATTTATTAAGTCTGTTAGTTCAAATGATCAGTCCTTGATCCTTACTGGAATCAAGGACTCATTGAGAAGTCATAAGGTTGTTTTTGCAGCTGAAAGATCCAGACTCAACAACACCATTGAAACTGTTGATATTTAATTTGATAATGTATACACCTATGCCAAATGGCAGTTCTACAATAGAAATGTGCTTAAATGTAGTTATTATTTTTAAAAATAAAGCTGGCCAATAAACTCAGGCGATATGTCAGAACCATATATTAATTGCATTTAATGGTCATGTTTTATTTATATGTTTCTGAATTTGGACCAAATAAATTGGGACCCATGGGTTCTTTCGGTTGTAGAACTGCCATTTTTGTTAACCGTTTGCACTGACAGCGTTTTTAGAAATAGGCGTATGTACTATATAGGATATTGAATGGTAAAGCAACCAAATAAATTGTCCCTTGTTTTGGATGTTTTGGATATGGATTTTCATTTAGAGCCTTTTTTGTTACTTTTATGATTTTAAATTTTATGGTTTTTTTCTTTTTTTTTAAAAAAAATATAAAGATTGAAGGATTGTGTAAATGGGAAGAACCAGTGGATAATCGTTTTCTGGTCTGCACTAAGATATTTATTTCTGGGAAGGAGGGAGAGTAAGGGGTGGCTAGTTGCCAAATCTCACAGAGGGAGGGAAGGTGAGAAAATACACACACTGATTTCTGCCCCACAAGAACTAAAAAACAAGCACATTGTCAGTTTTCCTGAATTTCAGTCCTGACTACATTCATAAGAAAGCAGAAGAGGGAAAAGTTTGAACACCCCCTTAGGGATAGCAGTGAGTTTATACCCTAAACGTTAGGAGTCACCTCCTTCCCCTAATCCTGCATTTTAACTACACAGGGCTAAAATACTTAAGTATAAGAGTTGCTTTTGGGATGAGTTCCAACACAATTTTGTTTTTCTGTCCTCTCAATGACTCTTAATGCACTTTGTGCATGTTTTGAGTTCCTAATAAAAGTAAGAATGTGATTTAACCTTTTGTTAAATACACCGAAGCATTTGTGGGGCTGACTTCTTTTCAGGGGGTTAGAAGTTTCTACGCAGATGTAGATCTTGTAATGATTTTATCCAATCTTTCACCGAATAATAAATTGCCCACGGTAATATCACTCATACTCGAGCGTCAGGCGCTTTCCCAGAGCCGTAGCAGGCCACGTAAGATTGGGAGGGGTGGGGGGTGGGGGGTGGGCAATACAGAACCATTAAGAAAATGTTGGGGGGCACAGCCACGCTCCTCCTGGTTATTCCCATATAACTTTGGGGTAGATATAGGGGTAGCACGTGCCCCCTGTGCCCAACACCATGCTACGGCCCGGTTTTCAGCGACCGCAAAATAAGACAATTACACGCTCGGATCCGAAATACTTCACATTTATTTATCTCGGGTTGCGCACGATGACGTCACATGATTGGAAGTACAACTACGCCTACCACATAGAAAAAAATGATCTCGAGATCAAATATTTTATAAAAAAGACTGCTTGTCCCCAAATGTGACATGGGTGTAGATTTTTGGCGGTCAAGATCCATCATTATTTTTGTCTGTTAGCCCTTAACTATGAAGAAAAAGTTTTGGGGGTCTGGTACCGAGGAATCTTAGGTTTTTTAGATACTTTCTCCATTGACTAGAGATGGTCACAGTCACTGTTTTTCCCTTTTGATTACAAGTCATAAAGTTAACGAAGCACCTGCAGTACGGCAACCTTAAAAATAATCAGTAGTTTTTTTCCAAATAAGGAATATATTAGTCTCCTTATATGGTATGACCGCGTTAGGCAAAAAAAAAAAAACGACAATTTTTTGGCTAAATTTTCTTGATATTATACAGTCTAGTCACTGGCGCTTTTACAGGGTTGGCCCAGCGGCATAGCCAGGATTTTTAACAGGAGGGGGCCCAAAAGGGACTTTTCAGGCTTTTTCTCCTGTATTTTAAATAATGTCTCTTACATTTACTGTATTTTTCGCAGCTTAAGGGGGATGGGGCGGCCCCCCTAGGCTACCCCCCTGGCTACGCCCCTGTGCCAATGCTACATAGACCGTGAGGAAGCATGGGGTCTGGGACAAGCTTGTGCAACGTCCGAACCTCTACCTATCACAGATCAGAACGCCCGGGGCTAGACTTACTATTTCATTTGTTTTTCCTTTTGCAGCTTTTCCAAGGAACCAGTCCTGATTACGTGAACGTTGCCATAGTGATGAAAACCATTGCCAGGGGTCGTTATATCCGGGTCCTTCTACCCCCTTATAGGCCGCTTTCCAGTTCTGAGTACAACTATAGTTTGGAGGTGTACGCATGTAACGCTAAAACAAGCCACGGCGGAGGTAACTAAATTAATAACTCGGACATCAACAATATTTTAAAACTTGAAAACCGGAATTGAGGTGGTATACCATTTTTACTGGAATGCTTTCCCGGCCAGCCGATGGGAAGTAAGGAAACACGTGTTAAGGCTTGCCGAGTTAAGACCTAACATAGGGCCTCTACATTATTTTAGAACCTTCTGCTATTGGTGTGTCATCGCGGGCAGCCGTCCCAGACCCCCAGTTTACATCCCCGTCCATCCTCGATGCCATGCATGGCCCAGAACATGCGAGACTCGACACGTCAGACGCCGGTGGAGGGTGGTGCGCGTTGACCTGTGATCCGTCTGTCTTTTTGCAGATTGACCTTGCGAAGACATGGCAGATAGTTGAGGTCATTATGGTGCTGTAGAGAATGCAACAACACCTCACATTCTCCTAGGCTAAAAATGTTGACAAATATACGTAGCGCCTTATTGGGCATTACGATGTAAGAACATACGCAACATTATATCGTTTTATATTTCAGTGATGAATTTTCACGCGCGCTCATTGGTCAATACGGGTCACGTGCACATTTTCACAGGACAAATAACAGTCGATAACGTCCAGGCAAAGTGATATCTGTCCTGTGAACATTTTTGTGCAGTCAAAACTTGCTTTTCGTCTGCTCAATAACTCCTCAAAAAAACACCATGGTTTTCAAAACGCTATGAAGGCACAGAAAGAATGTTTCATTTCTTTTATAGAACTATCATCAAATGTATTTTTTTAGATAGAATTTATCCTGAAACGGGAAAGAAAAATCTATGACAAAGAACTTCACAACAGCGCGCGCTCATGGCGTCATTCCCGTGCACGTCAGCGGGCGCGCAGAAGACATTTCAAAATTGAAAACTTTTGCTTCAATTTCTATTCCAGCTCTCAGCAGAACAATAAGAAAATAGTCTAGGCGTAAATCCATCAGTTAAAATGCAAGTTTTGAGCTTGTAGTTTTTGCTCTAATGAAAAAAATTTGTTGCATGGATTGTTATCTTTCGCGAATGGCAAAAAATTCTAGTGCACGTCAACGCGCGTAGAATACACTTTTCGCATTTCCAGTGTAGTGACTGGGATAAAAAATAAATAAACCCCTTCTTTGTCTCGCTGAGATATCGGCGGATAAGGTCCGCGGATGAGAAATGGTCCTCAACATTTCACAGTTTCCTTCGAAGCTTAGCTTCTCGGCTAACTGTTTATTTTTCGTACCATTTCTCATCCTTGGACATTATCCGCCGATATCCCAGCCGCCAGAAGGGGTTTATTTACTAAATACACTATTTTTTATAAGAACCTTTTTTTATAAAAAATTTCCAGCCTAAGATTTTATCAAATTTTAAGAACATGCTAAGAACATGCTGATGCTCAGATAGCCGGGTTTTTTTTCTTATTTTAAGTCCTGATACGCTCTAAAATGTTGAATCAAATTGTGCTCTTAGTAACAACCTTATTATTGCTACACTTTTTTTTATAAGAACATTTTTTTATATAAAAGCGTCCAGCCTGAGATTTGCTGAGAACATGCTGAGAACATGCCGAGGCTCAGATAGCAGAAACATTTTTCTCTTTTAGTCCTGATGCGTTCTAAAATGCAGAAGAATCAAAATGTGCTCATAGTAACAAGATTGCCATTTCCGGCACCAAATTAAAGTCTTGAGGCAGGGTGTCCGAAATAGCGAGAGTTGACTGAATTCACGTGATTTACATTCCTAAAAAGAGCATTTTATGCATTCGTAGATTGAGACTCAAGGCTTGCACGGAACAACGGGAGTTTTTCGTGGAATAAACTCCTATTCACTTTCGACAAGTCTGGACGGGGTAGCCTGGATCCAATTTTCACAGAATGGTAACACAAAGGTGCGGTTTCATGTAACTGAATAAAAACTTACATGATAACGTAGCTGATTACACAGGCCCGTACCCAGGGGGGTGCAGGGGGTGCGAACGCACCCCCCACACAACGGCCGAAGGTCCACTTTCGGTTCTCAATAGAAGTGCTATTTGTAGACAAAACTATAAAGCATAAGCTAGATCACTCTGTTTTGTAGCCAATTCCGACAATAAACGTCCCGTGGAGATACTGCAAAGGCATACAAAAATACCCTTTCTCTTTTTCGGGGGTGGTAAGATTTTTATCAGAGAACTCAAAGAAATGTCTTAACTTATTTTTATCAATTGCTTCTGATGTTTCTCTTCTCTTAAAGATCTTTCTCGGAAACTTCGTGGAAAACTTGTCAACTAAGCACAAGCTTCTCAAGCCCCTCACAGCCAAATACGTCCGATTCGAACCCAGGACCTGTAGTCAAAGAGCGTGCATGCGAGTTGAACTATACGGTCACGTGGACGGGGAGACTGGTAATAAACTTATAAATTAGACGTAGGACGGAACAACGACGTAGACGGACGATGGAAAACTAACAATAACGACGACAACATCCATAACAGCATAGCCACTCGTTCTTTTTGGAATTCCTGTAGTTGGTCTTGGGAGAAGAGGGTCTGGAACCCGAAAAACGCTAGGGACTGGGATGGTGATTCGGTTGTTGTGCAGTGGTGAATTTAGGTTAGGTTCCAAAGGCTTTTTGCTTTCGTTCTTATCTTGATACTCTTTTTCCCTCAGAAACGCCTAGCGTCTGGCTTCGTTCAATGTTGCTGAAGAAATCAACCAATGAGATGTTTGTTTGTAAAGCTGAAACGCCAAGGTACGGATGACGTTTCTATGTATATTTATTGATCGGTGTCATCGTGATTGTCGTCATCGGCTTCATCATCTTTATCATCATCTTTGTTATCTTCATCATCATTATCGTTTGTCATCGTATCATCATCTTTATCTTGGGTCGTTATCAACATCTTTTCTTATTATCCTCTTCAATTGTAACATTAATTGATAAATTTTTTTGTTTCAAAAACATAAAAAGACAAAAGCCACACTGTTTATACAGCAAGGATGGCGGAACTGGCTGGAATCGTAAGTCCAAATTGATACTCTTTAGAATACACGATCAAGGAGAGCGTATAACTTTTATTAATTTTGCACCTTTTTTATTCAGTACTCTTTCTCTTTTTTCCAGCGATATTTCCCAAAGTGATAAACATCATCGCCTATGACCCGAGAGAGCAGATCTTGTATGGCTTGTCATTCCAGCAAAAGTATATGAGAAGCAAGGACAACGGTGTGAAATGGACATCGCTGCCTAACCGGAAGTGGAAAGTCACGCGAGATAGCCCATCACTCATAATCGGATTAGAGATCCCGTTTGTACCGCTGACCAAGCAGACCTACACTGTACTTGAGCCGCTAGTTCAGCTGACCAGTAACGCGGGCGACATCTGGACCGGTGAGAGATAAGTATATGTATTGTTGGCTGTTTGTTTAAAGAATTTCACTGAGCCTTGCTCCTTCTTTCCATGTGAATATTCATTGAATCTATTCATTTTGATAATTCTATTTGTAGGAACATGTTCTAATACTTGATTAAACTGAATGCCTTTGCATTGCCGAAAGTTTTTATTACGATGGCGGTCTGTTTCAAAATTTTAGATTAAGCTATTGCTCGAATTGTTCCTCTATTTTTAAAGCGCTCAAAAAATCGAACAATGCTCGAATGTACTCGCTTTCTTATTATCTTACTTGCGATGGATGACAAAAAGGCTCTTAAAAGACAGCAATAATGTTGTCTGAAGGACTTTTATTATGTAACGCAAGCTTTGTATTGACTCAGCGAATCAGCTTGGTGTGTATCACGCGGCAAGTGGTGGGACGCCATCTCTAGTCTTGTCCTTCGAGCCTTATGCTGAAGGTATGAACACAGGCGTGAGGTAAATCAAGGGCCGCCTATTTAAGGCAGGTAGAACGGGTTTTCGGGCTATCGGGAACGGGGTTTTAGTAATCAGGAACAGGTACGAGAACTTTACGTGAAAACGGTTTTTATTTCCAATCTAAATCTAGTTTGGTACTTATTCCAAACAAGGTTATACGAGTTACAGTCTTTCCCTTATGAAGACACACAGTGTCTTTTCCATGACATTACATACAATATCGCCACACATTCCGCAAATAAGCAATGCTGAAAGGAATTGACTCATATTCTATATCCAGTGCAGCAAATCGATAAAAAAGGTAAAAATATTATATGAACAGGCGTGTACCATGGGGGGTGCGCAATCATAGTCTTCATATAGTATTCCTTAATAAGAAATGACCCACTTTTTGGCCGGCCCCCTAATTGAGAGCGCTTGCTTACACCAGAGATATCTCAAACGAATGGCTATAGGAAAACAGCTGTCATTATACTTTCAACTTATGTTATTTTTTTGGCGCACTGGAGAAGGAATCTGAATCAATTCCTTTGTGCGATCGAGGGAGTATTGTGTAGAGTCGCCTAGTGCGATTGACGTGGTTCACGGAATCTCTGTGCTATGACATGCGTTTTGAAGAGGCGGAATTTGGGATATAAAATAATAGATATAAATAGATCATATATTTAGATGATATGCATTTCTTTTTGGTCTCATTTCTTGAATGATTCGACCCTAACAGTGGCACACAGTAAACCTTAAACTTCGCAAACTAGATGCTCAGTAACTGATGATATAGTCTCGATATAGCCCCTTTAACATGTGTTCGCTCTCAGGACTGACGCTTGACATATGCCTCGTCGCGTGTGTTCACGGAAGATGCGAGAAGAAGCCCAAAGCGGGATTCCTGTGTCACTGCAAGCCTGGTTACCAAGGCAAATCGTGCACTGAAGGTAAGGTTATAGCACCTAGACAGCACGATTTGGTCGTATGCAATTTGCTCGCGCCATTTCTACAGATAGAGTTGTAAAGTGTAAAACCATCTGCGACTTCGCTACAATGCTCGACTGCTACAAGTTGTAGGCGGCTCGCAGCCCCCATCCCCCCCCCTTTGGACACGCGACTGGGTACTTTGTTGCTTTGTTGTTTGGTCCGACAAATAATTTGCGACGTGTTACTCAAAATTAGCCCGGTGACATCACGAAAACTAGCCAGATCCTCAACTTAAAATTGCCTTGTCTAGGTTCACGCACCTAAAGCTATAAACATATACAAAAGCAAAAGCCTAAACTTTGACCGCGATAAAAAGGACGTTTAATGAATCACTAAAAATTGACAAAAGTGTAAATCATATTTTCTGTCTGAGCCCTGGATAATGGCCCCTCTGCCTTCTAGCTATCGACTACTGCGCCACCGCGGGATACCCCTGTGTGAACGGAGCCACTTGCACCAATAAGCCCTGGCACTACACGTGCGAATGCGTACAGCCATATATGGGCAGCAACTGTGAAGGTATTGTATTTATTATACCCATATATGGGAAAACCCAGCGAGTACGTACAGCCTTATATAGGCAGGAACTGTGAAGGTAAAGTCTTTACTATACCCATATATGGGCAAACCCAGCGAGTACGTACAGCCATATACGGGCAGGAACTGTGGAAGGTAATGTCTTTTCTATACCCATATATGTGAAACCCAGCGAGTACGTACAGCCATATACGGGCAGGAACTGTGGAAGGTAATGTCTTTACTATACCCATATATGGGCAAACCCAGCGAGTACGTACAGCCATATATGGGTAGGAACAGTGAAGGTAATGTCTTTTCTATACCCATATATGGGCAAACCCAGCGAGTTCGTACAGCCATATATAGGCAGGAACTGTGGAGGTAGTCTTTTCTATACCCATATATGGGCAAACCCAGCGAGTTCGTACAGCCATATATAGGCAGGAACTGTGGAGGTAGTCTTTTCTATACCCATATATGTGAAACCCAGCGAGTACGTACAGCCATATACGGGCAGGAACTGTGGAAGGTAATGTCTTTACTATACCCATATATGGGCAAACCCTGAGTGCGTATAGCCATATATGGGCAGGAACTGTGAAGGTAATGTCTTTACTATACCCATATATGGGCAAACCCAGCGAGTGCGTACAGCCATATATGGGCAGGAACTGTGAAGGTAATGTCTTTACTATACCCATATATGGGCAAACCCAGCGAGTACGTCTTCACAGTTCCTGTCCATATATTGCTGTACATACTAGCTGGGTTTTCCCATGTATGGGTATCACAAATAAATTACCTTTAAGTTTCCGAAGCGCTAGCCGTAAGCGTGCTCGGCTAAGAAAAAATACTTTTCTTGGTTTATAATCAGAATTTTTCCTGTTAACAAGCTCTTTTCCTTGTACCCTTGATGTTTTAATGCCTTTTATAATTTGATTTTCAGTGTATAACTTCTGCCATAACGATCCTTGTGTTAACGGAGGCACGTGTACCAACCTTGCCAGTAACTATAGCTGCGCATGCGTCACACACTACTATGGTCCGAACTGCGAGTGTAAGTTTGCTTGTACACACCTATATTACAGTACTATTACAGAAAAAAACGGCTAATTATGTGAACGAAGTGCTTATGTGATTAAAAGGTGATAAATTGGTGAAAAAAGGGGAAAAATATGTATTACCTTTGACGGGTTATAGATAACTTTTTTTCCGTTCGTTAATATATATTGAGCTCCATCAATTATTTCGTAGAACACGATGATGGTGATAATGGCGATGATATTGACGATGATTAAGATGACTTTGATGTGGTAGTGAACTTTCATAATGGCGATGACGATGAAGATGATAGTGACGATGACCATGATGGCGATGATGGTATGATGATGATGATGATGATGAAAGTGATGATGACCATGATGGCGATGATGAAGATGACCACGATGGCGATGATGATATGATGATAGTGATGATGACGATGATAATGATGGCTGTACTAATTATTATGGTAGTGGTTGTAATGGTTTATGACAATGATGGTGATGATGACCATGATGGCGATGATGATGATGACCATGATGGCGATGATGATGATGACCATGATGGCGATGGCTGTATTAATCATAATGGTAGCGGTAGTAATGATTATGATGGTGGTAGCCTGCGTAAGAAGCGTTTCAGTGGGTTTTCAGCGGAAGAATTATCGCCGCGCGGATAATGGGGACTAAAAGTGGGGAGAGAGGAGAATTAGTTTTCTTCTCTCTCCCCCAATTTTTCGCGCGGCCATACTCTTCGCACGATTTTTATTTCCGTCTTACGGTCTCTATTGCCGCTGAAACCTCACACAAACGCTTGTTACACAGGCTACGATAGTTGTGGTGTTAATCATTAAAAAGATGTTATTGATCGCTTGCAGTATCCCCATGTACTACCTTCCCTTGTCTCAATGGCGGTACATGCATAGTCGGCGGGAGCGGGTATTCCTGCATTTGTGCCCGGTACACTGGGGGAGACAACTGTCAAAACGGTAAGTCACTATTCATTCTCGGATATTACACCGACAGATTCCAGAGATGTAGCAGCCCGCTCGTAAGGCCTAAAGTAATTGGCTGGATTACCTCATTGTTCTACTTTTATTCCATTCTTTTGTCTGTGGTGCATGAATCCAATGTGGTGAAATCTTCTGAGAGCTGCTGAACAACCCACGGATACACTTAGTGTGGTTCATAAAAGATCCCAATATACAGATCTAGATCTACCTAGAATCAGCATTTTATGTCAAAATCCTGCTCAACAGGACTCCTTCTAGCGCTTCGCATAACCGCACGTCACTCCACTGAAACATTTGTCTACACGCCTGGCAAGTACGACAAGATCGCCTTCACTCCTACCAGTGACGTCATCATTCAGTCCCTGTGTACATACGGGGCCTTGGGCGCCCCCAGCTTCTACCAGAATCTCACAACGAGGCTGCGTATTCCTGAGACCGACAATGTTCTGCGCATGACCAATAGTATTCAACATATGCAGGATAGCATCTTCGCATGTCCCTGGTTCGACCCCCCTTTTCATGCCGTCGCGGGGACGTCGTACATAGGAGAAGCCCTCGCGCACAACAATTTTGTGATTGCCAAGGGCATTTTAGGTTTACCATCACAAACGTATTCCTATAGTGATGGTAGCAAGTCGGCAACGATAAATTACGCCACAGTATCGGCTGCTGAGTTTGCGGATTCAAGCGGTGGGGACGTTAATGAAGGCGGGATTGCTGGGTTTCAAATTTCGTTGTATACGTGAATATTTGCGTAAACAGCGCCATTTAGCCCGTGGCCTGGCCTGGCTAAAGGTGTTGTGGATCTGATGCCGACTTGTCTGTATTTACACGGATTTTAAGACTGATTGTATATGGGTATCAAAGCCTCAATCTTTGCTCTTGTTTATTTTCGGGTCTCAATGTTGTACCCGATGACAGGTGCGTACCTAGGATTGGCCGTAGGGGGGGAGGGGTGCGCAGTCATAGGTATCAGATGTAAAAAGCATACGATTTGAAGATTTCTTACTAAGAAATGACCCACTTCTTGGCCGCCAAGAGGGGGGGGGATGCGCAGTCATAGGTATCATATGGAAAAAGCATACGATTTGAAGATTTCTTAATAATAAGAAATGACTAACTTTTTGGCCGCTCAGGTGCGGTGCGCGCGCACCCCCTGTGTACCCCCCCCTGTGTACCCGCCTGGATGATGCTGCTGAATTATAACCAACAATAATTGGATAAAATTGGCTAAAGCTCACAGCCTTGCTGTGCTTAATATCATGCTGTTTTTGTACAAACAATAAAATGATTCTAAGAATAAAGCCTTTGGAACCTGTATTAAATAGAAAGTAATACTACTTTTTAGTAGTCGTAGCTCTAGTGTTTTAAAGAGAAGTTCGCGTGAGATAGCATAGATAGACAGCATACAACTAAACCCATGTTATTAAAAAAAATGAAATAAAAAACAAGCATACCTTGTCATTATACGGACAAATCAGTGTTGCATTGTCCTTAAAGTCCAAGCACGTCCTGAAAAAGGCGCCGGTTGACTACACGTACAAATTTCAAAATGTCTATATATTTTTTTACGGTAGGCGTAATTTAGTACCTTGTAGCCTGATGGCTTAACAGGAGATGTTTGGTTGGACGTGAAGTCCTATATATATGTCCTTTTTTCCTATATCAATGGGCCGTTCTTCAGGTGATGTTTTCCAAACAATATACACGCAAAAGCGATACTTTGGTAAATCTTTGCTTGTTTTGTCTTGTAACTTTTTGGAAACAAAAGTGCAGAATGGCTTCAAACAATCCCCAACTTGGCATAGACGCTGAACTTCAAATTGAAAGTACACAGAGCCCCCGCGAAGGCTTTAGAAATTACACAGAGCCCCCGTGAAGGCTTTAGAAATTACACAGAGCCCCCGTGAAGGCTTTAGAAATTTCACGGGGCCCCCGTGTAGGCATTGGAATAGCCCATTGCTGAGTGACCTTTTATGGTTGCCCCTTTGGGCGTAAAAGATGCGGCTGCTTTGATTTCGGCCCTTTACAACTACGGTAACTAGGCCCATTACTCTATTAAGTGTCACATTTTACTGCCGCTTTGGGTGGCAGTCGAGGCGACTTCGACACTACTGATTTACTACTTGGATGGCCCTCGACGCTTATGAATTTCAGTTACAGGTCAACTATACTGTCTGACCCATATATCTCTAAGCGTCACTTGATTTTGCTAACGCTTTGGATGGCTGTTGAGGCGACTTCGACAAGGTGCTTTGCCCTCGACGCTTATGAATTTCAGTTACAGGTCAACTATACTGTCTGACCCATATATCTCTAAGAGTCAGTTGATTTTGCTAACGCTTTGGATGGCTGTTGAGGCGACTTCGACAAGGTGCTTTGCCCTCGACGCTTTTGATTTCGGTAACTGGTCAACTATACTGTCTGACCCATATATCTCTAAGCGTCATTTGATTTTGCTAACGCTTTAGGCGGCAGTTGACGCGACTGTGGCAAAGTGCTTTGCCCTCGACGCTTTTGAATTCCGGTAACTGGTCAAGTAGACTGTCTGACCTATATATCTCTAAGCGTCACTTGATTTTGCTAACACTTTAGGCGGCAGTTGAGGCGACTGTGACAAAGTGCTATGCAAGGCCGCCACCTCTCGTGAGTTGAGCGCCGAGGATGTTAGGAATGCTCGAGAAGGCTCGTCTCGATCAATTGTTCCTCGGTGTGCCATTGATACACGGTCCGATAGCGGCGACTTCGGTGGTACGATCTCGCCGGAAAAATTAAAGCCCTGATCCGAACCTGATGTGCTTCGCGAATCGCTCAAATCAGAATCCGATTCAGAATCCAGCGCGGACGCCAGGCCTTTGAAGCTGAAAGGCGTAAACGAGAATGAATTGAGCCTCGGAGACCCGGACAGACTGTCGCAGCTTTTACTCATTTTTCGCTTATTTTCGAAAGCTTTCGCTTTCTTCTTGGCCTTTCTTTCGCGATCTCGTTTCTTCTTTTCCTTATCGACTGTGGCATAGATCGATGGCAGAACTTCAATGCTCTTGGAATAGCAGGAATTCAGGTAAACAAAGTTAGGAGACATGCTGGTCTTGTTAACAGCCTTTGTGCTGTCTGTGCTTTTCTTGGAAAACAACTTCTCCTTGAATGCTTTGATTGTATTGCTCTTACTTCCGTAAGCGGGAAGCGTTTTTCCGCGCGCGGGGAGGGGAGGTGGAAGACGCTCCTCCGTTAAGGTGCTAGAGCTTGCAGCATCCACAGGATACCCGTCAAGCTTGCTGTAATCACCGCTACTGGAGAAATCAGGGGATGACGGTGAGCCTGTTCTGTTGCTCAGCGTCCTCTCGTCGGCTTCAGGCGAGACCTCAAGCGGACATGTTGGGGGGTCCCGTCTCCAGTAATCAGGGGTACCTCGCAAACTCTTCGAGAAAGAAGACAGGTCACGTGATCAAAGTTTCATCTTACCCTCGGACCATTTGCATAATACTACTCAAAGCGGAGGCTAAGTGCGCCATGAATATAAATTCAACATGGCTGATAGAGAGAAATGCTAGTCGCCAATTCCCACCGCAAGAATTAAATGAGACTAATGTGAAGCATCAATTTTAGTTGCAAAAACTTTTTGCAAGATGATACTGTAGGTGATCTTTCGACAAATCTACTGGGTTTTGTACATACCTGGTTACTTCAAGTCAACTTTTATCGAGTCATCCTACGAGCAGTAGAATAACCAGTGCTATACGTTTGATTTCTCTAATTTTTGTGATTTCTCAAATGAAGGGACAATAACCTACAAGCTCCTTTGCTCCACACTAAAAAGAGTACAAGCAAGTTGTAATTCTACCGAAAATGAACTACAGTACTTGTTAAGGCCGGTTTAGACAGAACGATTTAGTCGTATGCGACCTGTCTACGTGTTAGCCCTGAATTAGGTTCGAAATTTCGAGCATCGTAGCGTAGTCGTTGGCAGATTCACCCTCTATGACTTGAGTTGTAGAAGTGTCGCATACAACTTAATCGTGGTGTCTCAGATTTCATGCAACACTTACATTGTTTATCTTTCGTACGATAGTCGGATCATAATTAAAACCCCCCTACCCAATGCAAGTCATAACCTCCCTTAAAAAAAAACAGCATAACGTGTTGCATAACAAAGTAAATACGCCTTGGCCATGCTCCCTTGTCCATACGAGCCCACTTACGGAAGTTGGTATATGATTGTAGCTGCCAGCTGACCGTGAAAGGTTGCGGGAACTCTCCTTGAAGCTCATACTGACCATTGACCTTGCGTGATCCAAGGTGTCATAATTTGTCGGCCTGGCTGTGCTTCCATCTGTTTGAGACCCGAAGCTTGAGTGCCTGCTGCTAAAAGGGTCCTGTGACGGGCTGAAGCTTCCAAGACTCCGGGCACTACCGATACTGTCTGAGCGGTCGATGCGATCATAACTACTCGGAGGCTCATCTAAAAAGTGAAATATTAGAAAAAAAGGAATTCTTATGATTCGAGCTCGGATAGCTCGAACTAATCTCAAAACTTAGGTGCTATCGTTTCTTCGTTTCTACTCCAGCAGCTCCTTGTTTTTGGTCTTATTAAATAATGTCAACCAACCAATTCTTTATTATTGTTTACAATCGAAAACACATCGGTTTATTTTTCATTAATATTTGTTTCAGAGCATCTCTGTCATGAATTAACCGATGAAAGTGGGTTCTTTGAGTGAGCGATTATTGTGTGTATAATAACCTTGGTTATCCTTTAATTAGCACACGAACTTTCCATAATAAACCAACAACAACTTGACAGGCCGTTCGCCTCGGAACATGTGAGTCACCTGAGCCTACACTATTTACAGCGGTCTACTTCCTGACACAGGTATCCCGGTCAGTATATGACACTTCCTCCTTCCTAGCTAAAGCATACTACAGTACACCAATGATATGTGTGTCTATGTGTCCCAGTCCTGGTGAACTCAACAAGTATTGCAACAAGGACCTTATTTACAAAACATAGTCATTTAAATGACTTGGGGCTTGTCGAACTCTCGTAGGATAGCGGCTCTCTGTAGTAGCAATAGGCACTGACTGAGTATCGTCTGGTGTCGCTGCAACTGGCTCGCATATGGGGGTGGTGGATGTCGGTGGCACCAGACTTCCTATTGGAACTGTGTCTACAACGGCCAGCTCCATTGGACCTAAGGAGATATTAGAATTCCCCCTAGGCTTCTCATTGACGTCTGTGTCTGCCTCTCGCTTCAGCTAATGGTCAATGTGTCTGCGCACAAGTCTACCGTCTATGAGCTCAACTTCATACGAAAGAGGACCAGTTACCTTGGAGATTTTACCTTTGAACCACCTGACTCCATGTCCAAAGTTCTTGGCTCTTACCAAGTCCCCTGCTGTAAATGCTCTCAGTGGTGTCTTCCCATCGTGATATCTCTTCATATTACTCTGGTTGTCCCTGACTCGACCTCGGAGAGCAGGGTGTAACAAGTCAAACCTTGTTTTCAACTTCCGGCCGTTTAACAGTTCCGCTGGGCTACGACCGGTTGTCGTGTGAGGTGTAACACGGTATTGGAAGAGGAATCTCTGCAGTTTTGTGGTCAAATCTCTTCCAGGCGTTCTCTCTATCCCTTCCTTTACTGTCTGCACGGTTCGCTCTGCCTGCCCATTGCTGGATGGGTGTAGTGGCGCAACCGGGATGTGCTGGATGCCGTTCTTACTGAAGAATGTTGACAGTTCTTCCGAGATAAGGTTAGGACCATTATCCGATACAGCAACATCTGGAATACCGTTCCGTGCGAATCATTCACGCAGCTTGTCTATGGTTGCTTGAGATGTTGTTGACTTCATCAGGTATGTCTCAATCCACTTGGAGTAAGCATCAGTTATAACCAGTAACATGTGACCTTCGACCGGCCCACCGTAGTCTAGGTGGATCCGCTTCCAGGGACCATCGGGATATTCCCATGGGTGCGATGGAGCTGATGGCGGGTTTCTTCTCCGGTCCTGGCAAACATCACATCTCCTCACTATCTCTGCTAGCTCTTCATCCATTCCGGGCCACCAAACATAACTCCTGGCCAAGGCCTTCATCCGATTGATGCCCGGATGTGCAGAGTGGAGCTCTCGCTTGACTTGATCTCTACCATCGGGTGGAATTATAACTCTCGCACCCCATAAGATACACCCATCTTGGACGCTTAACTCGTCTCTCCTCTTGCGATAGGGTGTAAGGGCTGGATCTGTGTCATCTGTCGGCCATCCGCGTAACAGGTACTCATGTACATGTGCGAGTACAGGATCTTTCCTTGTCCAATGGCTGATCTGCTCTGAGGTCAAGATAGAGCAGTCTTCTAACTGTTCTATCATCAATACTCTGTCTTCAGTACGCGCTTTCACAGGTAAAGGCAGTCGGGACATACAGTCTGCATTGGCATGCTGATTTCCTGCTCTGTACTTCATGTGGTACTGGTATGCCCTCATCAATATGGACCATCGCTGAATTCTGGGCGATGCCATGACCGGTGTCTGCTTCGCCTCATGGAACAGTGACAGTAATAGCTTGTGGTCCGTGATTATATCAAAATCTCGACCAAACACATACTTGTGGAACTTCTTTAGCCCGAAGACGACGGCGGCTCCCTCCTTGTCTAGTTGGCTGTAGTTCTTCTCAGCATCGCTAAGGGTGCGACTTGCAAACCCAATAGGTCGTTCGGAGCCATCCTCCATGATATGGGATAGGACTGCGCCTAGGCCATACTGGGAAGCGTCACAATGGAGTACTAGTGCTCTTTCGGTATCATAGTGTACCAAAAGTCCTGCTGAGAGAATCATCTTCTTGGTTAGTTCAAAACATGTTTGCTGTTCTGGTCCCCAGTGCCACTTCACCCCATGCTCTAGGAGCTTGTGCAGAGGGTGAAGGACCTGGGACAGACCCTTCAAGAATTTACCGTAGTAATTCAATAGGCCTAGGTATGCCTTCAGTTCCGTGACGTTCTCCGGTGTCTTGGCCTTAACTAGTGCCTCAACCTTGTCCTTGACTGGAGATATGCCCGTCTTGTCAATCTGATGACCCAGGTATACAACCTTGTCCTGCATAAACACACACTTCTCTCTCTTAAGTCTCAGTCCTGCCTCATCAAGCCTTGCTAGGACCTTCTCTAAATTCTCAAGCGATTCAGCAGTGCTCTCACCTGTCACAAGGATATCGTCTAGGTATACAGCTACCTGCGGTATTCCATGCAGCAGTTCTTCTATGGCACGTTGGAAGGCCGCTGGGGCGCTGGCGACTCCATACGGCAGACGTTTATACTGAAACATACCCTTCACCGTGTTGATGGTTGTGAACTTCCTGCTATCTGGGTCAAGTTCAACCTGAGAATATGCATGAGAGAGATCAAGCTTATGATAGATAGTTCCTCCTGCTATTTGAGCAGTCAACTCCTCCAAGGTGGGTATTGGGTACTGCTCGACCTTGGAAACCTTGTTAACAGTGACCTTATAGTCCCCACACAGTCTAATCTCACCGTTAGGTTTCAGTACTGGGACTACCGGCGCTGCCCAGTCTAAATGTCTGATAGGCTCTATCACATCCTGTTCCACGAGTCGGTCAATCTCTGCAATTACTTTGCTCTTCATAGCAAATGGGAGTGAGCGCGGTTTGTAGAAAAGTGGCTTTGCGCTGGGGTCAACAATAATCTTAGCTTGCGTGCCTTTCATCTTCCCCAATTCGTCCCTAAAAATATCTGGGTGCCTTTCAAGCACAATCTCTAGGGTCAGGGTTTCCTTGAGGTGGTTTACACTTATCACGCTAAGCTGCTCTACTACATCCCTCCCGGCAAGATTAACCCTCTTGTGATTTGTAACGACAACTGAGGTGGTGCATGAGTTGCCATGGTAACTGACAACAGTCTCAATAGTTCCCAGGACTTTCAATTTGTGTCCTGTAAAAGAAGTTAGGCCTAACTCAGATGACTTCATTTTGTGGAAACTTGGCAGAGTTTTGGCGGTTTCTTCCGAAATTAAGGTATAGGGTGACCCTGTATCTATTTCAAACTCAATTGGCCTCCCGTCTACTTCTAGGTTTACAGTGATTGGTGGAACTTTATTTCCTGGGTTCCTAATGTGATACATTCCCTCGGGACCCCCTTCACTATCTTCATCTTCACTGAAAACTTCTTCTTCAACATGGGTAATGGTAGCCCCGGACCTGCATGCACTTTTTGCATGGCCTTTCTTCCCACATTTGTAGCAATTCTGATCTTTAAACCAGCATGATTGTGGGTCATGGGAATTTCCACATCTGTAACATTCTCCCCCTGATTTGTCTCCTGACATGGGTGTCTTTTGGGACCCCTTAACCTGCCCCCTTTTGTTTTCATAGTTACCCCTCTGTCTAGTGGGGCCTCCCTTCCCTTTAGGCTTTTGGGAGTAGTGCACTTGGTTTACTGAGGGCTCCTCTTGTGCAACACTTTTCTGCATTTCTCTAACATTGCGGCGTGCCGATTCATATGCCTCTGCGATCTGGAAAGCCTTATCGAATGTTAGGTCTCCATCTGGTGTGGATAAGATTTTCTGTTGGATTTCTGCATCATTTATGCCAGCGATAAATCTGTCCTTCATGGCTCGGTTAAGAAATCCTCCGAAATTACATGGAACTGCTAATCTCCTGAGTCCCGCAACATACATCATGACACTTTCATTACTTCTCCTAATTCTCGAGTTAAAGTAAAGACTCGCGCTCGCTTCGGAAAGCTTCGGTTTAAAGTGATGTTTCACTGCCTTGGTGATAAACTCAAATGTTTTGTCCGCCGGTTTCTCCGGTAAACACAAACTTTTGATTATGTGGTACGCTTTTGGGCCTACGTTGGCACACAAAATGCTCACTTTGAACTTGTCTTCTGTTATTTTGTTTGCAGCAAAATAATGTTCGTATATTTCTATAAACTCCGTCCAATTGTGTTCGGTCTCATCAAAAGCAAAGAGGTTGCCATACAACGCTGCGGTCGCCATATTTCATGGAACAAACTCACCGGATTTTCGATTCTTCGTCGGGTTTCTTCGGTCCCAATTTACCACTAGCGCCTTCTTCTTGACTTATTTTCGGTTTTTCTCTCGTCGCCACGTATAATAACTTTGGTTATCCTTTAATTAGCACACGAACTTTCCATAATAAACCAACAACAACTTGACAGGCCGTTCGCCTCGGAACATGTGAGTCACCTGAGCCTACACTATTTACAGCGGTCTACTTCCTGACACAGGTATCCCGGTCAGTATATGACAGTGTGGGAGCGGACATGACGGGAAAACAGGTCATAAATTTCTCTATTTCTCTACTCTCCCTGAGTCCATACATTGCACAGGACGATCAAGAAAAAAATATCTTTAAAAGCCAAAATCGAGGTATGTTCATTAAGGCCTCCGTTATTTGTGTATTGAACTGATTGTAAGAAATTATGTCTTCTTTCTCTATCTCGAGTTGCGCATTGTCCAGGCTTTTCCGTCATGTCGTGGGAGCGTAAAGTGGCGGCGTGATTGACGCATTGTCACCAGTTTAATTCCGGTCGATTAAGTAACAATCTCCGATGATTTTTAACGGAAAACACGAAAAATATTTCAAAATATTGAAAGCAATATTGGAAGGCATAAAATGCCTGACCCTGTATTACACGCTAAAATCCCCTTTCGACCAAACCCCTACAAAGAATAGTAAACGGTAATACAGTTTTAAAGAAATATAGTAGATTAGTAGAATATCTGGTAAAGCATAAAGTTGCTCGGACACATCTATGGAATTCAAGAAATGGGAAGCGTAGTATTTGTAGACGCTGGAGTTTTATTTCGGCGAGAAAACCAGGAGTTCATTATAAGACGTTTGGACAAAATGGTTGACAAGAACGCGGATTTAGGATTTTCCTGCCTTAAAAAACTCCAACGTCTACAGAAGACTTCCAAGAAGGGATTAAACATATGACCCTATAGATCTGCCTCACATGCATGTGTAGTGCAAATAAAGACGAGTATTGAATATAATTTCTGATTTTTACTCACTTGTAATTGCCCTTGGTGCACTGGCAGACATGTCCATACTACGCACAGATCCTCCACGTTCAAAGGGCGTGTCTGTTGGAGGAGAAATGTGACTTTCATATGGTAGCAAATACCAGCTTGTATTAAAAATAAGTGGTCTTAAGTTTAACACAAATTTAATAGCTTAAGAGCAGACCTGGGCTGAAGGGTTCCAATTCCCCCTCCCCCTACAAGAGATAGTTCTACCCTTTTTCTGTAATTTAGCTCCAACTCCTTTATCATGCATTTTCAGCATGACTACATTACTAAAAGGTTGGTCCTTGTCAACAATAGCCAATGCTTTCTGTCTGACCTCAGGCTAGTATGAGTGAATTAGATGGACACTATTGTGAATTAAGATAGGGTTGTCGGGCTTTACTTTGTTAACAAAGTGAGTGGAGAAGATGGCACACTTCTCAGAGAGTGAGGCAACAACAGCATTATCTAAAGCAGCAGTGTATGGTGAGCCAGGCCAAACGATGGACATTGCCCTTTTGGCTCACTTTTAAGGGCATCAGGGAGGTACATATTAAAGTATTATCAAAATATACTGAATGGTCAGGGCCATAGCCAGGATTTTGAACGGGTTGGTTTGTTTTTTCCATTTGAGCGGGCCAAATTTCTGGTATACCCCTCTCCTCGCCTTATTACATTACGCAATCAATAGTTCAAATAAATTCAATCTTCTATTTAAAATATTATTAACAGAGTGCTTTTTAACATATAGCGATAATAAAAAAGATAATTATTATATTATTACATTTTTATAGTCATTTTAATTAAAGACATATTGATGTGCACGGTATATCCAGCCAAACGTTATATATATTTTTTGTTTACTCTGAGCGGACATTCAAGTCGGGTGGGTGGGGGGGGGGGTTCGTTCGAACCCCTTTAACACCCCCTGGCTACGGGCCTGATGGTCAATGGATATTCCCATCCCTAGAATGCTGTCTCAGATGTCTTGCAACTTTTCTCTTCAGTGTCATCAAGGGTGAGTGTGCTCACTCAAGTAGTTACCTTCTCCTACTGCTCTTACCTTGTGGAATATTGAGAACACTAAACCGCAGTTGGTCATATGCCATGGACAATTCCTCATCACTGCCACGCAGCACGGCTCCACCTGCATTCTGGGCTGACAGCCGTGCGGATGTATACCCGTCAATAGTATCAAATATGCTATTGTCCTCACCAAACTGAGTCCCAAAAGTATACTTTCCCTCACCCATTGGGGCCTTACGGCCTGCCTCAAAACTAAACTCTCCCCGGTCCATGGATTCATAATTCCGGATTGTAGTGAGAGGCCATTGGGCAAGGACAGCACGAGTTCGCTCTAAAGCCAGGGTAACCCCCCATCGTGATATATGAAGTAAGCAAAACTGATCCTTTCCACCAATTCTCTGCATTGCTTGGCTACCACTGCACTGCACTCTAAAGGTTTTTCCTGTGTAAACAAAAGCAGATTAAGACATCCTTTAATTCAACTACCTGTATGAGTGGAACCTGGATTTCTTGACCCTTTATTCAATGTCCTTGATTATACATTTATTTTTATTTTTTGTGCTATGGTCATAAATACAGCAAAATCTATAAAAAAAAGACTGAAAAAATAAACAAAAAAACAAACAAATAGTACTAAACTTACCAGCAACTCTGGGGTTTAATCGCGTTTGCATCTGTAGCTGAATAACCCACAGGTCCAGAACAGTCTCAGAGTCAGCTGCTAATATGTACACCTCTGCATCATTACTGATTTCAAACACATGGGGTTTCCCTTTGACATCACTCTTCTTGAGAACACGGTACCGTGGGAACAACTCAAGGGTACCTTTGGGCATCTGCTGTCGCCATCTGTCCTCCTTTTCAAATATCTGCAGAAAGGCTTGTTCACTTGAGCCATATTTCCGTAGCACACAGTATACTTTTTTCCACTTTTTGGTGAAAGACTTTTTGAGCCAGTTTTTCCCTTGGACATCTTCAACTGGCTTTTCAAGTGACCCCTAGAAAAATGGTAGGCAAAGTTATACAAATAATCATTGATTTAAATATAAACAAACAAAATGATAATGATCTCTCCCCCTTTCTTTTCATTTAAAGCTTGGCCTGTTAAATTGCACAGATTCTAATAGATTCTTTTGTCTCTTTACGGTTGAGGTTTTGAAGTTTCATCCCCCCCCCCCGGGAAGTAAACTGGTGACAATGCGGCTTTAAGCACAAATGTAATGATGCTGGCTTAACCTATTTTCAGTGTGATTTATTTTGTACGGCTGGGCTTAATGTACAGATACAGTCAAAACTACAGTTGGCCACCCTTTATTCAATGGTTTTCTCTAATCATTTTTGTACCTGGGGTTTAGGGGGAGGGGGGAGGGTGGGGTGTTGCTCCATGATTCATTAGTTCATTAATTCATCGTCATGACAAAGATTACAGTGACTTCCGTTGCTCAGTCAGACAGGGCACCTACGTACAAACATGTTGTATAACAATTTGGACTATTCTTCTGCTTAGGATATTTTGGCCGATTTATGGCTAGCACATCTGGTTAAATAATGATTCATTACAGCTAGCACTCTTTAAAATCGTTTCACAGAATTGTCTGTACGGTAGGTAGGATCACTGTGGTATGTGGTGGATGTTACAAACGTTTTATTTGGCAAGCTGCCGGTAACAATAAAAAAATTGAAACGCCACGCAAACATCGCTTAAATGACTTAAAACAATAAATTACTGAAATAAAAGCTATTAACGCAGGCAGAAAGGAACGCAACTCAACTAACAAGGACAAAACATCAACTCATGCGCGATATATACTTTAAAACCAAACCCTGAATCGTAAATAACAAGTTACTTCTCAAACCTCAAATATATCTTCGATGTCTTCCATAACCGATGAGAGGTGACGATAAGTTTCCTAGAAACCATTCACGGCAATATTTGTGCTCGCTACAGCAAAGAAGCAGTATCTCTTGTCATCCCTATTTCTTTGATTGCTCACTCATGTTTCGTTGCCTCCGCCGTATGATCTCTGTCGAAGATGTTGTTCCCAGGCCTTTCGCGGAAAAGTAGAAGCCAAAGTACAGAGAAACTGAACTCCCTCAAAATAAAGAGGGTGAAAATTTGGTTCGTGCGTCGAAAAGACGCGAATAGCTTATTCAGGGTAGGGTTTTCTCGCTTGTCTCGAGTGTGCCGGCTAGCTTTCTCGACATAGACCGGAAGTGCTTTGCTAAAGCGCTTATTAGGACCTTTCCGGTTTGCCAAATATGGCGTTCCCCCATCGTATCATATCGTCATTGGTCGGTCATTCAAGAATTCCATTCAATTTACTGCGCGGGGACTGTCAAGCTCCATAGGAAATGTTGGCAATAAAAATATCCTTGTGATTTTGTAGAGGTTTTCTTCTAAAAATAAATTAAAACCCTTAATTAGAGCGTCGCATTTTCAGCGGCAACCCTTTTCATCAGGGTAGGATGCACGGGTGCAGACCGGGTATTTTTACTGTCGGGCACCCTGTTGCTTTTAAAGCTCAATAAAACTAACTGGGTACTTTTACAAAAAGAAATAACATCTACCCTGGGTTCCAGAGGCTGAATATCCGCTTTTCCCAGCATGCTAGGGGGCAGGGGTTCAAATGGGCTGGCGGCGTCAACAACTGGTGTAATAGTCGGGTCGCTTAGCGCAAAAAAAGAGCTCAATCTATACACAGCGGACAAAAGTACCAAACTTGGTATAAATATAGCCTAGGGGATGGTAATCAATATTGAGACCGGTGCCCACCTGTACCATTTGCGGATCCATAACTAAAGAGCTTTTTTTTTTAGAAACCTGGTGTTGCGGGTACCCTGTGGTAAGTTTTTCATACCTTTTTAAGACACAAAAAAAGATCAAAATGCACATATTTGAAAACGATTTCTATCATTTCAGCTGTATTCTATCGAATTCCGAGAAAAGAAACTTATAAATAGCTATAAAAAGATACATTTGTAGAAGAAGGAAAACCTACTTGAACCCAGGCCCCACGCAGCTTTAGTTACATCCCTTTTGCTAACATGCAAATATGACTGATTTTTATTAATTAAATAAGCACAAATGTGGTGCACATGAATTTTTCCGGAAATTTTCTTTCATTGAGTTCTCTAAGTATTATATTAAGGGCTATAGAGCTTTAATTTAACCAGCGCGGCTGTAATTAATAGGCCCGTCAGCAAGAAAAAAATTGCTACCGATCAGGGAGATTTTTCATAGCCTATTGTGCGTTGATAAATTATACCATGACAACTCGGATCATTTGTTTATCTTTTTGTTACGGCCCTATGTTATTTTAAAATCAAAGTATCACAATTGTTTCCGAGGCGAGAGCCTCGCTCTACCCCATGCTAGTTATGGGTCAAAGCGTGGGAGTCGGCAGACGCCCTTGACTTCCAACCACTCTGTTGTATGAAGCCGAAAACCCTAGCTAATAGCGTTTCATGATTTATATTTTCATTTTGTAAAAAAAAAAAGGATATCGAACTAATATAGATCGGCAGCGGTGGTTGGCGTCTACTATGGCGGCGCTCAAAACCTTCTGATCGTTAGTATAATAGAATAATTCTGGCTTACGTCAGGTTTTGGGCTAAACGTGTCCTCTCTTAAGGTTGACGCTAGTATCGTCAACACTAGAGTTTTTGAACACTTGTTTATAGCACCGTCGTTTCTTCGGCACCTCGAAGAAAACGTCCCTGAGAAAGGAAAAATCCTTTGTTTGGAAAACAAATCCCCGCTGACCCTGGGCACATGGGAGCGTACGCGCATCATTCTGAAAAGTCTCTTCCAGTTTGTCTCAGAATAACTTTGTCCCCTTTATTACAATAACGATCCGCCGATCACTGATCCGCACCTTAAGAAAAGCCTCTAAAACTCTATCCTTTAGTAGAAAACGGTTAAAGGATTTCTCATTCCCAAAATCTCCCGAGCTCGGACATCAAAAAGGAACGTACCATTTTCAACAGCCTCCATTAAATATTCTGTTAATATATTCTATAAGCTTGACAAAAGCTCTATACTTTTTTATCATCTCTCGCTTTCTGGAGACCTTTCCTTTTCTTATGCTCCACGGCCCTTTCCATCCCTGAAGTCATCATTAAGACATCTTTAGGATAATAAAATAGTCCTATATTGGTGCGGTGATTCGTTGGAGGTTGGTTGCTATCCTGTTAAGCATGCGATGCGTTCAACCTCATCACTATGATGCAAACGTACGCTGTTTTTTTCGTAGTGCCCCTGCTGGTCAGCTTTTTCTTTTTTTAAGTGCTTTCGAGAATTAATACCGCAAATTTGTGACAATTCCTGTGCCATTTTGCACTATTTGCGCGACAAAGAGTTTCTACAGATGTTTCTTAGACAATCCAAATCCTCTAATATTCTCAAGAAACACTAAGCGACCGGACTATAATGCGGTCGTCTAGATGAGTTAACCCCTTTCGAGTCAGATCTTGACCCTAGCGCTCTGATTGGCTATCAAAATAACAAATCGTTTGTTTGGGCATTTTTCTTACGTGATACAGAAACCGGTTTCTTCAGTTAGGGGAAACGTGAGAAACTCGGTCTTGTTTTGAGTTCACGGCAACAATCCAAATATATTTCTACTACAGATCGCTATTGCTTTGGCAGAAACTCTTCGAAGCAAGTTCCCGGACACATACCCGCCAACCCCAAGACTTGAAAAACCGGGAGATTATTTTACGGGGGGAGGGGAGGGGGTACGGGATGAATGGGAGGAGGGGGAAGTGGGGTGGGATTAGCAAATCACAGAGTTTTGCTTGAAAATGTGTGTGTTCTTTTGTTCTCTTATTGTTGTTGGGTACCCTGTCGTAAAGCGGAAGAAAAGATGATAGGTAAAATAAGTCTGTTTTTCCAGAAATTCATTCAACTTTGTAACAAATATTCTGAATAATGTATTCAAACGATATTACGCTTGTACAATCTCAGTTTATATTTATTTGATAAAATATGATAAAATGGTGAAAACTTTGATCGAAATTTTCGCGATGTTAACTTTCGAAATTACTTGTGTTGCAATTACTTTTTGGTAAAAAAAACTAGATTGACTGGACTAATGGTTCGATTTCAAGAACGTCAATTTGAGTTGGCAGGTCACGGTCACATCAGATAACAGCCATTCTTTCCTTCATTCTGAGTGTAAACATGTAATTTTGGCAGCTCGATGTGCCAAGTGACGAGAAACCGGTTTGACCGGGATTATAAATTTAATTTATAACTGACATAGTAATCGATTAGTGAACCCTAAATAGGACCGCGTTCGCTCAGAGGCTCCTCGCTTCGCTCGTCGCAATTCTCGCCTCGCTCGAAAAACTCTCGCTTCGCTCGAAAAATCTCTCGCTCCGACCGAAAAATCTCTCGTTTCGTTCGAAAAATCTCGGTTCGCTTGAAAACTTTCATCTATCTTGACCTCCTTTGTTCGTGCGTTACTTTTAGAATCGCCTCTCAAGGGACTCATTTTTTTTGTAATCCTAGGAATGACAAATGATAAGGATTAACTTTGATGGCCATCATTAAATTTAATGGTAACTTGCATAAATTACTGTCTCCTAAGTGACAGGGGCTCGCATACCGTGGAAGCACAGGGCAACAGCATGGAGCATTATAAGGTACTATAACATTCAAACCCCTATAAATACGTCTAGGTGTCATTATGTTTAAAAACTCAAAGTTGAATGTGTTTACTTCTGTGCATACAGCTTGAGGAAAGATTGGGCAAAGGAGCACAAGGCGCCGTATATCTAGTGGAGAATAAACTAGACCACAAGAAATTCGTGTTGAAGAAAGTAAGTATGGCGTACATTCTGCCTGGTATACCCGCTGATCGCATTTTCTTTTATTGATATTACTTCTAATGGTTTTGGTTTCTTTTAAGAATCAATAAGGATACACTTTTGCGATTTTAATAAAACTCGTTAGTGATTTATGAAGTAGCGTTCTGAAGCCTTTTGGCGCTTTCCGGATTATTGTTGTGTTTGTGTTAATGTTTAACTAAAAAAACTTGTCAAAAGGTTTAGACTCGAGTATAGATCGGTTATCGTGTGCCCTAATAGAAAAAAAATCACTTCTTTCTATTCCTTACAATGAGTTCCGTTTTCTGATAGCTGATTTAAAGATTATTTGGAAGATTGGAGGAGATTTATTATTTATATGCAAATAAATCTGCTAGTGTTGTATACAGCGTATATGTTGTGGTTTGAAATGCTCCTTAGTTTGAAATTGTTAAAACCAGTTTGAAAAAATTCAAACCATGCCACATTTGTTGTGGTTTGAAATGCTTCTTGGTTTGATTTTTTTTCAAACTGGTTTTAACAATTTCAAACCAAGAAGCATTTCAAACCACAACATATACCTTTTCGTTTACTCGATTTTCAGTGAAACGTTAACAAGTCAAATACAATGTACTTATACAGATTTTGCAAGGTATCGTCAGCACCCCTAAGATAAAGAATTTGATTTGTTTCCCAAAGTCTGTTGATAATATGTGATTTACTGACCCTATTATGGGTTAACTTGAGTTTATTATACATAGCTCTCATCTAAAGAGAGGGAGTTTATTATACATAGCTCTCATCAAAGTTTTATCAAATCAAAGTTTTATCGAGGCAAAGCTAGCCACTGGATGATAAATCAAACAAATGCAGGTCTTTTATCTCATACTATTCCATTGTGAAATAATCAAAATTTTACCGAGGCGAATGCCTCACTTGCCGCTACTCTCCCAAGATCCACTTTTGTGAGTAGATGTTTTTTTTTTATATATAAAGCACTAGGCCTATGTAATTGAAGCTGTGATATACTCTAACAGTATTATTATACAGTACAGACTCGAAAAAGAAAAACCCAGGGAATAGAGAATTATTTGTGCTAATGCACTAGTCAACCAAAACCCCAGCCCCCAATCGCTGGGATATAGGCGGGGGAGTAACGGTGGTATGACTGTGGCAGTATGCTTTTGTACAGTTACATTTCTCCAGGGGAGGCGGGGACAATAACCTTTTGCCAAATTAGCTGGGATTTTCAGCGGGGCTAGTAATGCAAAACCTTGCAACAGTCTATAAATTTTTTACTTTAAATGTATCAATTATTTTGGTCTTCTTGTTCTATACTTTGTCTTTATCATTGAGTCATCAAAGTGTTGGAGGATAACAATTTTGGTTTGAGTTGCACTAGCAGAGTGTTGACATAGGAAATCTTAAAAATAATGTACCATACTTTGGGGTGGGGATTGTAACAGCATGATTTCCTGCAGAGGCGTGAGCAAATTAAAAATGCGGCTATTTCCTGGGGCTGTGGGGGGGGGGGGGGGGTCGGGGGAGCAGGGTTACAATTCACTTGTGGCTAACAGCTCCCTATCATTGATTATATATATATACCATAATCTGTACTCTTTGTTGCAGGTTGAGTGTAACGATGAAAGTGAAGCCAACAAAGCTTTCAAAGAGGTGATTTTAATATAACTTACATAAAGACATTGATGGCATTGCTAGTCATTATTTGCCTGGCCTAGTGTACACAGGCAGTAAGTATGGTGAGCAAAATGTCTAAGATTTTTTGGCTGTTAAAAATAAGTGTGGGATTGGTGTGTTTGTAACATAAAAGATCATCTGGCATAATTTTAAAACCATATGTTACTTTCCTTTTTTGTTGGGTGTGTGTTTTATTGTTGGGTGTGTGTGTGTGTGTGTGTGGGGGGGGTGTCCTGGGCGGAGGGGGGGGGGGGGGAAGGGACTGACCCAGAGTCGAGTAGTTGGATGGGTTTTTACATGTTTACATGTATTTTTCATATATTTGAAGCTAATGTATGCAGCTGTCACCAGCCTAAAAGAAAAAGATTAGATGAGTATTAGGAAATTAGTTCACTAAATAACCCTGTAATAACTTCACAAATTTACTACAAAAAATGTGCTCCTGAGGATGGGTGCTTTTTCGAAATCAAACCCCTTCCCCAGTGGTAAGACACTGGGAATAAGGAGTGAGACTCTTACATTATTTCATTTTTTGAAACCAACAGGCCATGGCACTACAAGAACTCAAGCATCCAAACATCTGTGGCTACAAGGAGTTTTTTGTCACTTGGGATAAACAGGTAACTAGTAGATTCTACCTTAACACTTGCGATATGCTATTTTTGCCATTAATTTTATTTCACATTTTAAAATGTTTAGAATTTCTAGCGAAGATGATTGGTTTATTTGTTTTTTTTTTCTGATTAAGGGAAGGGTCATTATTTAACATTGTCTATTTTTTGAGCATCGATTTGGGGGAGTGCCTCAATTTTTGATACAGGGTTAAGGGGTGGGCTTTATTTTTTTCCAGATTGCTGGTACAAATTTAAATAAACTTTCAGTTGGGAAGGGGCTAACGTTGCTGTTCTCTATTTAGGTTTTTACAATAATTAGCATTTCATATATTTGAAAATGGCAAAATTTTCACAGGGAAGCATTCCCCCAGACCCCCCTTTACAATATTAATTAACTTTTCTCCTGGCTTTGTGGTGTTTAAAAGGCCAGCTCCGCTGCCTTCCCATGGGAATGTCTAAGTCAGTGCCCCACCTTAATTTTTGTTCGCCTTTTTGGGGGAGGATCACCATTTTTGTGCTTTAGATTTGGGGAGGGTCACAATTTTTTAACCAGGACAAAATTCAACTTAGCAGCCCTCTCCCCCACCCTGATAAATAACGACCTTTCCCTAAGTGTGCAAGTTCATGCTGGTATTAAATTTAGAGATTCTAGGTCTTTTAAAAGGTCATAAATTTGTTGGCTGTTAAGCTCCAGGAACCATGATACTGTATAGCAATTTACTCAACATATATGTTATCTACTAATATATACTAATTGTTTTTTTTGTCTGTCTAGGAATCAGCCATGTTTGTGTGTATTGTGATGGATTATTATAAATTTGGTGAGTGAATCTCTACTATTTTTTAAATAAAAATGTAGTTTTACAGTAGCTTGGTCCAAATTTAGAAAGAAATAAGTAATAATTAAGGTACCCTTTTAAATGTTATTGCTGTTCGACAAAAGATATCCCTGACTTAATAGCCTAATTTTTTTCTTAGGGGACCTGGACAGATGTCTCAAACAGAAACGAAAACAAAAGGAAGTAATCGAAGAAATGGTGAGATAGAGAAAGCCCCTATTTTTTTCTTTAGAAAATTTAAAAATCTGAAATTCTCTGCTCTGTGAAACTAATTACATTCTTTCGCCTACCTTGTGTCTAAAAGGTGTAATCCCTTCATACATATCCCTCTAACACTACACGTGGGTTCTGGTGATGAAATACTTGTAAACTCTCGAGAGGTGCGATGACTGATTTGTTTCGTTCGTCTGCCATTTTGAGTCAACCGCGAAAGTCCTGGGAAATAATCACCTGAACACACAGGAAACCCAATTTAATTTGTAGTTTCTAACACATTACAGCACATCAGATGTGATTCCTTTTTGTTTTATTGTACGTTTATTTATTTTCATTCATTAGAAACCTATTTAGCATAAGATTCCAACCCGTTGAATGCCACTAGTTGCACTAATTTCACATTTTTCGTCAGGTTTTGAAAAAGTGGATCGGGCAGATGGTGGAAGCTCTAATCTTTGTGCACGAAAGGAAAGTCATTCATAGGTAAGCTATCATTTTCTTTGGGAAAGAAGTGGCTTCTAATCGTATTCTAGTAGTTAGTCGGTGTTTTACCGCACTATTCTTTGTTTATTCTTAATTGCTTATTGTCTACGCGCAATGTTCTTTGATTCCTCACCAATTATCTATTCGCACTGTTCTTTGTTTCCTCATAATTTCTCATTGTCTACGCCTGTTCTTTGTTTCCTTATAATTTCTCATTGTCTACGCGCACCGTTCTTTGTTTTCTCATAATCGCTCATTATCTTCGCGCACTATTTTTTGTTTTCTCATAATTGCTCATTGTCTCCCGCACCGTTCTTTGTTTTCTCATAATTGTTCATTGTTACTCGCACCGTTCTTTGTTTTCTCATAATTTTTCATTGTCTACGCGCACTATTCTTTGTTTTCTCATAATTGCTCATTGTCTACGCGCACTATTCTTTGTTTTCTTATAATTTCTTATTATCTTTGCACACTATTATTTGTTGTCCCATAATTGCTCATTGTCTTCCGCACCGTTCTTTGTTTTCTTATAATTTCTCATTGTCTTCGCGCACTATTCTTTGTTTTCTCATAATTGCTCATTGTGTGCCCGCACTATTCTTTGTTTTCTCATAATTGCTCATTGTCTACGCGCACTATTCTTTGTTTTCTCATAATTACTCATTGTCTTCGCGCACTATTCTTTGTTTTTTCATAATTGCTCATTGTCTACGCGCACTGTTCTTTGTTTTTTCATAATTGCTCATTGTCTTCGCGCACTATTCTTTGTTTTCTCATAATTGCTCATTGTCTACGCGCACTGTTCTTTGTTTTTTTCTTAAATACTCATTGTCTTCGCGCACTATTCTTTGTTTTCTCATAATTGCTCATTGTCTACGCGCACTATTCTTTGTTTTCTCATAATTGCTCATTGTCTACGCGCACTATTTTTTGTTTTCTCATAATTGCTCATTGTCTACGCGCACTATTTTTTGTTTTGTTATTATTGATCATTGTCTACGCGCACTGTTCTTTGTTTTCTCATGATTGCTCATTGTCTACGCGCACTATTCTTTGTTTTCTTATTATTGTTTTTTGTCTACGCGCACATTTTTTGTTTGCTCATAATTGTTCATTGTCTACGCGCACTTATTCTTTGTTTTCTTATAATTGTTCATTGTCTACGCGCACTGTTCTTTGTTTACTTAGAACTGCTCATTATACATTCAAATCCGTTTTTTTGTTGCTGTATTCAAATCCTTTTTTTTTGTTGTTGTTGCTGTCTTTCAGAGATTTAAAGCCAAGTAATATCTTCCTAGCCGAATCTGGGGCGATATCAATCGGTACGGCGCCTTTTATTATTGAAACCCATTACTTGGTTTTCGAAAACAAAAGGAAGCAGTATAAAACTGAAAGGAAACTCCAAAGTTGTGAGAAACATAAATACAACAGAGCAATATAAAACAACACAAAATATTGCGCATAACTTACAAATGTATTTTTTTTTCCACTGAAGGAATTGATTTTTTAACCCCCTGAAATGCCGCTTAGCCTAAGCACAAAACGTCGTGAGCCGTATTCAATGCAAATGCGTGCAAATGAAAATAAAACAATCGACTCGATTCATTTGCATGCATTTGCATTGAATACGGCTCATACGACGTTTGAACTAAGCCTAAAAGTAAAAATAAGAATAGTTTGATTATTTATCCTCTTGTTATTGTCATGTTTTAGGTGATTTCGGAGTTGCTGCCATAATGGATGACGTCAGAACAAGAACACGGACTACCGTAGGTGAGGAAATAGGGAATCAATATTAAAAGCTTTACCCTATTTCTCGTTACCTGTGCTTACTGTTGTTCTATGTGTGTGCAGGTACAATGAATTGGATGGCCCCGGAAGTGCTTGAGAAACCGTATCCTTGATGATAACTATAGACGACACCCGGTCCTGCGTTGTTTTGTCCCATGGTTTGTTTCTTATACCAGAGGTACGCAGGGGTTAACATACATATGATACTGCCAAAACATACACACAGTGTGCGGCAAGCACCAGTTTACCTACGGCGGGCCGACGGAAACAGCAGCCAAAGGTATCTTATGGAAAAAGGATAATATTTGACGATCTTTCAATAAGGATTGTCTCCGAATGCGGTCAAGGGGAATGCTCACGCACCCTGCGCACCCCTGGTAAGCGCCTGTACAGTACTCCAAAAAAAAAACACATTCATATAATGGCTCTCTTGTTGCTAATACCTTTGGGTTACGCGGGTGTATACGTACATACAAGTACTAGCAAAATACAAGATGTTACTCCATCCAATAGCAAATGATAGGACGCCTTGATGTTGCCATAGATACGACGAAAGAAGCGACGTGTGGTCTCTAGGTTGTATCATTCTTGAGATGGCCACGTGTAAAATCATGGATGTGAGTTATTGCTATCACTGCTGTCTTTTCTTGTATACTGAAAACGTCTCTTTTTATACTGTAAACGTATCTTTTCATGCTGCAAACGATTTTTTACATACTGTAAATGTTTTTTTGATGCTGCAAACGTTTCTTCAAATACTGTAAACGCTTCTTTTCATGCTGCAAACGTTTTTTTACATACTGTAAACGTTTCTTTATATGCTGCAAACGTTTTTTGACAAACTGTAAACGTATATTTTCATACTGTAAACGTATCTTTTCATACTGTAAATGGATTCTTTCATATTGTAAACGTTTCTTTTCATACTGCAAACGTTTTTACATACTGTAAACGTATATTTTCATACTGTAAACGTATATTTTCATATTGTAAACGTTTCTTTTCATACTGCAAACGTTTTTACATACTGTAAACGTATCTTTTCATATTGTAAACGTTTCTTTTCATACTGCAAACGTTTTTACATACTGTAAACGTTTCTTTTCATATTTTAAACGTATCTTTTCATATTTTAAACGTATCTTTTCATACTGTAAACGTATCTTTTCATACTGTAAACGTTTCTTTACATACTGTAACCGCTTCTTTTCATGCTGCAAACGTTTTTTCATACTGAAAACTTTTTTTCATGCTGTAAACGCTTCTTTTAAAGTAATGTAAACGTGTCTATGCGTTTTAATGTAAACGTTTATTTATATACTGTTAGCATTTCTTTGCATTGCTGATGAAATGAAACGTGTATGCATTCATTACATTATCTATTCTATCTTTGTTGAAAACAAATACTACCATTTTCGTTCAACCCTGACAAGCTTTGACAATTGTTCGCGTTGTTTACATTTCAAACTTGAACGTTTGGTCGAGAATTCTCGCTCCCTGATTGGCTACTCGTTGGTATTTCTTCTTTTATTTATCAACCAATCAGAGAAATAGAAACATGATGAATTCTCGACCGAACGTGTTAGTTTGAATCGGAAACAACGCGAAAAATTTGTCAAGCTCCAAGGTTGAACGGAAATGGTAGTAAAATATACCGTTTAATATTCTAAGAGTAAGTCATTATTCGGTATTTTATTTACCCCAATATATTTCTGGTATATTTTTCATTGCTCTGGCCAACTCTCGTATATGAAAATAATAGGGGACTTGCGCTAAGAGATCACGTGATTGTTTGGGTGGCAAACTTGCGCGCGCTCAGGCTTTTAGCGTCAAAATAACAGAACAAAAATCAACATATTCAGCGCTTACGAAAAAAGCCAGAATTCATTTTTTTCATTAAGTGTTTAGTTTCTCCCAGTTAGGTCACGTGGTCTCTAAAATATGGCCTTGATAATGGGATCGTGTTATTAGTCACGCATTTCGTTTGCGCAAAGGGCTTCATGTTTGCATGGATGCTTCATTCATTGTTGATTTGTTTCTCTTCAAAGTCTGCAGAAATGTCCTCGTGTTTATTCCAAATCAAAAGCAACCCAGAAACTCTGGAGGATATACTGAGACAGGTCAAACCGGTAAATCAAGCTTGTTACAATCACAGGGAGCTCATTTCTACGGTTTAAAGAAATTTCGAGTTCTTTCTAAGCTTTCTTAGCTTGGCTAAAATAAAAGTCAACAACATTGTATAGCTCATATAAACCATTGAATTTTCTTTAAAACCGAAGAAGTGAAATCCTAAGTGCTACAATGCGCGTGCGCGTAGCTAAGTTAAATTATATAGGTCCATTCCAAATGCCCGACTCAATGGTCTTTTTGAAAAAAAAAATGTTATAACATTTTGCACACAAGTCAAATGGCAAGGTACTATGGACTGGATTTGAATTTGGTGTTCCAAGTGGATTGAGTTTGTTTCTCCTGTGTTTCCAGTCTTTCGGATAAACCTTCTACACCTTATTTCCTTTCACAGTTCGTCTTTCAATTTTAATTATGGTATTCAAAGGATCCAACTGCCTTGTTTTGTAATCGCGGATCATATCGTCTTCTCGTCAGATTTACAAGTCTGGCAATGACCTCTGCTCTGTCATCCGTACGATGCTTAGACGGAACTTCCAGCAACGCCCCACTGCAAAGTATGTCCCTGTTCTGAGAATAAGGCCATGTGAGACATTGATGTACAATAATTATGATGATGGTGATGGCTATGGAGATGACGATGGCGATGGTGATGGTGATGGTGATGGCGATGATGGTGGTGTTGAATGGTGATGGTGATGATAGTTGTTTATGGTGACGATATACAGAAAGCTTTTTTACACTGTTTGCTTCTGGTTTTATTTCGAATATTGAAATATCTTATCATTTTAGTATTGGCATCCTATCAATGTAATATTTTCTCATTTATCAATAAAATGGGGTCATGTTTTATTGTAGGGTACATGGATCTCTTGAAATACTTGCTTCAACTCCCTATAATTGGAAATCCTTCTTCCACCCATGTAAAACTAATTTATAAGGAAAACAGAAATTACTTTCAGATTCGTGTAACCAAAAGTTTTTGTATCCTTTTCCTTTACAGAGAACTATTAGAAATGCCATATATTAAAAGCTGTGTGGAACTAGCAAAAGGAACAAATACACAATCTTCCAAAAGTGCTGCGTCAAAAGGAGGTAGGCTTGATGGCCATCAATATGTTGTTGCGATTATCGCCAAGAAACATTTTGCATTGAAGATTCATCAAACATGGTGTAATAGCAGCAATATTGTTGAAAAAAAGGATCATTTTCACAAGCAAAGGAAGTGGAAAACTCAGCAATTTTACCTATTTTATTGCTTCTTCCCTTCACTTCATTGATATTATTACTTGCTTTAGATTTATTGTTTGCATATGATGTTTTTATTATTTATCTGATGTTGATTTTTATATTATTTCAATATATTAATAGTTTTTATTTTTGCTATTTATTGCCTCGATCACTCTCATTCCCAAGGCGACAAAAAGAAAAGTGAGTTAATTGTGACTGTGTACGAATCGTTTAGTCAAGCAGTTTTATGTGATGTGGGGAAGGGGCCTGGGCTTAATTCCCGTGACTATGCTTTTCCAAATTGATCCCACTCCGACATCAGACGAAGAAAAATCACGCCCCTGTCTGACGTTGTTGTCATTGGTAGCCGCTCCCTCAGGACCCTTTAAAGCTTACCCAGTTACTAATTTGGTTGCTTCTCAGGTCAAATCAAACCGGTACCAAAAGACAAGGGGATCGCGGGAGTGTTAAGTAAGTCCTCGCCCGATCTTAGACGGGCTTGCTTTGCTATTGCGGCTTCTGTTACTGGTACTGCTGTTCTGTTGCGAGAGTTATAAGTGTCTGAGGTGTGGTGGGAGGTGTTGCTTGTTGTTTAGCGAGAGTGATAAGTGAGGTGTGGCGGGAAATGTTGCAATTAATCAAAACCTAAATTGGCATTATCGTTGGTGGAAGTTTTGTTGTTGTTATTTATTTTTGTTAGTGATACGTTTGTAGACAGCTTTTGTCGTCGTTGGAAAAATATTGTTAATTGGTGTCTCAGATATGTAGCAGGCCTTGAAATATTGGGGTGGGTCACGATACAGAAACATTTAAACATTTTAATTTCACTTTTTTTTTCTTAAAAAAAAAATTGGTAGCACATCCATGCCTTTCCTTGTAATTTTTTTAAATATTGTGGGGACACGGGCTTCTAGTATTTTCAGTTGTTCATTGTTGATTGTAAAGGTTATGTTGTTTCAACAACAAATTAAAATGCTTACCTAACTAAAATACTTTTGTCCAGAATACATGAAAGAAAACAAAGAACCGGAGTGCCAGGTTTGTACAATCAGGAAAAAATCACAATCCGTAACCGGACTGATGGACGGACCCAGAGCACTGATTTTTTTCTCTTTTATCTGCTTTTTATTATATGGCTATATTATTCTTTTCTAAGTCTTGGAATATTGAGGAGCACCACTAACAGTTTATCATTTTTAAAGGTTGAAGCTTTGAAGTTCATAGAAACCCACACAAGAAAGCCAGGTACGGCTTTGCTTCGTTCATAATGCGATTATGAGATTATCTCCTTCTCATGTCGCTTATCACGGGATACTTGGAACATTTTTGCCACATAAATTTACGTGTGCCGCTGCTTCTAAGTGTTTAGGGTGCTAACGTTGGAGTGCCTTCTTTTGTGTATTATAAAAACTCGCTAATACGATAGTTGATAACTTGAACTCCCGCTAGCTCGATTGCTAAGTCCTTGTCTCTGGAAACCATGCGAGTGTTTACAGGGCCATGAACGAAGACGCTATAGCTTTGCAAATCTGAATGTTTTTATATACGGTGATCTGCTCGTGTGTTTGATACCTATGAAGCACAAGGGGAAGCATTAAAGCCGCATTGCCACCCGTTTACTTCCAGAGCAGTAGTACCATCCAATATGTTGATGCTTAAGACTTATTCTTCCTTCGAACAATAAGTAAATGAAATGCTTTGCCTTCTTAAAGCGACGGAAACATCAACCATTACAAGACAAAAGAATCTATTAGAATCCGAGATATTTAACAGGCCATCCGCTCTAAATTATCGATCACATCCTCAAAGAAACTCCCAATAGACACACTGCTTTCAATATTTTGAAATATTTTTCGCGTCCTCGATAAAAATCATCGCAGATTGTTACGTAATCTACCGGAAGTAACCTAGTGACAATGCGGCTTTAAGGGCAGCGTTACATGGGTTTTTAGAATGCAACCTTTTTTACTCTATTATTCATTTTGTGATTCTTTCCAGATGTAACGCTAAATGCAGCCACAAAAAAGACTATAGCCCTCACTATGGCAGCCGGAAGGAGTAACATCCAAATCCAGATAAAGGCGTGCAAGATTTTTATCAACCTTCTTCCAACAGGTAAGACCCCTTGTCAGGAAAAGTGCGGAGACAAGGGGCCCGTGGCACACCCCTCCCCCTACCCCCTATTTTTTCATACATATCAAGAAAACTTAGCCAAAAGTTGTAGTTTTTGCCAAACGCGGTCACTTCCATATAAGGAAACTAATATATTCCTTGTTTGGAAAAACCGTATGATTCTTGTCATTTTTAAGGTTGCCGTATCCTGTGATACGTGCTTCTTAAACTTTATACTTGTAATCAGAAGAGAAAAACAGTGACTGTGACCATCTTTAGTCAATGGAGAAAGTTTTGAAAAAAAAAACAAAGATTCCTAGGTACCAGACCCCAAAAACGACAACGTTTTTTCATATGGTCGCTTGTATCGTGCCCCCCTCCCCTATTTTTTCCATGTCCGGGTCGGCAGCCCTGGATTCATATCAATGTAGCTGCACAATAGGAACCTTCAACATTGACCACTATTTACCTACTGGTCAGCCCTCATTTAGGGTTATGTTTTTACTCGCGAACTCCAAGGTTCATATTACACATTGTCCGTTGCGCGCCCCAGAATTTCAAATGTTCAAAAAGAACACGTTTCCGAATAAACTCTGAATGATAATCACAAATTATGAACAGGCTTTATCACAAATTATGAAGCCAACAAGTACCTTTGACATGAAGCAGCCATGAGCAATGAGTTTGATTCTTGACGTTTTATTTTCCAGCTGACGAGAATGACGTCATGTACACAGCGGATATCATACGACCGATCTTACTGGCGATGAGGGTGAGACACACTAGCACTCGTCGTTTACCTTGTTGTATTTATAGCAGGGTAGTAACTAGCTTTATTTTGAGATCAAAGTTATGTTGGTTGCGCTAGGATCATTTCCAAAATATTGGGATCAATTTTGAAGGATCAGGGATCATTTGCCCAGAATAAGGGATCACGATCAGATTTATATGGAATAAGGGATCACAATCTCACACAATTTTGGAATAAGGGATAATTTTCTTAGCCCAGGGATCGGATCACGGATACCCTGTTATAGGGTATCGCGCAAACACCATTCGCATCAGCATTCGCATCGAACCGACAGGGATTAAATAGCTGAGTGTTTATTATTATCCTGCCATCCATTAATCCCACCTGCCTCGCTTATTTCTCCTAGGAAAAAAAGAGATCTATCGTGTGCTGCCTTTTCAAAAGGCGACAGTAAATAAAATCCACTTTACCATGTATTTAGATTTAAGTAAGCAACCCCTTTTATGAAGTACCCCCTTTATACAAGTGCAAATGAGGTTAGTGTAATCTAGCCTGCGTAGACAGTGCTGAAAAACGCAAGACTAGTTCAAGTACCGCGTCTCTCCTTTTCCAACTCTTTCGGCTTGCTACGCAGGCTAAATGTAATACAGAGCCTTATAGGATTAATACGTAGTGTGTGAAATGTTTTTTGCTGTTGTTTCAGTCCCACGCTGGGTCTGCTGAACTGCAAACCGCCGCATGTCAGCTTTTGATGGCCTTTTCCGCTGACGGTAGGGGCAACTGTTCTTTTCGTAAACAATGCTTTTATGAACTTCTACTGTCAATTAATGTTTGCTGTGTACATGTGTTCTTATGCTTGTTGTTTCTTCTCTCCTCTAGAGGCCGCCGCTGAGGTTATTGGTAAGCAAGGCGGTGTGCAGGACGTCTTGGCCGCCATGAGGGCCTTTCCTGATAACTCAGAGATAAACGCCAACTGTTGTGGGGCTCTCTGGAGTTTAGCGGTGAACGGTGAGTACAATCAAACTCGCATGCAGGGACATGTGGGTTAAGAATATCCAGGTTGACATTTTGGTTTATACATCCAGCCTGGAAAAAAACATACACACATTGTTTTCATGTATATACCTATTTTAAATAAGGCCGGTGCACACTGAGAATTAATGTGTCCTTGCCCGCAGTGCTTCATGGGTATCAAATAAATAGAAATATAAGCGTAAATAAGAACAAACACATGTTTATTCTTATACAAGCTTTAGCATTCTTGTTGATGCACCTCTAAACGTTCACACGGCTTTCGGAGACCAGGATTCAGCCATTTATACGTTACCCATGAGCCACTACGGGTTGCGATACATAGATTCGCGGGTGCAACCTTTTTTAAAAAAACGTTGTCAGTGCAAATGGCGAATGACAAATGGCAGTTCTACGACCGAAGGGACCCATGAATCCCAAAATATTTACTCCAAAATTCAAAAACATATAGATAAAACATAGAACTTTCCATGTAATTAATTTATGGTTCAGACATCGCTTGAATTTATTTAGCACCTTTATTTTCATAAATAAACAATACCCATAAGCACCTTTCGGTCGTAGAACTGCCATTTAGAAATTGCCATTCGCCATTTGCACCGACAACGTTAATTAAAATAGTTGTATATATATAGGTAATGAATCCCGAAATGTGTGTTCTTTCATGCAGGTTATTAGTGTATATATTGATGGGGGAAACAATTCTACTCTTGCCCTGATATTAGAAGGACAATAATGTCGATAGTGACGGGGGGATGACAACAACGACGATGATTTCTCCTGTTTACTATTAGAGTTTTCTTATATGGACGATTAGAACTTCTAATGATGATGATGACAACTATGATTATGATAATTGTCAAGATATTTTCTTAACTTTTTTGAGCAATAATGATGATGATGATGATTGTGGTGGTGTTGATATTATATTGTTTGTTATTTTGATGGTGGCTTTGATGATAAAGATAATAAAAGTAGTGGCTACAAAAAATGAGACAAAAATAGGGGTTTAATTTATGTATTTAGAATATGTAATGCTAACGGGTAGCTCGAGATTCTGGCTATTTTAATTAATTAAAAATGATTAAATTTGTTTCCCTAGAGTCCAATTGTAAAATCGTGACGGAGGAGCGTGGATTGCATGATGTGTGTAACGCAATGGAGAGGCACTCGGGTGTTGTGGACCTCGTAGAGGCAGCCTGCAGTGCATTGTGGTCCCTTTCGATGGAAGGTAAGGTTTGGGGATGTACAGTTGTTAAACGGAGACAGTTTACAGTGGATGATCAAAGAGGATGATAAATGGGAGGACAAAATATGGAAAACCCAAATTCGATACTTCTCACTCTCTCTGGTCTAGTCCCTGATGTTCTATTTGGGTTTCCTGCGATGTTTCGGATCTCCTGTGATTGATGATATCACGTCACCTGAAACTTCTCCCCGGGACCTCTCGTCCACGGCCAACCACAGGAGTCCCGAACAGTACATCTGGGATTAGGCTGCTCGCCCAAGAGAATGATATTTTCGGATGTTTATGCTGCGTCATCACATGACCTTAACATGCATAACCTTGACACTATGAAAATCCACCAATTAGGTCTTGCGCAATATCTCTATTATTTCACAAACCTATTGAGGTTGATGTTCAACGGGTAGAGTCCTATCTCTTCAAGGGCGCACTGTTTCTTTGCATAATTTACTTAAACTTTTGTAGATGACAACATCGAGTCTATGGCTGATATGGAAACGGTGGGACTTCTGATGACAGCCATTCAAACACACAAAAAGGTTAGATCTCTATAAATGAATGCTTTCACTCACATCAGGAAAGCTTCACAGTTTCTCCAAACATTATCTGTTGCTAGCTTTGTTTGGATAAACTTTGTAAAGCTATGCCCCTATTTGGCATATAAGTGGAACCGTTATTTTTTTAGCTTGGTTCATTGCACGAACCTTTAAAGGGGCAGTGTCATTGGTAAGAGCTTTGCAATAGCTTTCCGGCCCGGACACAAATAATTTCAGTCAAATTCTAGATTGACTTATGAGCCTTCGGTACATGTGGGAGTCTTAAATTCAAAGGTAATTAGCACAAACTGTCAAAAAACATAGTTTTCAATAAAAGATTGCATGTTTTTTTAACAAGGCATTGACAGCTTAAAGTTCAACTGTTTGTAGACGATTAATAGCCTACAATAAATACTGACTCCAGACATGCGCAGTACCACAGACTGATAAGTAGTGATTGATTAGGATGTACTCTTCACTTTTTTTGCAGGAGCACAAAGTTATCAAGAATGCCTGTATGGCTTTGGCAAGCATTGTGGAAGCAGATGGTATGGGACATGATTATTATTATCAACATTGTCATTCCAATCACAACCACCATCAACAGCAAAATTATCGCCATATTCACCATCGTCGCCATATTCACTTCGTCGCCATATTCACCATCGTCGCCATATTCAGCATCGTCGCCATATTCACCATCGTCGCCATATTCACCATCGTCGCCATATTCACCATCGTCGCCATATTCACCATCGTCGCCATCGGAAGGGGGAGGTGGTGTTAAAATTCAGACTCCCCTAAGGGATATTCGTCGTCAAGTTTCATTATAATCGTCTTCGTCATCATCACCACATTATCACCACCTAACATCGTAATAATCTTAATCATAACTTTATCGTGATTTAAGGAGCTGAATTTCAACAGAGATGAAAATATATGCTATTATTCACAGAATCATGCGCCTACCAGCTTTTGAGTTTTGAAGACGGAACAGGAATCCAGCTGCTTATAAACGCATACAAGTAGGTGGTCACATAATAACATCGTATATTCAAATTTTATGCTCTGACTTTTGTTTTCAATTCAATTCCCTTCATTTTGTGCCTAATTCTTTAAAGAAATCACAAGCAAAACGAAGAAGTCGTGGAGAATATTTGCGTCCTGTTCTCCGAACTCGTAGAATATGGTAAGTTTTGTTCTATTAGACATGTTCTATAAGAACATTTCTAGCTCTCTGAACTTAAAAAGAAGCTGGTCGCAGCGGTGGGCGTGGAACTATAATCAGTTGAAATGCCTTTTTTTTACTTTTATAATTTTCTTGAGGTATTTTTTATGAAAAAAAATATGGTTATTGGCTGATAAAGAAGATTTGCGACCGTTTGATTGATTCCGCACCGTCGAATCGCTATACGCTTTGTGTCATCTAGAGGAAATGAATCCATACATTTTATCGACAGATGGCCAGAGCCGTAACAGGGGGTGGAACACTGGGAAGACGTGTCCCCTAATATTTCCAAAAATTGTAAGGAAATTCCCAGTAAGGGCGTGGCCTATTGTCTTTGTTTCTGTATTGTGCCCCCTCCCCTCAATATTTCGAAGCCGACAGCGCGTGGTCTGGCGAAAACAAGCACAATCGTATTGTTGAATCGTTCGAGTAAAAGTACGAAAAGGCTGACTTCAGTCGCTGTTTTGACTTACTGTACAGCATTAAAACCACACTGTACAAAAGATGACAGATTTGTGTGACAATGAGGGAGTCATAAAGAAAATTATAGCCTTAGGTTTGGTGTAGTTTTCTTAGCATTCGCCAAAATGTGACAGTTCGCCGGTAAAACGCCGCCATTTCAAAACAGAAAGGCTGGTTTAACCGCGCGGTACTGGAACTAGTCTTGCGTTTTTCAGCAGTGGCTTCGAAGCCTGCTACAGCTGTGATGACTGTAGGCATTTAGCGACGCTTGCCGCTAATGGGCATTTCATTAATTTCGCTAATGGCTACCTTTTTCCAGATGAGATCAGAGAGACCATGAAATCACTCAAAGTAGCGAGTGTACTCGCAGAGGCAAAACAGCAGTTCTCCTCAAACGAGGTAGGTCGAATGATCGATTAGTTATAACAAGAAAAAAAAAACAGTTTGTTCATTGCTGTTCTCGTTGTTCTTGTTGCTATATTGTTTTTTTTTTTTTTTTTTTGGTTCATTGATTCTAGTTGTTATCGTTGTTTGTTTGCTAAAGTTGTTGTTATGTCCATCTCATCTTAAACGAAAAAATAACTCCTGTTGATTGATTTTTAGCCGGGGCTTGACCCAGGCTATCCCTTGTAACAAATTCACAATAAAAACACACGAGACTCATCCAGCTGTTAGAAGTGATCATTTTAATTACCTCTGTGAAGTATCGTAAAAATCGACTACCTCTGACTCACATATCAGTCTATTTTCGATCATTTCCTTATCAGGCATTACAAACCATACTTGGGAGTCCGCTTCAATCATTTTTTTTTTCTCGCTTTTTTATCCCTCTAGAGCTTTGTAAGTCGAGAATTTCCAAGTAAACTTGCAGGAATTCGTGTTTACTACGATTTTGCTGGCAGTCATCTTGGAAATGGAGCCTAATCCCGAACATTTTAGAATATCACAGGCCCGCGCGCTCGCCCCAGGCTCTTTTAGACCATGTAGAAAAACGACAGCCATTGATTGATATGCTTTGTAATCGCTATGTTTCCAGGACCTAGTCTCACCCGCTGTGAGTGCGCTAGTGATGCTGGGAGGCGAGGGGCGATCTGGGGGACGCAGCAACTCAGCACGATCCAGACCACGAAGCGCGGCGAGGAAATGAACCCTTGTTTCCGGCCACGGGTACAGCAAAAAGAATAGACCAGCCCTTTTAACCCGACATAGTTCGGCAAGAAAGATAAACTAACCCTTTTAACCCGACCACATACTTCGACCAGAAGGATAAACCAACCCTTTTAACCCGACCACGGAGTGTGGCAAGGAAATGAACCAACCCTCGTAACCCGACCGCGGGTACAGCAAAAAGAATAGACCAGCCCTTTTAACCCGACCACATAGTTCGGCAAGAATGATAAACCGGCCCTCTTATCCCGACCACATAGTTCGGCAAGAAGTATAAACTAACCCTTTTAACCCGACCACATACTTCGGCCAGAAGGATAAACTAACCCTTTTAACCCGACCACATACTTCGGCCAAAAGGATAAACCAACCCTTCTAACCCGACCTCATAGTTCGGCAAGAAGGATAGGCCAGCCCTTTTAACCCGACCACGTAATGCGTTAAGGAAATAAACCAAACCTCTTACCCGACCACATAGCTCTCTTAACCCGATCAAATAAGGCCAAGCTGTGCTAATAATTATTACATAATTCTAGTCTGATATATACAAGATTTAAAAAGGAAAAGAATCATTATTTTAATATTTCACCTAATATTAGGCTAAGGAGATAGCCCGTGGCTAGAAAGCCTGCGTAGCAAGCAATAGAAACCCCTTCCTACGATATGGGTTCGATGGCCGAAAAGAGAAAAAAGAAGAAAAGGGACCTTCAACTGCTCGACTCCCCAGCCGCGCGCGGTTTATTCTCTTTTTTCCATTTCGCGTGGGCTTTCTTTGAAAGGACAGAATACTAATCTTTGGAGCCGTAGTTATCTCTTTTGACTCACTGTTACTTAGTTGTTGTTTCCAAAACGTTTTCTGCTAATCCTGCGAAACAAAATATTACAAACCTGATCATCTAGTTGCCATGGTTAAATGACAACACAACATGCACCATGTGTAAGCAGTACACCAAAAACTGGAATTCGACTCTGCCCAATTTTTGTCTTTATAAGACTTCTTCAGTGTCTGCCCTGAGTCGAATTCCAGTTTTTGGTGTATTGTATTCATTGATCTAGTACGAGATCACGACAGTTTGGGCTTTTTGATTCTATCCATGTGTAAGCAAAATGTACTTCTAATTTAGCCTCTAAAAAATCCAATGAATGTTGCTTTGGCGACAACGCATTTGATTTAGATTTTACAGCCTTATTACAAATAACAAAGTTATGGAAGACGACATGGTATTCATAACAGATATACACATTTTACAAAACAGATTTACAGATGTGACACCCAATTCAAAGACGTTTTTTTATTTGATACTTGACAATGAAACGATGACAATTTTGTTGCTATAGCTCGGCTTTGCTTCGTAAGAAAAAGATGAACATAATATTTGTTATCTTATATCGCAACGTAATAACACTACTTTAATGAAGTTGTAAATAAGTATAATTTTCTACAAGATTTAAATACACTTTTCCAGCAACTGTGCATTTTAGCGGCAGTGTTCATTTGTTTCACTTTGTCTTGGGCGGGGTAAACATGACACTGGATGGGCGACTTGATTCTGGCGGTGCTTCTCAACAGGAATTTCTTATACCAATTATTGTACCATAATCCAGTCTGAGGTTAATTGTTATTAAATCTACATATCATTTTACTGCAAGATAGCGAAAAGCCGAGGACAAAGTTTTAAGAAAAGCAGCAATGGTAAAGGATTCCCCTTTTTGACTGACACTAACTTATGAATAGTATAAAGTTTTACTTTCTAAAGCGCAGAGAAGTATTTGAAGGCCGAATACACATTATTGGTTTCCTAAAAACATGGATCCATATACTAACTGGCTAATATTAAGTAGCCACGTTAGACCGGGCTGCACAACATACATAACGTAAAGGAATATTTGTTCAGAAAGGAATGAAGGAAACTTCGTAGCATTTTCATTCTTCATAACAAAAGTTTCGGAAGACAGAGTCCCTACATTTTCCGGTTTTGAAGACTCCATGGCTTTCACACAAACATGCTCGTATAGATCGAGTATGGCTTTGTTGAATTTGAATAAAAGAATACTTAGATACCAGTGATAATGATTTCTTAATGATTCTTCTCTTTTAACGAACAAAGTCTACATACAAGTCACAACAGATGTTATAAACGTTGCAATTTATTGTTCACCTTGTTAATTACCTAATAATCACCCTGGCTGAATAAATGACAAACAAACGTTTAGGACAACACAAACAGTGGTTGTTAGTAGCCCTGTCATTTTGAGCCTGAAGGGGGAACAAGATAAAGTAAGAAAACTACAGCCATTTTTGGGTAGTTGAACGTTCAGTTTTCAAGGCCAACTAGTCAAGCACTTGTTTTCAAATCCTTTTGCAAACTTATCTCTGTTGCAACAGAACAAGGATTGCTTTTCGAAGGGTAAAACATGGAAGACCAGATTACAGAATTTTTCAGCTTGTCCGCCGATGAATTAGAAGAAAGGCTGGACAAACTTAAATCCGGACAACAACCTTTGTTTACAAGAAGAGGAGAAAACTACTTTCCAAGGTTCGTAGAGAAAGTACAGTTTCTTCCCAAAAAAATGAACGTCGAGTTTCCGCCGATTATTTCCAGTAAGTCTTTGACTGATTTGGACACAGAAGATGAGTGTGCTCTGTCTACTTTGGCAGGGTCGCCAGTCCCAAGCGAGGATTTCAAGACCAAAAAGCCGCAAAAGAAAAGTCGACCTTGCGGTATAGGAAGCCTAACACAGAGCGCAAAAAATAGCGTCGGCGATAAAAAGGAGCCTTTATTCTGCCATGGAAGAGGATTCCCGAAAATCCGTGCAAACGATTCAAACAAGTCCACAAGTGGCTCCATGAGGTCGAAATCTGCTTCGGAACACCATCGGCTTAGTACCGAGGCCCGAGTGCAATCGGAAAATGTTAGAAACAAGACTGTGTACAGCTCTGCTATGGGACTTCCACGAATCCCGAAAAAGAAGAAAAATACATTTTATCACAACGATAACAAGACGCACTCAACTCAGACAGGGCCTTGGTTCCGAGCGTGGTCGAACCAGAAGCGAGAGCGTCCAGAACCACCGCCGAAATCAACTGAATCTGGTATTGAAGAACCTATAAGAAACTACGAGCAAAAGGCCGTGCGCTGCTTTGATTTGGGTCGTCTGCTCAAAGACATGCATCGAAACCAGGACGAGAGGCAGTTTTGCCGCGAGCTGTTTCTACCGTGGGTGAAATCGTACAGGAATATGGACGAAATTGCGCTGGATACCGCGGCAAGCTACGCCGTTAAGGAGCGCACAAAACACGACGTGTCCTTCAAGGGCGGAGGGTTCGTGAACCGCACTAAGCACGTCAGTGTCAAAGACGAAATACTCATCAAAAGACTTCTCCGCAAGCGGCTCTTCTCCTTCTACGACCTAGGCGGAAGCGGAAGTGTAGCGGAGCGGGTAGTGGCCGACGCCTGTAGCGACGAAGGATTTACCAGCTACAAAAGTCTCCCGTCTTATCCCCCCACAGGGGTGGACATTTTTCCTCTGGCGGCGCCGCACTCACATCTCCCTCTTCTCCCGTACTCTCCTGCGCAGCTGCAGAAGCTATACTCACTGTTAGACACATACCCCTGGTATCCATGGCAACCACAAGAGCCAGTCGTGGCCATTGGCAAAGGGACTGGGCCTAGACCGGTCAGTGACACGACGGAAATGACGTCAATCGAAGTAACCTCATCTGATTTTGATGGGAGCGTCGAAGACTTGTGTCCAAATAGAACAGAACTCGAGGTCCACTTGCCTTTCTTATCAGAGGCGTCTGGTGAAGACAGCCAAAGAAACGAATCGTCAAGAAACCGATAATAACTGGTTATAGACTATTTAACTTCATAACCGGTAATAACCGGTTATAAGCTGCCATCAGTCATTAAGTACATTGTAATCCCGTAAAATAATATACAGTCCTCATTGTCAGTTTTATGGGCCTATCTTAAGCTTTGAAAAAGGTCTCTGTTTTGTGTCTAGCGAAAAAGTTTATCTTAAATGTATTCTTAGCGTATATGTCAATATATATGGCCAGAAATTCAATTTCTTTTTCCACAGCAGCCATCGTTTCGCCAGATGCCAATGCAAATTTGTACTTGTGTGACAATTGTTTTTCTGCCGCAATAAAAATGCAAGTTTTCAATGTATCATTGATAGTGAAGTAAAGCCGTCTAAATAACTTTACCCTTCAAAAAAGCAAGAAAGACAAAATAATGGAGCCAGGGTTTAATTTGGCCATGACCTATTTTAAGAAAACCTGTCTACATCGAGACCTTGGACACCAACTCGAATATTTTAAAAAAGAGGATGCGATCAGGATCATAGTTTAACTCTTAGTTCCATGCTAAGAACCAACACAAGGTCACTTATGTGAAACAGAGTAGTTGTGCTGACGTTTCGAGCGTTAGCCTTTCGTCGGAACAAAAGAAATTGAAGTCGGATGGGGGTGATATTCATAGTGTTTCCATGGTCCATGTTCCGAGTTTTCAGGATTTTTTTCTGAGTCCTGAGGTCGATGACGTAAACTGTGACATAATACTACAAAGCGGAGGAACTGAAGCGGTCTGTTTTATTATATATATATATATATATTTGTATTATATATATATATATATATATATATATATATATATATATATATATATATATATATATATATATATATATATATATATATATATATATATATAAAATGATGGTTGAAGGCTTTCATAGAAAGTGCTCAATACTCGAAAGTAGAGCGGTGTATAGTGTTGGTTTGAGAAAAATACAAACTACATAGGTTTCCCTACAGGTCTGTTTCGTGGTTGCCCACTCATCAGGGGATTTAATGATTTTTATATATGATTTTATATATATATATATAGTAGTGTGAAGAAAGACGCTACGATTCCCAACTTTTAGACATTAAAAATTTACTAAACGTTTCGGCCCTTCGGCCTTCTTCAGTATAAAATAAGTTAAAAAGCTAAAAAATACAATGGGCTAAAAACTACATCCTTATATACTTACAACTTGTGAATTCTTTAAATATAGTGTACTTACTCTCTAAATAAACGCAATGAACTCGTGTCCTCGTGCCGCCACAGAAACAAAGCCCTGATACGAAACAATTAGAACTGTTAATCCCGTCACCGTTAAATTTTCGCGCTATCAATTTTTCACACGTTCCGCACTGTTAGTTTTCGCCCCGCATATTAATGTAACTCGCTATTGTTCCTCTTACCGCCTTAGCTAAAACTATCAGTCTATTATTATGTAAATTTCAATGTTAATAGTATATATACGATGGTAGGAATATTCTCATTAAAATCCCCTGATGAGTGGGCAACCACGAAACAGACCTGTAGGGAAACCTATGTAGTTTGTATTTTTTCTCAAACCAACACTATATACCCTATATATATATATACATATATATATATATATATATATATATATATATATATATATATATATATATATAATTTGATGGTTGAAGGCTTTCATAGAAAGTGCTCAATACTCGAAAGTAGAGCGGTGTATAGTGTTGGTTTGAGAAAAATACAAACTACATAGGTTTCCCTACAGGTCTGTTTCGTGGTTGCCCACTCATCAGGGGATTTTCTATATATATAATTTAGTGTGTGAACCACTTGTGTTAACCAACACACTAACCACATTAACCACACACGCTCAACATAAGCAGCAGAAAAATGTCTCATAATTTTTTTCTCTGTTTTTCCTTATGTCATTGTGAACCTATCCTGCTAGCCGGATCTCCAGTGGGTTAATTCGGAAATTTCTGTTTTGAGGGTGTCGGGATTCCTATGGCGAGCCGAAATAATACAGGAGAGCCGGCTCGCAGGTTATTCACCCTGATACATTAAAGCAGAGTATATAAGATTACTGAATATGAGTAAATTATAGAATTGCTCAACTGCAGCGAGGTGAACGGTAAATGCTTGGTCTGCTCTAAATTTATATCGTTTTTGTACCGTTTTGATTAATTTTGTTTTAACTCGTCTACCATTATCATTTTCTTGTTTCTATGAATACTGTTTCATTTAGATGGCTGTCTAATATCTAGTCTAATATCTAGTAGCGGTAGCTGATGTTGATTTTGTTCCGGGCGAGGAGCCGGTAGCCAATGTGCTCGGACAGGAGAAGAAACAAGACCACCCGCAAGGCGGCCAAAGGCCTAGGTCGTAAGAATAACCGAAGGATTTGGAGGTGATATAAGTTGGTTTCTCTTTTCTTCGTTTTGCGTTTGTGTTTTTACAAATTTTCAAACACGGTTATCTTATGGACTCAGTCGCCGTGTGTCCTTAATCGTGCCTCATTCGATATTAATTTTCCCCTGTAAACGTTTTATATGTATTACGAGCATCAATATTTCTTTCTTTTTGTGTCTGAGGGCTAGTTTAGTTGTCGTATTATACTTTATTATTAGACCAGGTGCACGGGAACCATAAACGACAGCTCGTGTTGCAAGCCTTTGTGAACATGTCAATGTGGAGACAAGAATTTTGCTACGTAAATCTATGTATTGGCAGGGACGAGAGTTCGTCACGTAAGCCTATGTACCGCGGGGATGGGAGTTCGTCACGCGAGTCTATGTACGGGGCGGGACAAGAATTCATCACGCGAGTCTATGTACAGGCGGGACAAGAGTTCGTCACGCGAGTCTATGCACATGCGGGGACGAGAGTTCGTCACGCGAGTTTATGTACATGCGGGGACGAGAGTTCGTCACGCGAGTCTATGTACAGGCGGGGACGAGAGTTCATCACGCGAGTTTATGTATAGGCGGGGACGAAAGTTCGTTACGCGACTTTATGTACAGGCGGGGACGAGTAAGTAGGCAGCTGCTTTGTTTCCTATTATCTTTGCTCTACAAAGGAGTTCTTTTGTCTCTATTCTTCTCGTTCTTTGTGTCGAGGTGCGGATATTGTTCATTTACCCAATCAAATTGCAGCTTGTAAGAGCTGCGTACTGACCCGCGGGGACGAGAGTTTGTCACGCGAGTCTGTGTACAGGCGGGGACGAGAGTTCGTCACGCGAGGCTATGTACAGGCGGGGACGAGAGTTCGTCACGCGAGGCTATGTACAGGCGGGGACGAGAGTTCGTCACGCGAGTCTATGAAAAGGCGGGGACGAGAGTTCGTCACGCGAGTTCATGTACAGGCGGGGACGAGAGTTCGTCACGCGAGGCTATGTACAGGCGGGGACGAGAGTTCGTCACGCGAGGCTATGTACAGGCGGGGACGAGAGTTCGTCACGCGAGTCTATGTACAGGCGGGGACGAGAGTTCGTCACGCGTGTTCATGTACAGGCGGGGACGAGTGTTCGTCACGCGAGTCTATGTACAGGCGGGGACGGGAGTCCGTCACGCGAGTCTATGTACAGGCGGGGACGAGAGTTCGTCACGCAAGTCTATGTACAGGCGGGGGCAAGAGTCCGTCACGCAAGACTATGTACAGGCGGGGACGAGAGTTCGTCACGCGAGGCTATGTACAGGCGGGGACGAGAGTTCGTCACGAGAGTCTATGTACAGGCAAGGACGAGAGTTCGTCACGCGAGGCTATGTACAGGCGGGTACACGAGTTCGTCACGCGAGTCTATGTACAGGCGGGGACGAGAGTTCGTCACGCAAGGCTATGTACAAGCGGGGACGAGAGTTCGTCACGCGATTTTATTTACAGGCGCGGGCGAGAGTTCGTCACGCGAGACTATGTACTGGTGGGGACGAGAGTTCGTCACGCAAGACTATGTATAGTATGATGGGGGCGAGAGTTTGTCACGCAAGTTTATATATAATGATGCAGAGGCAAGAGTTTATGTATAGTATGATCGGAACAAAAGTTTGTCACGCGAGTCTTTATAGTACGGCGGAACAAAAGTTTGTAATGTGAATTACGTGTAACGAGTTGAGGATTCATAACTATTTAAGCAGAACGAGCGATCGTCGGGAAATTTAATTATTTTATATGCATCAAAGCCGGCGCAAGAGTTTGTCATGTGAATTCATGAAGCCTGATATACCAGGGCGGGGACAAGTGTGTGTCAAGCAGATCCTTTGTATGAAGCATGTAACCGACCAACATGGAGATGGGACAGAACAGGAGCAGAACTTAATGCAAGCTACTTCATGTACGGGAAAATGAGAATCTGTACTGAGCTCCTTCTCAGCTGCGATGCTAGCCATAGGGATACCATGTTTGTGCGAAAGTAATATCATTATGTGCAACTCGACGCTGACCAGTTGATTGCTTTTTTGACGAATTAAGAGCCAGTAAGGCCAAGGGCGGCAAAGTGTCGTAAAAAGTTTTAAGGAGCAGATTACACCCAAAGCAATAAGGATAACACGAATTGAGTGGAATTAATAATACATGGCATGTAATCAACATAATTAAGTATGAGCTCAAGCCTGATTATCTTGTCTATGTACTTGTGTACTACCTCCAGGTCCCAGAGGGGGGCGACAGTTTTGAAACAGGCTACCATAACAGCCCCTCAGTTGTACTGGGTCAAAACTGTCCTCCTCTGTGGGTCCGTACTGGGTTTCACAGGTAGTGAGGTATTGTTCTTTCTTTGTTTATTCCGCTTTAGAAGAGGTTGTAGTTTTGGGAGAAGGATACTGTTTTTGATATGGCAGTATCTTCCGGGGAATTTAAGGCAAATAAGACCCCTTAGGGTGAATGTCAAGGAAACCCTGTACCGACCCGCAGGGGGGTGACAGGAAACGACCAGTTGGCTGACCTGGCGACACGGAAAGAATAGAGGGGAAGTGATGGGTGATGTCGATAAATTGAATTTTCGAGACCCTGGCAGTTTTGTTGTAGGGCAACTCTAAAAGGAGATCCTAAGAATGAGATTGCTCACTGGTTGTTTTGAAGGAATTTGATACTTCTCTACCCTGGCGCGAGGAGACACTTTCAGATAGGTTTGGGATAAGAAGATGCGCGCAGACGTATCTGTCCTGCTCGCGGAGTTGAGCATTATATGGAGGTTGCTCTTGCAAATGTCAATAAAGAACCTATCCAAGAGAGGCAGGATATTAACTCAAACGTTTTTTGTATGCGTTCCCTGCAGGCAATTCTGGAAAACGTCTTCCCGAATAACAACGACCCGATCGGGTTATTTAGGTTTGGGGAGAAGAAAAGATTAGAATATTAAAGAGGTTGGATGAGTATGATAAAGCGTTGAATGCGCGCGATGCACTTACTGGCGTCGATGGATTCCCTGTTAAAGATATTAAGGTTTGGGAAGTAGGGAACCCATCGACATGTGTTAAGTCAGTGGGAGTGCACATAGTGCACGGTTGCCGGGAGCAAAATTTATCCCCAATCTTAATACGATGCGACAATGGATGCAGTGTAGAATAGGTTACTATTGTGAACCCGTCTTTGGTCGGGAATTCATATATTAGCTAACTTAGCAAATTAACTTACTAGTACTGGTAAATGAAATTGGGGGCGAGAAAGTTTAATGGTATTATTTTGAAATTTTATAGAATTTTAAAATTTTATAGATAAAAACATACTAGTAAACAAAATTTCGGGGCGAGAAAGCAATCTGACAACACGCCCCGAGATTTGGTTTACTAGTATAATAATAACTATACTATTAAATGAAATTACGGGGCGTAAAGCAAAAACGACAACTCGCCCCGAGATTTGGTTTACTAGTACTAAGTAATTATAATACCGAAAAAATAACGGGGCGTAAAGCAAAAACGACAACTCGCCCCGAGATTTGGTTTACTAGTAGTCAGTAATTATAATACTGAGAAATTACGGGGCGTAAAGCAAAAACGACAACACGCCCCGAGATTTGGTTTACTAGTAGTAAGTAATTATAATACCGAGAAATTACGGGGCGTAAAGCAAAAACGACAACTCGCCCCGAGATTTGGTTTACTAGTAGTAAGTAATTATAATACCGAGAAATTACGGGGCGTAAAGCAAAAACGACAACTCGCCCCGAGATTTGGTTTATTAGTACCGGTAAATTACGGGGCGTAAAGCAAAAACGACAACTCGCCCCGAGATTTGGTTTACTAGTAGTAAGTAATTATAATACTTATAAATTACGGGGCGTAAAACAAAAACGACAACACGCCCCGAGATTTGGTTTACTAGTAGTAAGTAATTATAATACCGAGAAATTACGGAGCGTAAAGCAAAAACGACAACTCGCCCAGAGATTTGGTTTACTAGTACCAAGAAATTACGGGGCGTAAAGCAAAAACGACAAAACGCCCCGAGATTTGGTTTACTAGTAGTAAGTAATTATAATACCGAGAAATTACGGGGCGTAAAGCAAAAACGACAACACGCCCCGAGATTTGGTTTACTAGTAGTAAGTACTTTTAATACCGAGAAATTACGGGGCGTAAAGCAAAAACGACAACTCGCCCCGAGATTTGGTTTACTAGTAGTAAGTAATCATAATACTTATAAATTACGGGGCGTAAAGCAAAAACGACAACTCGCCCCGAGATTTGGTTTACTAGTAGTAAGTAATCATAATACTTATAAATTACGGGGCGTAAAGCAAAAACGACAACTCGCCCCGAGATTTGGTTTACTAGTAGTAAGTAATCATAATACCTATAAATTACGGGGCGTAAAGCAAAAACGACAACTCGCCCCGAGATTTGGTTTACTAGTAGTAAGTAATCATAATACTTATAAATTACGGGGCGTAAAGCAAAAACGACAACTCGCCCCGAGATTTGGTTTACTAGTACCAAGAAATTACGGGGCGTAAAGCAAAAACGACAACTCGCCCCGAGATTTGGTTTACTAGTACCAAGAAATTATGGGGCGTAAAGCAAAAACGACAACTCGCCCCGAGATTTGGTTTATTAGTACCGATAAATTACGGGGCGTAAAGCAAAAACGACAACTCGCCCCGAGATTTAGTTTACTAGTAGTAAGTAATTATAATACTTATAAATTACGGGGCGTAAAGCAAAAACGACAACACGCCCCGAGATTTGATTTACTAGTAGTAAGTAATTATACTACCGAGAAATTACGGAGCGTAAATCAAAAACGACAACTCGCCCCGAGATTTGGTTTACTAGTACCAAGAAATTACGGGGCGAGTTGTCGTTTTTGCTTTACGCCCCGTAATTTATAAGTATTATAATTACTTACTACTAGTAAACCAAATCTCGGGGCGAGTTGTCGTTTTTGCTTTACACCCCGTAATTTAAAAGTATTATAATTACTTACTACTAGTTAACCAAATCTCGGGGCGAGTTGTCGTTTTTGCTTTACGCCCCGTAATTTCCCGGTATTATAATTACTTACTACTAGTAAACCAAATCTCGGGGCGTGTTGTCGTTTTTGCTTTACCCCCCGTAATTTATCGGTACTAGTAAACCAAATCTCGGGGCGAGTTGTCGTTTTTGCTTTACGCCTCGTAATTTATCGGTATTATAATTACTTAGTACAAGTAAACCAAATCTCGGGGCGAGTTGTCATTTTTGCTTTACGCCCCGTAATTTATCGGTATTATAATTACTTACTACTAGTAAACCAAATCTCGGGGCGAGTTGTCGTTTTTGCTTTTCGCCCCGTAATTTATAAGTATTATAATAACTTACTACTAGTAAACCAAATCTCGGGGCGTGTTGTCGTTTTTGCTTTACGCCCCGTAATTTCATTTATTAGTATAGTTATTGTTACACTAGTAAACCAAATGTCGGGGCGAGTTGTAAGATTGCTTTCTCGCCCCTAAATTTTGTTTACTAAGATGTTTTTATCTATAAAATTATAAAATTCTATAAAATTTCAAAATAATACCACTAAACTTTCTCGCCCCCAATTTCATTTACTAGTACTAGTGAGTTAATTTGCTAACTTAGCTAATATATGAATTCCCCCTAGAAAGACAGTTTTGTTTGCAAGGTACCGGATTACTTGAAAGTTCTTGCTAAACAGTCTATTGTGTCCGATAAAGACAGACAATGTTAGTAACCTTGTGAATTATCCTATCAAATTGTCCCTATTGCAGCGACTAACATGAAAATTCTTGTGGCGAGTCGCTGTGTTTCTCAAGCCAAGGTCGTTTTTAGCTCATTAGTATGGGCGGGTGAGGCGGGTATAAGAAGTCCCTATTGCAGCGACTAACATGAAAATTCTTGTGGCGAGTCGCTGTGTTTCTCAAGCCAAGGTCGTTTTTAGCTCATTAGTATGGGCGGGTATAAGAAGGAGCAATAAACAAGAAAAGGTCAGACTCACCGTAAAGTTCCTACTGACAGGAGGTTTGAATATCTTGCAAGTAGTCAGTCGAGAGGTTATCGCCGAGTGATGAAGATGCCCCTGTGTACTCGTATCACTGTGCTGTTGTTTGTGGCGCTCTGTGCTACCGTACTAGTGGCTGAGAAAGATGGAATGGAGGACCAGGGACTGAGGACTCGGGAACAGGCTGATGAGTTAGAGCGACGTGGCATTCCCACCAACGCAGAACTCAATAACAGACTGGAAAGCATCGAGAAAGAGTGAGTGTACATAAAACAAATCGTTTTAGGAAAATTGGTAATATTTTTGGCATTAGTATCAATATTAAAAAATTTCTCCTACAGAGTTAAACTCTTTCATTGAATTTTCTGCATGTGTCAAAGCCTGTTGGATTTTGATAAAAAAGGGAATCAGAGACATCACAGCGCGTGGGGGATTCATCTCCTAGCTGCTTTCGAATTTGCTCATATATTGTTGCTGGCTTCTAATTCAGTTAAACTGTTATGTGGCTATTTACGGAATCTTTTAAAAACTTGTTAAACCTAGGCATAATTGCTTGGTGATTGTGGTAATGATAAATAGAAATTTTTTCTTGTTCTGTTTGATATTTGACAATTATATTTTTCTTGCCAGAATGAAAGCCCTTCTCTCAGGCGGAGCAACAGTCCCATGGCTTCGAGGTGAGTATCAATACATAACTCCCATGACTTCTAGGTGACTATCAATACATAACTCCCATGGCTTCGAGGCGACTATCAATACATAACTCCCAATGCCGGGGTGACTATCAATACATAACTCCAACGGCATCGAGGTGACTATCAATAAATAACATATTACATAATCAATAACACATACATCAGTACATAATAAAATAATATCAGCAGTCACTGAACATGTTGAATGTGTGTTACTAAAACGGGGAGCGGGGAACAGGGATCTGGGAACGAGTGATCAGCGGTAGGGCACAGCGATGTAGCAACCTCAAGTGCGTCTCTTTGGCTCTTCTCTCGTTAAAATGGATGGTAAGTGAAATCTCTGACTCTGTTTCTAATGAATAATTCATGCGCCCATTGAATCGAATCTAATACGTTTCTCTTATTTTAGATGTGATAGAGATCAAGTCAAGTGAATGATATGTTGAAAGGGATAATATGATAACAGTTTGCTTGGGTAGTTTAGTGCGAGCTAAAATCGCAATGGTAAACTTGAAAAGAGATTTATGGAAACATATTTTGAATCCGTGGATATTTTTGCAATCCTACATTGCCATGACTTCAAATTCTCATCCCATAGTGATGAAAAGCACTCTTTATAAATTTGATGTGCTATTTTCAGTATTTTTATGAGATGTTGAAAGCTGCTGTTTTCCGTGACCATGACCCTTCTTTCCTCTAACACCAAGTTGACTGTTTACTAAATTAGACTATTGCAAAATGTTATTACTTTTCTGGCCCCATCTTATTGGTTCTTCTGTACACTTTATTACAGCTCAAGCTCAGACATTGTTGAACTTGTAAAAGGAAAACAGCAGCTTGCGATTTCAGCTCGCACTAAACTACCACGCATAAATTATTCATAATTCTTAGAAACAGAGTCAGAGATTTCACTTAACATCCATTTTAACGAGAGAAGAGCCAAAGAGACGCACGTGAGGTTGCTACATCGCTGTGCCCTACCGCTGATCACTCGTTCCCAGATTCCTGTTCCCCGCTCCCCGTTTTAGTAACATCCATGTTGAATTTTCCATCATCATCATCATAGGAAGAGACGGAAAGGACGGGAAACCGGGTCTGAACGGTAAGTACTAAAACAAGACAAGTCTTTTGTTAAATTTGTTTAAAATGAATTTATTTATCATTTAATTCTATTTTTCTTAACGTCGTGATCTTGGAGGTCTAAAGGCAGCGCCAGCTGCTCAGGGAGGGACTGTTTTCTGGGTCGCTTCGGTTACCTGCATTCTCGTTGCTCGTTTTTGTATCTTAAGAGGGTTTTTCGATTTCAAAATTATTAATTATTAATTATTAATTTATCTTTTAGGTAGAGATGGTCGTGATGGAAAACCAGGTAAACCATTTATTATTATTTTTTTGTAGAAGAAATTTCTTATTTTAACAAAAAGGAACATTTTAAGAATTTATTGAAAACTTCAGATTTTGAAAAAAGGAAGTACATTTTTAAATATGAAATATGCCTAATAATATGATCATCATTATATATCATTTTTAAATATATCATCATCATCAAATATATTTTTATTTTCTACACGCAAAAAAAGAAAATATTATTTAGAAAATATACATTTGCATTGGATTTTTTTTCTTCGGCTTCTCGTAAAAGGCGATTTGTTTTTTTAACCTTTTATGAAAAACAGTTATTTTTGTTTTTGACATATCAATCAATTACATCGTTTTTTTTTATCAGCAATGCTGAAGGGGATATCCTGGCTAAAAATTGGTTAAAAATAATATAATATCAACAGTCACTGAACATTTTGAATTACCCATCATTCATAGGGAGAGACGGAAAGGACGGAAAACCAGGACTGAATGGTGAGTACTAACAAAAGACAAATCCATTTTTATTTAAATTCGTTTAAAATCAATTTGTTTATCGTATAATTTCATTTTTGAAATCGTGATCATCAAGGTCCAAAGGGAGCGCCCGGTGCTCAGGGAGGGACTGGTGCGAGGGGTCCCCCCGGTCCCAGGGGGTCCTCTGGTGTACAGTACGTGCGATGGGGGAAGACCTCGTGCACAGGCTCCGCGCTGCTCGTCTACAAAGGTAGGATACGTGTATAGTTGCGAGGGGATGATGGAGAAAGGACTAGCTGACCGCTTGGCGGGAAGTATCAGTTTTATTCTCCTCGACAACAGGGTAGTAAAAGCTGATATATCTTGCACTAAAACCTTTCCCTTTTTATATGCTCTACTCAGAGCGGCCTGTCCTTCTGCGGTCCAGCTGTGCAAGTTGTTTTTCCTTCTCACACGTGTTTTTTTAAACTTATTTTGTTTGGAACTAGACCACAAGGGCAAACCGCGTCCGTGCTGCAATTTTATAGTTTTATTAACTTTTGTTACCTTTATCAGTTATAGGTTAAATATGACCTAATCCCTTAATCCGTTATAAAGACAATAACTATTTTTGGCATCGGGAGCACACACGCAATGAATATCTTTTTATACCGGGACGCCTAAGTCCGGCTATTTATGAGGCTTATCTTGTGATAATGTTTTTAGGTCTAGTAGGGGCGAAATACGAGAATTAAGAAATACTCGATAAAACAAGTGGCTGTCGCCTCTTATTTTTCTTACGCACGTCTCCAGGTGTTCTTGGTTTCCTGTTACTAAATTCAAGTTTTCCGCGGGTACAAATTATAAAAAGAGATGTCAAAACAGTGGTATTTTCCCGATACCATATCATTTACCAATGATGCTTTCTAAAAGCTCATGATAACATATCAAATAAAATCAAGTCAAGGTCTCCTATCTTATCTACTATATGACTACCCTAATAACCGCTAAATCATGAAACTACTTATCCTTATCCCAATAACCACAAAATCTTGAAACTAAAGAAACCTGACCACTAATTTGTTTTTATTGATTCTAAAACTACTCACTTTGACTGAATATTTGATTATATGGAAAATGTCTAGCGTGACAAAAGGATACTAGTCATGGGTACCAAAAAGGAGGAAAAATAACGAGTGCGTTATGATCATAACGATCCTAGGTAGTTACCGTATACGCCATAAGGGGCTGCACCTTTGATGGGAGGTAACAGATTTTTTCGTACTCGGGGGGGGGGGGTGGCCAAGGGGGCACGCCCCCCCCTTCTAGCAGCCAAAAATACAGTAAATGTATGAGACATTATCTAAAACACAGGAGACAATGCCTTGAAAAGGCCTTTTGGGACCCCTCGTGTTAAAAATTCTGGCTACGCCGCTGTCTTTCGTCTCATATACCTTTTCCTTAAAGGGCGTGTCGGCGGGGAGTGGTATGATCACCCTGGAGGTGCGGCAGAGTACGTGTGTCTCCCCGAGACCCCCCAGTACATAAACTTCACCCCGGGACATCAGCACAGCGGCTACATGTACGGCGCCGAGTATGAAGTCAATGACCACAGCCCCTTCACACGTGGAAAATCCCTTCATGAACACGATGTCCCGTGCACCGTGTGTTACGTCCCGTCCCGCAGCACCCAGCTCATGATACCCGCAGTCGCCCGCTGTCCCGCCGGATGGTCCCGCGAGTACTACGGCTACCTGATGACGTCACATGCCTTTCACAAGCACTCAAGTCAGTTCGTGTGCGTGGATAACGATGCCGAGTATGTCCCGGGTACTAGCCCTAACCATAACGGAGCCCTGCTGTACCCCGTGGAGGGGAGGTGTGGGACACTACCGTGTGCCCCGTATGTAGAAGGGTATGAGCTGACATGCGTAGTCTGCACCAAGTGATTCCAGTTGTACGATTGATGGAATAATAAAATATTTGTAAGGTGTAGGGTAACAATGTGTCTAGTTCACTCACAAGCTGTTGCATGACTGATTGAATAATAATAAAAGAAAAGTTATCGGGTTTATAGTATACGGTGCTCTGCTGTTATTCACAGCAGTTGTATGTCTAATGAAAAAATAAATCTTTAAAAAATTGAAATTGTGTAGTGTAAATATATTCTGTCTTGTTTGCTTAGAACACATATAAAAAATAAACTAAATAGATGTTTGTCTATGCCATACAATGCTTGTTACTTTTGGCTGGTATACACAGATTTGACATACTCATGGGTTTGTCTTGATCCTTTTCATTTTAATAATATTTGAAAATACCACATCCATGGTCTCTTCATGCGAAATCGCAAATAGAGTGGAGCCGTTTATTTCGTTTGATGTATGAATTTCAGAGCTGTAACATAGGCTTGGAAATCTTTTGGGGGGGCACAGCCACGCCCTTACTGGTAATTGTCATTTTTGAACACATTCGTAATGATGGGGGGGGGGGGGGGGGGAGGAGGAGCACGTGCTCCTGGATTTAATGGTGATGTGGATGTAGGACGGAGAACAATTTGTGGAACAAATATGATTTGAAAAAAAACCTGTTATTAGCATAGCGCACAACTGAAAAATTTCGTCCACCAGATCAGAAGCCTTCTGGTGCCTTGTTTGTAAGGTCCTCTTCATAGGGAGAGACGGAAAGGACGGAAAACCAGGACTGAATGGTGAGTATTAACAAAAGACAAATCCATTTTTATTTAAATTCGTTTAAAATCAATTTGTTTATCGTATAATTTCATTTTTGAAATCGTGATCATCAAGGTCCAAAGGGAGCGCCCGGTGCTCAGGGAGGGACTGGTGCGAGGGGTCCCCCCGGTCCCAGGGGGTCCTCTGGTGTACAGTACGTGCGATGGGGGAAGACCTCGTGCACAGGCTCCGCGCTGCTCGTCTACAAAGGTAGGATACGTGTATAGTTGCGAGGGGATGATGGAGAAAGGACTAGCTGACCGCTTGGCGGGAAGTATCAGTTTTATTCTCCTCGACAACAGGGTAGTAAAAGCTGATATATCTTGCACTAAAACCTTTCCCTTTTTATATGCTCTACTCAGAGCGGCCTGTCCTTCTGCGGTCCAGCTGTGCAAGTTGTTTTTCCTTCTCACACGTGTTTTTTTAAACTTATTTTGTTTGGAACTAGACCACAAGGGCAAACCGCGTCCGTGCTGCAATTTTATAGTTTTATTAACTTTTGTTACCTTTATCAGTTATAGGTTAAATATGACCTAATCCCTTAATCCGTTATAAAGACAATAACTATTTTTGGCATCGGGAGCACACACGCAATGAATATCTTTTTATACCGGGACGCCTAAGTCCGGCTATTTATGAGGCTTATCTTGTGATAATGTTTTTAGGTCTAGTAGGGGCGAAATACGAGAATTAAGAAATACTCGATAAAACAAGTGGCTGTCGCCTCTTATTTTTCTTACGCACGTCTCCAGGTGTTCTTGGTTTCCTGTTACTAAATTCAAGTTTTCCGCGGGTACAAATTATAAAAAGAGATGTCAAAACAGTGGTATTTTCCCGATACCATATCATTTACCAATGATGCTTTCTAAAAGCTCATGATAACATATCAAATAAAATCAAGTCAAGGTCTCCTATCTTATCTACTATATGACTACCCTAATAACCGCTAAATCATGAAACTACTTATCCTTATCCCAATAACCACAAAATCTTGAAACTAAAGAAACCTGACCACTAATTTGTTTTTATTGATTCTAAAACTACTCACTTTGACTGAATATTTGATTATATGGAAAATGTCTAGCGTGACAAAAGGATACTAGTCATGGGTACCAAAAAGGAGGAAAAATAACGAGTGCGTTATGATCATAACGATCCTAGGTAGTTACCGTATACGCCATAAGGGGCTGCACCTTTGATGGGAGGTAACAGATTTTTTCGTACTCGGGGGGGGGGGGGGTGGCCAAGGGGGCACGCCCCCCCCTTCTAGCAGCCAAAAATACAGTAAATGTATGAGACATTATCTAAAACACAGGAGACAATGCCTTGAAAAGGCCTTTTGGGACCCCTCGTGTTAAAAATTCTGGCTACGCCGCTGTCTTTCGTCTCATATACCTTTTCCTTAAAGGGCGTGTCGGCGGGGAGTGGTATGATCACCCTGGAGGTGCGGCAGAGTACGTGTGTCTCCCCGAGACCCCCCAGTACATAAACTTCACCCCGGGACATCAGCACAGCGGCTACATGTACGGCGCCGAGTATGAAGTCAATGACCACAGCCCCTTCACACGTGGAAAATCCCTTCATGAACACGATGTCCCGTGCACCGTGTGTTACGTCCCGTCCCGCAGCACCCAGCTCATGATACCCGCAGTCGCCCGCTGTCCCGCCGGATGGTCCCGCGAGTACTACGGCTACCTGATGACGTCACATGCCTTTCACAAGCACTCAAGTCAGTTCGTGTGCGTGGATAACGATGCCGAGTATGTCCCGGGTACTAGCCCTAACCATAACGGAGCCCTGCTGTACCCCGTGGAGGGGAGGTGTGGGACACTACCGTGTGCCCCGTATGTAGAAGGGTATGAGCTGACATGCGTAGTCTGCACCAAGTGATTCCAGTTGTACGATTGATGGAATAATAAAATATTTGTAAGGTGTAGGGTAACAATGTGTCTAGTTCACTCACAAGCTGTTGCATGACTGATTGAATAATAATAAAAGAAAAGTTATCGGGTTTATAGTATACGGTGCTCTGCTGTTATTCACAGCAGTTGTATGTCTAATGAAAAAATAAATCTTTAAAAAATTGAAATTGTGTAGTGTAAATATATTCTGTCTTGTTTGCTTAGAACACATATAAAAAATAAACTAAATAGATGTTTGTCTATGCCATACAATGCTTGTTACTTTTGGCTGGTATACACAGATTTGACATACTCATGGGTTTGTCTTGATCCTTTTCATTTTAATAATATTTGAAAATACCACATCCATGGTCTCTTCATGCGAAATCGCAAATAGAGTGGAGCCGTTTATTTCGTTTGATGTATGAATTTCAGAGCTGTAACATAGGCTTGGAAATCTTTTGGGGGGGCACAGCCACGCCCTTACTGGTAATTGTCATTTTTGAACACATTCGTAATGATGGGGGGGGGGGGGGGGGAGGAGGAGCACGTGCTCCTGGATTTAATGGTGATGTGGATGTAGGACGGAGAACAATTTGTGGAACAAATATGATTTGAAAAAAAACCTGTTATTAGCATAGCGCACAACTGAAAAATTTCGTCCACCAGATCAGAAGCCTTCTGGTGCCTTGTTTGTAAGGTCCTCTTCATAGGGAGAGACGGAAAGGACGGAAAACCAGGACTGAATGGTGAGTATTAACAAAAGACAAATCCATTTTTATTTAAATTCGTTTAAAATCAATTTGTTTATCATATAATTTCATTTTTGAAATCGTGATCATCGAGGTCCAAAGGGAGCGCCCGGTGCTCAGGGAGGGACTGGTGCGAGGGGTCCCCCCGGTCCCAGGGGGTCCTCTGGTGTACAGTACGTGCGATGGGGGAAGACCTCGTGCCCAGGCTCCGCGCTGCTCGTCTACAAAGGTAGGATACGTGTATAGTTGCGAGGGGATGATGGAGAAAGGACTAGCTGACCGCTTGGCGGGAAGTACCAGTTTTATTCTCCTCCACAACAGGGTAGTAAAAGCTGATATATCTTGCACTAAAACCTTTCCCTTTTTATATGCTCTACTCAGAGCGGCCTGTCCTTCTGCGGTCCAGCTGTGCAAGTTGTTTTTCCTTTTCACACGTGTATTTTTAAACTTATTTTGTTTGGAACTAGACCACAAGGGCAAACCGCGTCCGTGCTGCAATTTTATAGTTTTATTAACCTTTGTTACCTTTATCAGTTATAGGTTAAATATGACCTAATCCCTTAATCCGTTATAAAGACAATAACTATTTTTGGCATCGGGGGCACACACGCAATGAATATCTTTTTATACCGGGACGCCTAAGTCCGGCTATTTATGAGGCGTATCGTGTGATGATGTTTTTAGGTCTAGTAGGGGCGAAATACGAGAATTAAGAAATACTCGATAAAACAAGTGGCTGTCGCCTTTTATTTTTCTTACGCACGGCTTCAGATGTTCTTGGTTTCCTGTTACTAAATTCAAGTTTTCCGCGGGTACAAATTATAAAAAGAGATGTCAAAACAGAGGTATTTTCCCGATACCATATCATTTACCAATGATGCTTTCTAAAGGCCCATGTTAACATATCTAATAAAATCAAGTCAAGGTCTCCTATCTTATCTACTATATGACTACCCTAATAACCGCTAAATCATGAAACTACTTATCCTTATCCCAATAACCACAAAATCTTGAAACTAAAGAAACCTGACCACTAATTTGTTTTTATTGATTCTAAAACTACTCACTTTGACTGAATATTTGATTATATGGAAAATGTCTAGCGTGACAAAAGGATACTAGTCATGGGTACCAAAAAGGAGGAAAAATAACGAGTGCGTTATGATCATAACGATCCTAGGTAGTTACCGTATACGCCATAAGGGGCTGCAAATTTGATGAGAGGTAACAGATTTTTTCGTACTCGGGGGGGGGGGGGGTGGCCAAGGGGGCACGCCCCCCCCCCCTTCTAGCAGCCAAAAATACAGTAAATGTATGAGACATTATCTCAAACACAGTGGACAATGTCTTGAAAAGGCCTTTTGGGCCCCCTCGTGTTAAAAATTCTGGCTACGCCGCTGTCTTTTGTCTCATATACCTTTTCCTTAAAGGGCGTGTCGGCGGGTAGTTTTATGATCACCCTGGAGGTGCGGCAGAGTACGTGTGTCTCCCCGAGACCTCCCAGTACATAAACTTCACCCCGGGACATCAGTACAGCGGCTACATGTACGGCGCCGAGTATGAAGTCTATGACCACAGCCCCTTCACACGTGGAAAAGCCCTTCATGAACACGATGTCCCGTGCGCCGTGTGTTACGTCCCGTCCCGCAGCACCCAGCTCATGATACCCATCGTCGCCCGCTGTCCCGCGGGATGGTCCCGCGAGTACTACGGCTACCTGATGACGGAGTATCACGGTCACAAGCACTCAAGTCAGTTCGTGTGCGTGGATCACGATGCCGAGTATGTCCCGGGTACTAGCCCTAACCATAACGGAGCACTGCTGTACCACGTGGAGGGGAGGTGTGGGTCACTACCGTGTGCCCCGTATGTAAATGGGTATGAGCTGACATGCGTAGTCTGCACCAAGTGATTCCAGTTGTACGATTGATGGAATAATAAAATATTTGTAAGGTGTAGGGTAACAATGTGTCTAGTTCGCTCACAAGTTGTTGCATGACTGATTGAATAATAATAAAAGAAAAGTTATCGGGTTTATAGTATACGGTGCTCTGCTGTTATTCACAGCAGTTGTATGTCTAATGGAAAAATAAATCTTTAAAAAATTGAAATTGTGTAGTGTAAATATATTCTGTCTTGTTTGCTTAGAACATATAAAAAATTAACTAAATAGATGTTTGTCTATGCCATACAATGCTTGTTACTTTTGGCTGGTATACACAGATTTGACATACTCATGGGTTTGTCTTGATCTTTTTCATTTTAATAATATTTGAAAATACCACATCCATGGTCTCTTCATGCGAAATCGCAAATAGAGTGGAGCTGTTTATTTCGTTTGATGTATGAATTTCAGAGCTGTAACATAGGCTTGGAAATCTTTTTGGGGGGCACAGCCACGCCCTTACTGGTAATTGTAATTTTTCAACACATTCGTAATGATGGGAGGGGGGGGGAAGGAGCACGTGCTCCTGGATTTAATGGTGATGTGGATGTAGGACGGAGAACAATTTGTGCAACAAATATGATTTGAAAAAAACCCTGTTATTAGCATAGCGCACAACTGAAAAATTCCGTCCACCAGATCAGAAGCCTTCTGGTGCCTTGTTTGTAAGGTCCTCTTTTCTTTCTTCCTTCTCTCCCTCCAACTTTAGCCAATGATTACGAGCCAATGAGTCCGTCTTCAAGTTGGGCACTGCACATGCGCAATCATTATTGTAGTTAAAATGGAACTCAACCTCATTCCAAAGTCTTTTACCTTTTGACCAGCAGCATGTATGTGGGCTCTGGGAACGAGATTGGCTGGAACTAAAAATAATAGTCATATCAAACAATTTTGTTTTGAAAATTGTAGTTTTTCTCGCTTGCTCAGCCAACTCCTTATTTTGAATTACATACCATATTTGGGAGTCCGCCGCTTCATTCGTTTTCCTCTCTTTGAACAGTGCACGTCGAGAATTTACACGTAGACATACAGGAATTAATGTTTTACAGCGATTATGCTGACCGTCATTTTGAAACCAGCCAAGACCCTAACGTTATAGATTATCAAAAGGTTTCCCGCGCTCGCGCCAGGCTCTTTTAGACAATTGAGAAAAACGACAACCATTGATTGGTATGGGAAATGACTCTGAGTAATGCCTGGTGCACACTAGTGACATAACGAACTATTGAAAGGTATGTATTAGCCTGTGGGGGTATTATTGAGAGGTATGTATGGGCCTGTGGGGGTATTATTGAGAGGTATGTATGAGCCTTTGGGGGTATTATTGAGAGGTATGTATGAGCCTTTGGGGTATTATTGAGAGGTATGTATGGGCCTGTGGGGGTATTATTGAGAGGTATGTATGGGCCTGTGGGGGTATTATTGAGAGGTATGTATGAGCCTGTGGGGGTATTATTGAGAGGTATGTATGAGCCTGTGGGGGTATTATTGAGAGGTATGTATGGGCCTGTGTGGCTATTATTGAGAGGTATGCATGGGCCTTTGGGGGTATTATTGAGGGGTATGTATGGGCCTTTGGGGGTATTATTGAGGGGTATGTATGATCCTGTGGGTGTATTATTGAGAGGTATGTATGGGCCTTTGGGGGTATTATTGAGAGGTATGTATAGGCCTGTGGGGGTATTTTTGAGGGGTATGTATGGGCCTTTGGGGTATTATTGAGAGGTATGTATGAGTCTTTGGGGTATTATTGAGAGGTATGTATGAGCCTTTGTGGGTATTATTGAGGGGTATGTATAGGCCTGTGGGGGTATTATTGAGAGGTATGTATAGGCCTGTTAAGGTATTATTGAGGGGTATGTATGGACCTGTGGGGGTATTATTGAGAGGTATGTATGGGCATGTGGGGGTATTATTGAGAGGTATGTATGGGCCTGTGGGGGTATTATTGAGAGGTATGTTTGGGCCTGTGGGGGTATTATTGAGAGGTATGTATGGGCCTGTGGGGTTATTATTGAGAGGTATGTATAGGCCTGTTGGGGTATTATTGAGAGGTATGTATGGGCCTGTGGGGGTATTATTGAGTGGTATGTATGGGCCTGTGGGGGTATTATTGAGAGGTATGTATGAGCCTGTGGGGTATTATTAAGGGGTATGTATGCACCTGTGGGGGTATTTTTGAGGGGTATGTATGAGCCTTTGGAGGTATTATTGAGGGGTATCTATGAGCCTTTGGGGGTATTATTAAGAGGTATGTATGAGCCTTTGGGGTATTATTGAGAGGTATGTATGGGCCTGTGGGGCTATTATTGAGAGGTATGCATAGGCCTGTGGGGGTATTATTGAGGGGTATGCATAGGCCTGTGGGGGTATTTTTGAGGGGTATGTATGGGCCTTTGGGGTATTATTGAGAGGTATGTATGAGTCTTTGGGGTATTATTGAGAGGTATGTATGGGCCTTTGGGGGTATTATTGAGAGGTATGTATGATCCTTTGGGGGTATTATTGAGAGGTATGTATAGGCCTGTGGGGGTATTATTGAGAGGTATGTATGATCCTTTGGGGGTATTATTGAGAGGTATGCATGGGCCTGTGGGGGTATTATTGAGAGGTATGTATGGGCCTTTGGGGTATTATTGAGAGGTATGTATGGGCCTGTGGGGGTATTATTGAGGGGTATGTATGGGCCTTTGGGGGTATTATTGAGGGGTATGTATGGGCCTGTGGGGGTATTATTGAGAGGTATGTATGGGCCTTTGGTGTATTATTGAGAGGTATGTATGGGCCTTTGGGGTATTATTGAGGGGTATGTATGGGCCTTTGGGGGTATTTTTAAGGGGTATGTATGGGCCTTTGGGGTATTATTGAGGGGTATGTATGGGCATGTGGGGGTATTATTGAGGGGTATGTATGGGCCTGTGGGGGTATTTTTGAGGGGTATGTATGAGCCTTTGGAGGTATTATTGAGGGGTATCTATGAGCCTTTGGGGGTATTATTAAGAGGTATGTATGAGCCTTTGGGGTATTATTGAGAGGTATGTATGGGCCTGTGGGGCTATTATTGAGAGGTATGCATAGGCCTGTGGGGGTATTATTGAGGGGTATGTATGGGCCTTTGGGGGTATTATTGAGGGGTATGTATGATCCTGTGGGTGTATTATTGAGAGGTATGTATGGGCCTTTGGGGGTATTATTGAGAGGTATGTATAGGCCTGTGGGGGTATTTTTGAGGGGTATGTATGGGCCTTTGGGGTATTATTGAGAGGTATGTATGAGTCTTTGGGGTATTATTGAGAGGTATGTATGGGCCTTTGGGGGTATTATTGAGAGGTATGTATTATCCTTTGGGGGTATTATTGAGAGGTATGTATAGGCCTGTGGGGGTATTATTGAGGGGTATGTATGATCCTTTGGGGGTATTATTGAGAGGTATGTATGGGCCTGTGGGGGTATTATTGAGGGGTATGTATGGGCCTTTGGGTGTATTATTGAGAGGTATGTATGGGCCTTTGGGTGTATTATTGAGAGGTATGCATGGGCCTGTTGGTGTATTATTGAGGGGTATGTATGGACCTGTGGGGGTATTATTGAGGGGTATGTATGGGCCTTTGGGTGTATTATTGAGAGGTATGTATGGGCCTTTGGGTGTATTATTGAGAGGTATGTATGGGCCTTTTGGGGTATTATTGAGGGGTATGTATGGGCCTGTGGGGGTATTATTGAGGGGTATGTATGGGCCTGTGGGGGTATTATTGAGGGGTATGTATGGGCCTGTGGGTGTATAGATGAGAGGTATGTATGAACCTTTTGGTGTATTATTGAGAGGTATGTATGATCCTGTGGGGGTATTATTGAGAGGTATGTATGATCCTGTGGGGGTATTATTGAGAGGTATGCATAGGCCTGTGGGGGTATTATTGAGAGGTATGTATGAGCCTTTGGGGGTATTATTGAGAGGTATGTATAGGCCTGTTGGGGTATTATTGAGGGGTATGTATGATCCTTTGGGGGTGTTATTGAGGGGTATGTATGGGCCTGTGGGGGTATTATTGAGGGGTATGTATAGGCCTTTGGGTGTATTATTGAGAGGTATGTATGATCCTTTGGGGGTATTATTGAGAGGTATGTATGGACCTGTGGGGGTATTATTGAGAGGTATGCATAGGCCTGTGGTGGTATTATTGAGGGGTATGTATGAGCCTGTGGTGGTATTATTGAGGGGTATGTATGGGCCTGTGGGGCTATTATTGAGAGGTATGTATGTGCCTGTGGGGGTATTATTGAGAGGTATGTACTAGCCTGTGGGGGTATTATTGAGGGGTATGTATGATCCTTTGGGGTATTATTGAGGGGTATTAATGATCCTTTGGGGGTGTTATTGAGGGGTATTTATGATCCTTTGGGGGTGTTATTGAGGGGTATGTATGGGCCTGTATGGGTATTATTAAGGGGTATGTATAGGCCTTTGGGTGTATTATTGAGTGGTATGTATGATCCTGTGGGGGTGTTATTGAGGGGTATATATGAGCTTTGGGGGGTATTATTGAGAGGTATGTATGGGCCTTTGGGGTATTATTAAAGGCAGGTAGGCCTTTGGAGGTATTATTGAGGGGTATGTAGGCAGGTAGGCCTTTGGAGTTATTATTGAGGGGTATGTATGATCCTTTGGGGTATTATTGAGGGGTATGTATGGGCCTGTGGGGGTATTATTGAGGTGTATGTATAGGCCTTTGGGTGTATTATTGAGTGGTATGTATGATCCTGTGGGGGTGTTATTGAGGGGTATGTATGAGCTTTGGGGGTATTATTGAGAGGTATGTATGGGCCCTGGCCTGGTAGACTGCTTTCTGAAGCTTACGACCAAGCTAGTAGGCATGGCGCTGCCGATAGACAGCGTGGTCGATCTTCACAATGACCTAGTGTCCGACTACATCGTCAACAACGAGCTCCGCACATTGTGCGGAAGCCTGGCCCTACGCCGCGGCCATTTGATGGCTTTAGCCGCCGGGGCGTTACACATAGCGCGTCATGTGGACTGTCGTGCCGACACCGGAACGGCAAGCGCTGACGCGCGGAGCCAACGCGAGGTAGCAGCCGCGGACAGTGTCGAGCCCGCCACCCCAGAGTAGACGTAAGCGAAGAAAGAGGCGCTTCGTGTATGCCCTGACTGTATGCCCTGACTGTCGTTGACGTTGCTTCACGATATAAAGCCGCCCGCCCACTGAGGACTAAGACCGCGGCCGTCGTCTCCCGCGAACTCGCTGGCATCTATGAAGAGGGACCTCTCACATGGCCTAAAGTCCTTATGGTTGATGACGGCACGGAGTTCAAGGGTGCTACCACGAAGCTCCTAACAGACCACGGGGTGGAGGTCCGACGGGCTGAGCCTGGGCACCACAGGAGCCAAGCTTTCACCGAGTCTTTCCATCGCTGGCTGGCGCAGCGCCTATTTCGTGCGCAGTACTCGAAGGAGCTTGCGTCCGGCGAGACAAACCGCGAGTGGGTTACTGCTCTGCCAATCGTCATCTCGGACATGAACGCAACGAAGACTCGCATGACTGGCCTTGCGCCTGAGGACGCCATAAAGCTGAGGCGCGTGCCTCTCAAAGCCGAAAAGCCTCCCCTAGAGGTCCCCTTAGATGTCGGAACGGAGGTGTATTATACATCGCCGTAAACGAGGAAGACCTTCAGGACAAAGGCCGACGGCGAGCGACGGACCCGTGGTGGACAAGCAAGGCGTACCCAATACTAAAGAGGGTCATGGAGCCCGGACAGCCAGTGTTGTATTGCACGGCGTACTCTAAGCACGGCTTCACGCGATCGCGTCTTATTACTAGTAAACCAAATCTCGGGGCGTGTTGTCGTTTTTGCTTTACGCCCAGTAATTTCTTGGTACTAGTAAACCAAATCTCGGGGCGTGTTGTCGTTTTTGCTTTACGCCCAGTAATTTATAGGTATTATAATTACTTACTACTAGTAAACCAAATCTCGGGGCGAGTTGTCGTTTTTGCTTTACGCCCCGTAATTTATAGGTATTATGATTACTTACTACTAGTAAACCAAATCTCGGGGAGTGTTGTCATTTTTGCTTTACGCCCAGTAATTTCTTGGTACTAGTAAACCAAATCTCGGGGCGTGTTGTCGTTTTTGCTTTACGCCCAGTAATTTATAGGTATTATAATTACTTACTACTAGTAAACCAAATCTCGGGGCGAGTTGTCGTTTTTGCTTTACGCCCCGTAATTTATAGGTATTATGATTACTTACTACTAGTAAACCAAATCTCGGGGCGAGTTGTCGTTTTTGCTTTACGCCCAGTAATTTATAGGTATTATAATTACTTACTACTAGTGAACCAAATCTCGGGGCGAGTTGTCGTTTTTGCTTTACGCCCAGTAATTTGTAGGTATTATAATTACTTACTACTAGTAAACCAAATCTCGGGGCGAGTTGTCGTTTTTGCTTTACGCCCAGTAATTTATAGGTATTATAATTACTTACTACTAGTGAACCAAATCTCGGGGCGAGTTGTCGTTTTTGCTTTACGCCCCGTAATTTATAGGTATTATAATTACTTACTACTAGTTAACCAAATCTCGGGGCGAGTTGTCGTTTTTGCTTTACGCTCCGTAATTTCTCGGTATTATAATTACTTACTACTAGTAAACCAAATCTCGGGGCGAGTTGTCGTTTTTGCTTTACGCCCCGTAATTTCATTTAATAGTATAGTTATTGTTATACTAGTAAACCAAATGTCGGGGCGAGTTGTCGGATTGCTTTCTCGCCCCGAAATTTTGTTTACTAGTATGTTTTTATCTATAAAATTTTAAAATTCTATAAAATTTTAAAATAATACCACTAAACTTTCTCGCCCCCAATTTCATTTACTAGTACTAGTAAGTCAATTTGCTAAGTTAGCTAATATATGAATTCCCGTCTTTGGTCTCCTTTACAATCGCTCGAATAGCTCATGGAGTCATGCAAGGTCACAGATAGGTGGTTACTTTATCTGTGTTTAGGATCTATTGTTCTCTAGACAATGTGATTGGTGAATCAAAATCTGTTCTGCTGCTTTCGTATGCAGTTATGTGTAGTGTGTTGTTCAATCTTGTTACATAACCAGCTCTACGCTACAAGACCTATACAGCTTCAAGATGTACATCGAAAACGTCTGGGGCTTGCTTTCCATGCTACTAAACGTCCAAGTTAATGTCCAAGATAACCATGTTATTAAGGAACCCGTTATGTTCAATTCTTCAAACTCGCTCGGCCCATGCCCAGGTTCCCTAGCGGGGAACATAACGCACACTCAGAGATGTGTGATCGTAGTGCAGGAATGGTGGGGAATGAACGAGCAGATCAAACAACAAGCGGTGAATATTTCCAACCGAGGGAACTTTGTCACATTGGTCCCTGATCTTTATCGAGGCCAAGTTGCCGTAGACTATGCAGGTATTAACAACCAAATGCATGTTTTGAATAGATAAACTTGCGCGTTGCTTTTAACTCGCGTATTCACCGTGGACAGGGAGTCGATAAGGAAGATAACATATATAGAAGCTGTAAGTCAACTTAAAAGACCTTGCCTTACACAACTCAAAGCAAATCCGCCTTCATTACTATTCATTGGAAACGTTTAATGCAGATTTTTTATATCGGATTACATAACAGCCATTTGATGCCTGACAGGGGGTGCTGCATGACAGGGGGAGGGGAGGGGAGGGTATGAGAGAGGACAATGATATTCAATTACTTAAAAGAGCCCTTGTCAGCCACGCTTTTGTTATTGTTTTTATTTAATACCTCCCAGATGCCCAGATGTCTTGAAATTAATCCCACAAACAAGACAAAACTCGTCTTTGCTGCGTTTGCTGTTCAATCTTTTAAGTGACGTTTTAGGTGATTCAAATTGAACAGTTGTTTTCTTTTTTCGAAGAGGAGAACTAACCGGAGTTTGATTCATGATTTCATTACTAAACCCATGCAAAGCATATTAGCATATTGACAGCTTTCGCGCGATGGTACGGGTTTTGGCACGTCGGTCGCTTATTAAGGCTCACGCATGCGCAACAAAAACAGTTTCGACCCATGGCAGAGGTCTCTTTTCCTCGCGAACGCCAGCCCAGCGAAATACAGAGAAAAGAGGCCTCTGCTAGCAGGGAAGGCAGGCGAGTTTCTTCAATGTAAATATCGCACAGTTGGACTCGAAGAAAATGTTACAAAACTTTTTAGTAAACTTAGATCAGCTATTTCCAGAAGAATATGCAAAACCTGTAAAAGGAAGATTGACTCGTTAATCAAAAGAGAGAAAATGCTGAATGAAGATAAGGCATTGAATGGCTTCTTTTGTAATTCGTCGCGTGATATTTCTACGGAGGACGCCGTTTCGAATGCGGGCTTATTATCCCGCAGCGGATATACGTTTCATGCATGCGCTAGTCATTGTGGGCTCAAATAGTGGCCAGTAATTAATAAACGGAGCATGCGCTCTGGATCTCCCGTCCACGATCGTGGACGGCGGTTTGATCAAACGAACTTGCGACCCATGGCAGAGGTATCTTTTCCTCGCGAACTCCAGCCCAGCGAAATACAGAGAAAAGAGGCCTCTGCTAGCAGGGAAGGCTTCCCCAAATCAGCCGATGGCTTTTTTACCCTTGGTAAAAAAATGAAATGAAAAGAGAAAAAAACTCCACACGTAAGTGACCGAATTCCCTTTGACCAATTTGATATAAAAGGGTACCCTCGGCTCGAGGAGTTCGTCACAAAATTTTTCCTTATCAAATATAATGTATGTAAATAGTGGTTCCACCGTATATACTAATTCCGTCACCCCACATGACTAGGAGCCAAACACCTGACCGAAAACTTGGACTACCCGGCCGCAGTCGAGGATATTCGGGGCGCTGCGAGGTACCTCCTGGACATGGGCTGCAAAAAGGTCGGCATCACTGGGTTCTGCATGGGCGGATCCCTTAGTCTCGCCGCTGCCGTCCACGTGAAGGAGATCTCAGCTGCAGTCCCCTTCTACGGCATCCCCCCAAATTCACTTGCAAACGTCTCCACTATCCAGATACCCGTACAGTGTCACTTTGGAAGGAACGACACATCGCGCACCGCTGGGCCTGCTGAGTACCAGGAGCTCCGCCGGAAGTTAGAAGCTGGTAACGTGACGGGTTGGAATGACCAGTTCTTTGAGTATAATGCTGGTCACGCATTCACTAATCCCCACAGTGATAATTATAACCCCGCCATTGCGGAATTGTCCACCCAAAGAATGATTGATTTTTTGAATAAATATCTAGCATCACCCGGTGACATCACCCCACCCATTTCTCCCTCCGCTTAATAGTATGCAATCACTGGCCCAAGGATCCACCGAAACCTGAAGCACCTGAAGCACGCTGGGTGTTTATTCATGATTACTAAGGCCTAGAATAAACGCATTTCTTTATGTGCCGTTCCAAATGCAAATGCAAAGTAACCAATTCCATTTTTAACTCAGTCGCTTGTATTTGCATTTGTACTGGTACTAAAATAACTACGTTTGTCTTAGGCCAAAAACTCTATAGGTTTATTTAGACACCACGATTGTGTAGTTCCAGATAATATCCATACCCCCCCCCCTCCCCCCCCCACCGCTCTGGAATTTTCAACCCCCTGGAAAAAAAATACAGTAAGTGTTAAGGAAAAAGGGCATTTTGTCCCCCTCCGCTCTGGAAATTCCTGGGGGTTTAAACCCCCCACCCCCCGGAATTTCCAATCTCCTCAATGATGTGGGGGGGGGGGGGGGGGATTTTCAGGAACTACACATTAAGTCGTATTCGACTTGCCTGCAACACCTCTACAACTCATTCGTAGAGTGTAAATCAGCGTACGACTCCGCTGCGATGCACGACTACGATAGTGGTAGTGTGTAATTCATAGTGTAGGCAGCTCCCATACGACTATACATCGTGCTGTCTAAATCGGCCTTTACACGAAATCCTTAGATACATTGGGTAAGTCTAAAAGATATGTGTTTGAGGTCGAATCCAACAAATTGAGCTCTACTGGTCTTTTTACATTATTATTTATGGCTCCTAAGCCTACCTACCTACCCTCTCGATAAGCTCGGGGTATCGAGAAGCGTTACCATAAGGACAAAATAAATGTTTGGGAGGTCTACTGCTGTCGGATTGAGTCCGGTATCGATATCGTTTGATTTCAGAGCACCGACGTTAAACAAATGCTTTAGTCCAGCTTAGAAATGCACGAACAGGATATACAATTGCACCAAAGATGTCATGTAGATACTATTAGTTCGTCTGATTGACATTCTTTATGAGAAACATTCTGAGACTATACCCGTCAGCTTCACCGTAGCATTATTTGCTTATTCTATATTAAAAGGGTACAACTGTATCGCTTAAACGCAAAACCGCGCTATAAATAGATAGGGACGCCCACTTTTCACACCTCGAGAAGTTTGAAATCAAAACCAACATGGCAGACTAACCGTCAGGCAGAGTGGTAGACACAAAATTTCATAATAAAACTCTGAATGCGTCCTTTAAAACCCAAATAACTTCCCCATCTTTCTCAACTCAATGTTTCTTTCTACCTTTGTTAGTTTGTTGGGAACCAAATATTCGATTCCGATAAGAAAATCCGATACGAAAATCCGATACGTCTTGACAGCTCGACGGCTGAGCGACAACTGAAGGTGTCGCTGCCCTGGGCACGCTCTCTTTATAGCGCGGTTTCGCGTTCAAGACACTCGTACAACGTCAACTATCTTAATCTTTTTTCGTTTATGAATAAAATGTTTTTTTTTATGTTCATTGTTTATTGTGTTGTGCTCCGCAAAGCTGCAAAATCGCGGATCTAGGGGGGGGGGGGTTCAGGGTGACTGGTGACCCACTTGGACTATAACCGCGCCTGATAGCACGAACCACGTCACGCACGTACAACACACGTCAAGTAAACACGCAAGACGCAACAAATATCACGGAACACTAACCCACACCACACGCCAAATACAAGAACGCCACGGGGGTACACGCAGATCATACGCCTCGCATACGCACAGTACACGCAAACCATACGACGTGTATACGCACGCCGCACCCCAAAAAATCATTTTTTTTTTATAGAATAATGTATTTTTAATAGAAGTATTGAATACATTAGAATATTGACTTAGGTGCTCAAAATAAATGACTGTATTTGCTAACGGTTGAACGGGAGCCAGGTAATTTCCCTTCAAATATAAGGGGCCCTCTCCCAGCCTAACATTCTCCGGAGGCGCCTTAGGCACTCGAACTTGCAAAATCTTCCATAGTATTTCGCGCAACTCTTTGGAGTGATAAACATAAATGGCGGGGTTGATGGCGCCGTTTGCTAGGGCGGGTGTAGCGACAGCATAACGAGCTATGAACTCAAAACCCATTTTTGGCTTGAATGTGAAGTAGACGAAAGTATAAATGAACCACAACATGTATGGGTTGATAAATGCGATAAGAACATCGAGGAAACATGCGAGGGGCTTTAAGTTTCCAAATATCTGCAGAATTGCAATTGTCGATTAAAACCCGCCTTTTCCTGAAATATCGCGAAACTTAAACAACTATAAAGATTAAGATAACACTTGGAATTATCACAATTCCGTAGTACATAGCCTTGTAAGCTGCGATACTGTTGTCGTAAAGGCATACTAGAGTATACTTGTCGTTGTCAATGTTTACTGGGATCAAGTTGTAGGTAGCGGAGAGATGATAATGGATCCAACAATGCCGTAAGCCCATGCCATCAAGACCAATTAACTGTCTTGACAGAAGGCACAAAGAACGGGTGGAATAGGAAAGGTTTTTTTACTTTTTGCATCTCTTAATGAAAATAAATCATATATTACTATTCCTAATAAATTTATAAAATTGTCAGCATCCATCCTAGCCTCTCCCTTTACTGCCATTTATAATGAATCTATAGCAAGTGGTGAAGTCCCTGATATTTTCAAAATCTCAAGGGTTACTCCTATATATAAAAGTGGGGATGCCACTGAACCAGGGAATTATAGACCAATATCAATAATCTGTTCATTTAGCAAGATTCTTGAGAAGCTTATCTACAACCAGCTGATTTTTTTTCTTGAAAAACATAAAATTTTATTTGAATTTCAATTTGGATTTCGGAAAGGCCATTCAACCGAACATGCCATATTAGAAACTGTTGAGACCCTCAAGTCTTCTATTGACCAAGGTATGACTACATGTGCTATTTTCTTAGATTTTTCAAAGGCATTTGATACTATTAACCACGACATCTTATTAGCTAAAATGTACAAATATGGAGTCAGGGGAACCCCCGCAAAATGGTTTTCTAGTTATCTCTCTAATCGTCATCAGTTTGTCAAAATTGGCAATGCGGAATCATCTATGCTACCAATCTCTTGCGGAGTTCCTCAAGGATCTACCCTTGGTCCCTTATTATTCCTCTTATATATTAATGATCTCCCCAACTCTTCTAAGAAACTGAAATTTAGAATATTTGCAGATGATACAAATCTATTTTATACTTCAAAAAACCCCAAAGATTTAGAAACCACTGTTAATAGTGAATTAGACAATGTCATCAAATACTGTAACGCTAATAAGTTGTCCATTAATTTTAAGAAAACTCATCATATCACTGTCACCTCCCCCAGAAAAAGTGTTTCTATTGACTTAACAGCATATGGTATAAAGAATACTAACAACATAAAATACTTAGGTGTCTTTATTGATGAACATCTCAAATGGAATTCACAACTAAATCATGTTAATAAATGCCTCGCAAAAAATCTTGGAATCATTTCCAAGTTACGTTATTTTCTTCCCCTGACTACTTTAACACAACTATACTATAATTTAATTTACCCATATATTTCTTATGGTATAATGAGCTGGGGCTCGGCAAGCCAAACACGGCTTCGCCCTATCAAAACGAAGCAGAATAAATGCATTCGCTCTATTTTCTTTGCTCCCCAAAGGGAAAGTCCATCGAATTATTACCAACTGCTTAGGATCCTGAATCTTGATAACATACATAATCTAAGGATATCATCTCTTGTTTATAAGCTCCAACACTTTCCTGATACTATGCCTAAGCCATTATGTAATCTAATCCTGCCTGCCACTCAAGTTCACTCACATAATACCAGATATGCTTCCAAAGGCAATCTCTTTAGGCCAGCTTCCAAAACCAATTATGGATTAACTAAATTTACAGCCATGTCTTCTAGATTTTGGGAAAAAATACCAAATTGCATTAAGTCCTTACCTTACAATTCCTTCATAGAACAACTGAAATTGCATTTATTAAATAATCAGAATTAATATTGATCCACCCTGGCCAGATTTACTTTTCCTCACTCTAAAATATTATATTTTGTTTATGTATATATTATATATTGTAAAAAAAAAAAAAAAAAAAAATAATAATAATAATATTATAATAATATTATAATAATATCCTGTAAGACCCTCGAAATCTGACTGTGGCAGTGACCATCTCGAAAGCTTATGCTTCTATGGTCACTGCGCACCTTAAATTTTTTTTTCTTCTTAAGTACCGTAAATAGTTAACTTCCCCTTTTTTCTACCTGTATCCAAATATTCTTTATCTTATTCAAAATAGTGCAAAATAAAAAAATGAATGAATGAATGAATGAATATGGCAACGTATCTCTCCAATGCAATGACCAGCAAGTTCTGAATAGTTATAACAGGGAAAGCAATGTTCACTGCCCGCACTGCCTTACAAATGTAATCGTTCTTCACTACATCCACAAGCATGATGGTATTGTAGAGAGGAAGACTAAGGACACTAGCCCCTAAATCAGATCAGGCGAGACTCTGCACAAAGTAGAACGTTCTATTTCGCTGTAGCCTGCGATGGTTGAGCGCGTGTCTGAATGCAATGATGCCGATGTTTCCTATCGTTGCTATAACCCCGACAATGTAGATGATCGCTGTTAGTGCGACTTTAGTTTGGCTTGTCAAAGGCGTGAAAACTCCTGCGGTGGCGTTGAACGAACTTTTGTTAGCGATCATCCTTCTGCACAGATAATCTGATTCAATAAATCAAGAACATGTCATCAATAATTTGTACAAAACATAATAGCTACATACATTATACAGTAATAGCGACATACATAGTAAGGCGTCTAAGTAGTTGTTGGTGCAGGGTGCGAACAAAAACCCAGAAGCCCCTGAAAAGCGGGTAGTTTCTTTTGGAAGGATTGATATTTAAAATGCTAGAATTTCTTTCTGACCGACATCTAAGACTGCATACCCCCGTCCACAAATCCTAGTTACAATGCCTGACAGCAATTCCTTTGGGCTTCACATGAGAATTGCCCGTAACGGTAAGATACAATTAAACTACAAATTAAAAAGAGATGGGAACCCCGACCCCCGGAGAAACAAAACATGATTACGTGAAGAAGTGTTTAAAGTGAATTGATTACCAAGAAAGCACACGAAGGCGAGTCATCACCCTTGACACGTCCAAGTTGATCTAGTGAGGAATGGAATCGGTTCTTTTGCCTCAACAGAAGCGCCAGCAATACCAGCCAGCAATACAGTTCGGCTGGTTCTCAATCGTCTTTTACTTCTTTAAATTATTTATCTTATTTTTCTACATTTACGGAGTGCTAGAATACTACAACACGAAGGCGGAAAAGCAGAAAAATATGAACAAAAGCAAACAAGGAACTAAACAAATCGATACTTTACCTTAATGACTGCTTCTTTGTACCGCGAGCGAACGAAACGGAACCAGGAAAAAAAACACCCCACAGGGGACAACAAGAGAATTATATGCAACTTTGGAAAGATTTTGTACCTTATTATAGGAAATTAACGCTGGTAGATATTAACGTGTATCAAATGTACGCATATCAAATGAACGCGTACGCATATCAAATGAACGCGAACTTTCGGACAACTTGTGTCACACCAAGTGAGATTAACGCGAATTTGAGCATAACGTATTCAGATAAACTAAATTATTGCGGATCCAAAAATATAGTAGAATTTATTTCTCAATTTGCTGCTCGGAAAGTGATGACGAGCCAGACCAAGAACACAATTAAAAAACACTTTGTGAAGCTCCCTATTAATTGAATTCACAGAACGGCCCGAACAGTTTAAAATGGACTCAATAAACACGGCGTTTGAAAAGATGAAACCAGAGTGCAACATGTGCTCTGTCGATTTAAACTCAGCATACTACTCCGATGCAATCGCACAGTCAGATCAAAAATACCTGAGATTCTCATGGCGCGGAAAACTGTACCAGTTAACGTGCTTCCCTAATAGGCTAGCACTCTGCCCCCGAAAATTTACAAAGCTTCTAAAGCCAGTATACTCGGCTCTTAGAAAGGGACACCTCTCTTTTGCCTATATTGACGATTCATATTTTCAAGCAGACAATTATGAGGCATGTGTGAATAATGTTATTGATACACTTGCATTTTTTAGGCAACTTGGTTTTGTCATAAACCTATCCCCACACAAAGGCTTACTTCCTTGGTTTTATTTTGGACTCCAAAAGAATGAGAGTATCCCTTACTACAGAGAAAGCTGCTAAAGTAAAAGAGGCCTGTCAGCGGCTTCTAAACTGCCCTATGAATTCCATTAGGGCAGTAGCTCAGGTCTTGGGGCTATTAACCTCTAGCTTCGAATGGGTTTTATATGGTCCACTTCACCATAGACATGTAGAAATTGACAAAACCCAGACCCTAAAGCCAATTGTGGTAATTTTGATAGACCTATGGTATTATCCTCTGCTGCAATAAGAGACCTTAATTGATGGGTAGCCTCGGTTGAAACAGCTTACAAGCCTGTTAACCAGGGAAAAAGGCAATGGTCAACATGGCCACAGAAGCCTCCAAAAAGGGTGGGGTGTGCAGTAGAGGGTACCCCTACAGGGGGCTGTTGGCCTCCTATGGAGACACAACACCACATAAATTACCTTGAAGGCTGTCCTTTTAGCATTACAAGCTTTTTCACAGAAGGTTGCAGGGGAATCAGTTTACATTTTAGTGGAGAAAACAACTGCTGTAGCGTGTCTGAACCAAATGGGGACCTGTCATTCAAGGGATATCAATGAGCTGGTTATCCATATCTGGGATTGATGAATTAAGCATGATATACATGGATTACTTTGCCTCACATCCCTGCAAAAGAGAACACCATCGCTGACTCTGAAACAACGAAGGGAAACTGAATGGGCCTTAAATATAGAAATATTTTAGACCATTCTAAACAAGCTTGACTTTAAGCCAAATATTGACCTGTTTGCATCTAGGATAAACTATAAATTCGAATGTTATATCTCTTATCAACCTGACCCAGGAGCATTTGAAATCAACGCCTTCCATGTTATTTGGTCAACGTTTGACTTCTATGCATTTCCCCCATTCTGGCTTATCCAGAAGGTCTTGAGGAAAGTGGAATTAGACCAGGCAACAGGCCTGGTTGTGGTGCCACTCTGGCCAACCCAGCCATGGTGGCCATTGCTCACTAGCATACTAATTGCACCACCTTTTGTGATCCCAGGAAAAAAAAAGCACATTATTCCTAACATCGAGTCCAGAGCAGATTCATCTGTTGCACAAGAAACTGAAACTTCTAGCATGCCACTTGTCGGGGGACTTCTCGAAGATCAAGGCCTTTCAGCTTCAGTTACCAGCGTCATCCTTCAAGGCTGGAGATCTGGCACAACAAAGCAATATTCCTCATATATCAGAAGATGGGAGCTGTGCTGGAATCAACGGAAGATTGATCCAGTTTTTAAGCGACTGTCACTCATGGATTAAATTCCCTTGGTGAGCGCTACCAATCACAGTTGGAATACAGTGCACAAAAAACGGCAAGATCTGCCCTCGCAACAGTCATTTCCCATCAGAAGGTGGCACATTTGAGAACAACGCCTTGGTATGCAAATTTATGAAGGTTATATATATCATACGACCTACTCTTCCAAGATACAAAGAAATATGGGATGTGTCAATAGTATTCAATTATCTAAAAACCCTTCATCCGCCAGAGAGTCTATCCCTCGTGGACTTAACTATGATCGTGGACTTAACTATGACAACGGTGATGCTTATCGCACTACTGTCTGGACAGCGATGTCAGACAATACATGCACTTGACACTGCTGCAGTGTCTGTGACCGATGACAAGTGTGTCTTTTATATACAAGAACTGTTGAAAACGTCAAGGCCAAGTAAGCATCTTGGGAAACTAGAGTTACAAGCTTATTTTGATAAACAGTTATGTGTTGTTAGTCTTCTTAAGGAGTATTTAGAACGAACAAGATCTCTACGAACAAGTTCGCGTTTGTTTATTAGTTATCAGAAGCCTCACAATAAAGTGTCCACAGAGCATATGGGCTAAGGGAAGTGCTTGAAAAGGCTGGTTTGAACACAAACACATTTGGTGCGCATAGCACAAGAACAGCCTTCACATCTGCTGTCAAGGCTGCCATGCCAATAGAGAGCATCTTGGAGGCAGTAGGATGGACCAATGCTGAGACATTAAGGAAGTTTTATAACAAACCTAGAGATTGTAGATTCTGATAGTTAATCTGTTTAATTGCACTTTTATGTTTCAGCCCCCACTACTTTGCCTATTAATACTATACAGCACTGAGTTACACCAGTGATCTAACCATATTTAATACCCGGGTGTTATCCTATAGGCCTGCTCCTGGCCATCGCTTTAAAGTCTCACGTGACTTCGTTGCGACTTAGACCAATCAAAATAATAATCAAAATAATTTAATATAAAAATTAAACGAGACTTACCTGTAGGTCAAGAGCGGAGAAGTCGCGTGCCCACCCTGTTGTATCTTTTATATCTTAGCTCCACCCTATGCTTCATTAGTTTATATGACCATTCGCAGCTCCTACCTTTAAAAACTGCCTGCTCGACTCCCGCGCGCTTATCTCACGTGACTTCTCCGCTCCTGACCAATAAACCGTAGAATTACAATCAAACTTCACCTTACAGGTAAGTCTCGTGTAATTTTTAAATTTTACAGTCATTTTCAATATCTCTCACCTTAAGGGAAATTAAAACATGTTGGATTCAATAAAAACCGCAAATTGTAGTATTGCTTTATTTTCTGTTCTAAAAGGCTTTGGCCCTTAAAATAATATTTGACAGTAAACTTGGTAATAAAAGATCGGACGAAACAATAAAAGAAAATATGGTAGGATGATATCCCTTTAAAGTTTAATATTCTGTTCTGAGGAGTTTAAAGCAGTTTTGGCAAAATATACTTTTAATAATTCCTGTAAATATTTGATGGGGAACGGTATCATTTCGAGTACTTTGAGTTTGGGTTCAAGTCCAATTAGTTTAAAATAATAGTCGGCTTTCTTTATCGTCAGCGAAAAATTAAGCGCATAAAATTGAAAAAAAAAAAGACGAAAAACGCAAACAGATGGCAAAAATTAATTAAATGGACAATCAAAAGTAAAAAGAATCATCATAAAATAAATTGAAATAGTTTAAGTATACTATATTAAAGTCGTCAGCTCCACACAAACAAATGCGCTTGAAAAAATTGCACTCTACTTACAGCCAAAGTTGTATAGCACAAAGCCATGGGCGGACCTAACTTTTCGCTAAAAGGGAGGGTTTGGCTCAGTGACAAAGGAGGCGGGCGTATTTTTTTATGTTACATATAGCTTTCTAGCAGCCCAAAGGAGGGTTTAAACCCCCGCTGCTGAAATGTGCCAAATGCCAAAACGGACAATAATTAGTTTACTAGTTAAAGCCCTTCCAAACAGCGCCAAACGCTGGTAAAACTTGGCCTGGCAATGGCCCAACTTGTAGACAATGTTGGGAATTACTGCGAATGGGTCTGCCAACATTTTCTTTGTCCTGTGGTCAGTCAAGCGTGCGAGCGAGCAATGCTGGCCGATGTAGGCGCAACACCGGCCGAGCCACATACACGCAAACCTGAATACACGTAAACGCACACTACACGCACACTACACGCACACCAAACGCCCCATACATGACACAAGAAGCACACTTGACGCCCATACATCACACTACACGCCCCGTACATCACACTACACGCGCCATACATCACACTACACGCACCGTACATCACACTACACGCGCCGTATGCGCACAGTACACGCCACGTACATCACACTACACGCACCGTATGCGCACACTACACGCACCGTATGCGCACAGTACATGCCACGTACATCACATCGCACGCACCGTATGCGCACACTACACGCCATGTACATCACACTACACGCACCGTATGTGCACACTACGCGCCACGTACATCACACTACACGCACCGTATGCGCACAGTACACGCCACGTACATCACACCGCACGCACCGTATGCGCACACTACACGCCACGTACATCACACTACACGCACCGTATGTGCACACTACACGCCACGTACATCACACTACACGCACCGTATGTGCACACTACGCGCCACGTACATCACACTACACGCACCGTATGCGCCAGTACACGCCACGTACATCACACCGCACGCAACGTATGCGCACACTACACGCCACGTACATCACACTACACGCACCGTATGCGCACACTACACGCCACGTACATCACACCACACGCACCGTATGTGCACACTACGCGCCACGTACATCACACTACACGCACCGTATGTGCAAACTACGCGCCACGTACATCACACCGCACGCACCGTATGCGCACACTACACCCCACGTACATCACACTACACGCACCGTATGCGCACAGTACACGCCACGTACATCACACTACACGCCCCGTATGCGCACACTACACGCCACGTACATCACACTACACGCACCGTATGTGCACACTACGCGCCACGTACATCACAATACACGCACCGTATGCGCACAGTACACGCCACGTACACCACACTACACGCCCCGTACATCACATTACACGCACCGTATGCGCACAGTACACGCCACGTACATCACACTACACGCACCGAATGTGCGCACTACACGCACCGTATGCGCACACTACACGCCACGTACATCACACTACACGCACCTTATGCGCACACTACACGCCACGTACATCACACTACACGCACCGTATGCGCACAGTACACGCCACGTACATCACACTACACGCACCGTATGTGCACACTACGCGCCACGTACATCACAATACACGCACCGTATGCGCACAGTACACGCCACGTACACCACACTACACGCCCCGTACATCACACTACACGCACCGTATGCGCACACTACACGCCACGTACATCACACTAGACGCACCGAATGTGCGCACTACACGCACCATATGCGCACACTACACGCCACGTACAACACACTACACGCACCGTATGCGCACACTACACGCCACGTACATCACACTACACGCACCGTATGCGCACACTACACGCCACGTACATCACACTACACGCACCGTATGCGCACACTACACGCCAGGTACATCACACTACACGCACCGTATGTGCACACTACGCGCCACGTACATCACACTACACGCTCCGTATGCGCGCAGTACACGCCACGTACATCACACTACACGCACCGTATGTGCACACTACGCGCCACGTACATCACACCACACGCACCGTATGCGCACACTGCACCCCACGTTCATCACACTACACGCACCGAATGCGCACACTACACGCACCGTATGCGCACACTACACGCCACGTACATCACACTATACTCACCGTATGTGCACACTACACGCCACGTACAGCACACTACACGCACTGTATGCGCACAGTTTACGCCACGTAAATCACACTACACGCATCGTATGCGCGCAGTACACGTTCCTTATATCACACCGCTCAATGTATACTCAACCAAGTTTTTCTTAGAGCTGAGTGTTATCGCTAGGGTGAGAATTAGGTAAATTTTTCTTGGGTTTGAAACGAACTTCCTTAAGTTCGATATTTCCCGTTGATATCTGGTTAACGCGAAGGTGAAAGATCATCCTGAGTATTTCGCGCAGCTCTTTAGTGTGGTAGACGTAGATCGCCGGGTTGATAGCTCCATTGGCGTAAGCTAGTGTTACTATGGCGTACCGGAGTATAAACTCGGTCTCAAAACTGAGCTTAGGCTTGAATGTGAAGTTTGCTATCGTGTAAGCAAACCATAGCAAGTATGGAATGATAAAAGCGATAAGAATATCCAGAAACATGCGAGATCCAGTGAGTCGCAATTTGTCCGCAGAATTGCAGTTCTCGATAGAAACGCGTCCCTTTCTAAAATATCTCGTCATACGGATTACTATGAAGACCAAAATAGCACTTGGAATTATGTACACAAAGATCACAAATCCGTAGAACATGAACTTATAAGCTGGAATACTGTTGTCGTAAAGGCATACTAGAGTATACTTGTCGTTGTCAATGTTTACTGGGATCAAGTTGTAGGTAGCGGAGATGATAATGGATCCAACAATGCCGTAAGCCCATGCCATCAAGACCAACCTCTTAACTGTCTTGATAGAAGGCATAAAGAACGGGTGGAATATGGCAACGTATCTCTCCAATGCAATGACTAGCAAGTTCTGAATAGTTATAACAGGGAAAGCAATGTTCACTGCCCGCACTGCCTTACAAATGTAATCGTTCTTCACTACATCCACAAGCATGATGGCATTGTAGAGAGGAAGACTAAGGACACTAGCCCCTAAATCAGACCAGGCGAGACTCTGCACAAAGTAAAACGTTCTATTTCGCTGTAGCCTGCGATTGTTGAGCGCGTGTCTGAATGCAATGATGCCGATGTTTCCTATCGTTGCTATAACCCCGACAAGGTAGATGATCGCTGTTAGTGTCAGTTTGGTTTGGCTTGTCAAAGGCGTGAAAGTGTAACTCCTGTCTGATGCGCTTGTGTTGATATATCTTGTACTGTTAGCTTCCATAACAGTGTTGGAGATCAACATAATAAATTCATTTTGCGTCTGTCCTCTTTAAGATCTTCACACGTCGTGTTGTACTGTAAACAGAAAAAAACGTATAATGGCGGAGGAGGATATTAAAAAATACACTTTGCTTTATACAACAACGAACTGACGATAAGATCTTTTAGTGCAAAAAATAATCATTTAGTGCAGTATTACTGGACGCTGTTTGGAGTACAAACAATTAAACAATAGCGACGAACTCTAATCGATAAACTTAAGACTTAAACTTAAGTTATGTAGTATTATGTAACGAAGTCCGGGGATCAAAACGTCAAACGACTTTGAGATTTATTTTCTTTTGAACAAAACAACCAATCAAAATTCTCAGACACGGTATTGGTGCCAATTATGTGCTGATATTCTGTGTTCGAGTGGTCTTCACTTGATACTGCCATGATACTGGAATTCGCAACGCAAACACCACTTGTTTTGTCCATTTTCAGGGCGCTCTTCATAGTATTAAAATCGTATTCTAAATATATTTACTTTTATAACCAAGTGAAACGGCAATATTCGCAATATTTTGTTAAATATACCCTCGTCACAACGCTTTCTAAAAGAGGAGGGTTTTCTGTACGAAGGTTTCCTCTAGTCTCGATGCGTTGTTTTTGCCCGGGACCATGAGCACGTACTGTACGACCATTCTTAGCGGTATACTAACCACCACCGACAGAATGACTGAGGAATAGATGCACTTAAAAAGATAGTTGAATATCTCTATGGTCTTAGAAAGGTCTTCTTTGAAGTCTAGGAACCCCACTGTGAAATATATTTCTGAATCCCTCCGAGAGCCGGTTGCTAATGTGTTGTTAATATCTATGAATGAAACTATTTCCAACGTTTTTATAAAAAAAAAAAAAACAGTCGAGTCTAAATGCTATGATAGGGGCCGAATATTTGACGTCTGTTTTTTAAACGGTATTTGTTTTTCACGGACAGTTGACCTGCTCAATTGTTTTCCCGGAATTTCGCTGTGCGTTTTAGACCGAGAGATTTTGGCTTGCTCATTTTTGGGGAGACTTTTAATACTAACCAGTCAATATCAGATGGTCTCTTAATCGTTTGAGAGTGTTATCTCTTGCTGAGAACTAGATGTAGTTTTGTTGAGTGTTTTGAAAATGCGTCATTACTTATAAATCAATCATTAAATGTTGTTTAGTATTCGTTAAAAAAGAAAAAGGAGAACAGAAGAAATTATAACCAAAAAGGTGATTTGACGTACTGACTACCCCTTTGCTTAACTTGCGAGCAAAAGTTAGGCTCTCGGATTACATGGACTATAACCTTGTAGCCACTAACAGGCCATCTCTGGTTACACCAGCGCAGTTTACAAAACAACAAGGACATAAGTCTTTCGATTGCGAAGTTTCAAACAGAAAGTTAGAGATGATTGTACTTTTTCTTATCAAATTTATAATCAACCTTAAAAATTCAAGGAAATGAAAGCGATTCAGTTTGATCATTGTGTTAGGGGAACTTTCCTGTAATAATCTTGGCGCTTCGCTATTGGAAATATCGACATTAAATATATCGCCTTCTTACCGAGTTTGGATTTTGGTTGTTCGACGAATGAGGACAACCGCAGCAGTTTTGTTCCACGCTTAAGGCCAGGGAATATACTGATAATAACAGTTATAAACAGATCTTTAAAAACTTCAGGCAAGAAAGTGACCAACGAGGGGGGCTACAGGTGCAAGCTAAAAGCCTACCGGTAATGACGTGAGCGAAATAAACAAGTCGGCATGATTAAAATCATTGCAATCTCATTTGCCTATTCAAAGTTTACGCTTAGATAAGTGTTTTTTTTAGTTTCCCTTTTTTTCACTGGAGGACCAAACAAAACAAAACTTAACCGAGGGTAATGCTAGCGAAGCCAACAAAAAACGTGATCAATCTCACTTCTTACTTTGAGATATCTAACTGGCGTTGGCTTTCACGGGCATTAAACAGTCAACCACCTTTTACTAGAACATTTTGAATAGAAAATAAATAAAAACAGCTGTAAAGATGCCACCGGTAGGAGTAGCGCATATACTTGAGCGTGCAAGTATCGTGTTTATTATTTTTTTATTTTTGACGTTTTGGCATCTGCGAGAAGCTAGCTTTCAAAACACGAACATTTGACGAGCACAAAGCAAAGGCTTTAAATATCTTGCACTTGTTGTTCCTGCTGTTTTTGAATATCTAAAGCACTTGTTGTTCCTGTTGTTTTTGAATATCTAAAGCACTTCTTGCTCCTGCTGATTGAAGGTTATACAGTGTGTACGTGTTATGTGTACGTGTTGAGTGACTTTTAGTTTAGAAAACAAGTACCCTGGGTACCAGACGCTCACTGGAGAAGAGAAGCCTGGAGGCTCTGGTGGTACCCAGGGTAGAAAACAAGTAACCGAACAAGAATGTCCCTGTTTTGCGACCATGAGCGCGGGAACTCGGCTAAACTTTGTGAGCGTTTTGAAAATCCAGGGGCCTATTTACTACCCCTTATTTCGTTAGGGAAATAGTTATAATATTTAAAATTATGTCTGAACATTTTGCTTATGTTATGCCAAACAGCACATTTGAAATTCTTTAAAATCTGTTGTAATTATCTGATTACTGTCTTTTGAAGGACCTAGGAAGCGAATAAGGAATAATCCTGCCACAGGCAGCCCGGCAGCATACTTTTCATTTGTCTGCTCAAGAGTGTCGCCTTGGTGATCTTCTATGGCCTTAACTTGCTTAATCGCAATTATGTATTATCATACTAATTATGAAAAGATTTGAACAAACTATTAAGACGCACGCTGACTTTTTCTAGTTTCTTTGTGTCTTCAAAAAAACAAAACAATATTCATGAGTTTAGACTACGCTGATTTGTTTTTGCTTCTTATTTTGATTTTAACAATCAATCTTTTTTATGATAACTTGGTGCTTTTTTTTTTTTCCTTTTGCACTGAGACCATTTTACTGATCAACTCGTTCCATGTCTAATAGGGGCCAAAGATACTTTCATTACTATTGAGTTCGATTATTAGGCAAATCTTGCCGGCATCCGCGAGGCTTACAAAGCACCCAATAAGTTTTATAAACATTATCATGAAATAAAATCAGACTTTTAAATAATGGTGATTTTGTTTTCGATTTAATAGCTATTGATATTTTCAAATTAAACATTGACAAAGGTGCCGATCAATATCCTTTAAAGAGCCCTGTCAGCAATACCTTTGTTTTTTTCATTCAAAATAAGCAGACGAAATAAGATGAAAATTTTTAAATTTCGATTTATGGCAAGGACGCCGTGGGGTGGCTTAGCAACCTCTCAGTCAGCGAAACTCGCCAACTGCCAAAACATTAAGTACCGCTTATTTTGTATAAATACACTTCACAAACCAATGACAGTTTTTTTGTGACCTTTATTTTAGGATTTAAAACAATTGCAGGAGATGAACACCCGTGAAAATATTCAAGCTAGGTACTGAGACTGACGACTAAGAGGTTGGTAAGCCTGTGGTGGTCGTGTCGGGTGTATCCTGCCCCATAAGTTGAAAAAATATTTGGATTTCAAAACTTTAAAGATTTATCAATAGGGTTATTGTTAAATGTATAAAACAGCCTAGTTTTTTTTATTAGTTATTTTTATTGGCTCCCCCACACAAAATGACCAAAGATAAAATTTTACTATCTTTGTGTTGCATGTGCTTTTATATATCAAAATACAAAAGAAGTTTGGGCGAAGCCTTTAGTCTCAGGAAAATGGAAGTTTTGTTTTTTTCTGCATGAATAATTTTTTTTTAAATTTCTTACGTATTTGGTTTTTGGGGGTCTGATTTTTGGTTAGGATTATCAGCATAACAGGGTAATCTTTCGCTTTCTACGCTTTTCTTCCCGTCTGATTTTTCGTTATAGATTAATTTAAGCAGCAGTACAGGCGGGGCTGCACAGTCTCTTATCTTTCACTTTCTGGGCTTTTCTTCTCACCATCCCAAATAGCTTTTTTGGCAAACTTTCAAAAAGCGATTGTTATATTTGTTTATAATTATTGATAATAGGCTGTCCCGGACCACTGTCGAGTCTGTTGCGACCTTAGCACCTAAAAGGGCCCCCGAATGGTCTTTTTTTTTCTCAATCAGCATTTTTAGTTGTTGAATAAATCGAGTAGCGAGCACATCGAAAAATACAATGAGAGCACGACGGAAAAAAAATGCGAGCACATCTAAATTTCGGGGAACCATTCGAGGGCCCTCACCTAGAGAAGACTGGCGTGCTGAGAAAGAAGGATCTAGTAAGGCCATGACGTCACGGGGTCAAGCATTTTCAATAAGCAGACAAACGAATGTTTATATGGGCAACTTGGGTGATTGATTACCAGATCTGGTGGAACGTCGCAACGGGCAGAGTCGTGAGAGGACTTTGGCGAAGAACGCATCGTTCGTAAATCCACAGAGATACAATTTGTGACTTAACAGTGCTCTATTGAGCGCTTAGGACGTCGCTTTAATGGTCTATAATAATGGATGAGCACAGCAAGTATTTCGCCGATGACGAATCGGGTTATGACTCTGGCCCGCAGTGCGACCAAAACAATCACAAATTAAAAGAAACGGAACATGAAAATGAATTCGTGTACGAGCAAGAATGGATCGCAAGATTCAAGTACAGTATGGAATCGCTTCTCTACTCTCGGTTGCTCTCACGTCTTGAAGATGCAGCAAGAAGAAGAGAGTTTGCCGGCAACTGGCGACGCAAGAAGTCGGAGTGAGAAAAGACAGGAAATGTGCCAGAAAGGCATCTAATATTCTGATATTTCCAAGGAATTTCACCAAGAAAACTGTTTCAAAGGGGACAGCACTGCGTCTTCTTTGCTGACAAGGGCTCATATAGAAGCAAGGCATTTCCAACCAGAAAATCAAGCAAAAGAACGTTGGATATATTAGTCATGCAGGCTAATCTTTTAGAACATCAGCAAAGATATTATTGTATCAGATATCACTACCATGCCGTATGAATTAGGAGATACAACAACATTACCAAAATATCCATCATAGATGTATATACAGCCAAGGAACACGGCCTGTTCTTTGAGGTGACTTTAAGATGTGATTTGTGTTTTTTGGCATCTCGATCGGCCGATTCATATTAATGGCGGTAAAGCTTTTTTTTATTGCCGAACGTATAATTGTATTGTTATGTTTTTCTAGAATCTTCCAGGCCCGCATTGGTTTATTTTATAGATATACTCATGCTAAAAAAAATCCTTGTCTATAGAATATGAACAGTTTTTCTTGTCTCGTAACGGATGAATGACACTGTTTAACAAAACCATTATCTTGGGACTGCTGATAGAGCAATACCAAGTTAATATCGCTTATAAAAAAAACAGGGACAAACACAAGCAAAAATGATAAGATTGTCAACTTTATAGCAACAGGAGGGGAGCGTAAGAGTTTGCAGTGATGCGGTTTTGCCTTGAATCTAGCGCGCTTTGTCGGTTTTTCGTATTTTATTCCGCGGTATTGCGGTTTCTCTAGACTGCGCGGTTTTGCGGTTTTTGGAGTTTTTTCTGTGCTGTTTGCGGTTTTCGCACCCCTCCAACAGAAGATTTAGATAGCGTGACAATTTGAACAATAAATATGCAGTTATAATATAAATAGTTGTACTATTATTTATGTATTGTATTTGTGAAGAAATTAGAATTACGATTTCCTGAAGTGTGATTTATGTTACCCGGCCATAAGCTTTCAGGAAATGCATGTGTCAAAAAGAGCTACACGAATAAGTCTGACCCCGAAATGCAGACTATCCTAAGATTAAAAAACTAGTCTAGTCCATAGAGGTCATGGGAAAGAAGAAGAGGACAAAGAGGTCGCCCACCCTCACTCCTCTGGTCACCCCCTCCCCCCTCCCCACTCCTACCCCCCTCCTGTCGTAGGCGCATGACGTGCAGGAGGCTTTTGACTGGCTTATCTCTGTTAATACGGGTCGTAGATAGAAGAAAAGGATGAAGCTGGAAAGGCCCTATTAAGACATTTTCTCCTGATTTTTGAAAACTGTGCCATGCATTTAATGTATCTTTGGCTGCTAGATGGGGGCCCCGAGCCGCTTGGGACCTCCCCCTAACCCCTGCAATAAACCAACAAAATTATCTTATTTGGCCGCCAGTCATTTTATATCAAATGGTCCGTCCAAAATTCCATTTTTATTCGGTCATATCTTCAAGATATCGCATAGTCTGATAACGGGGTTCTTCATATAATGAATCTCAATATGTGGTATTACAAGAAGTGGATTGCGTTTCTCCTAACATAATAATGTCTAGAAAAATTCCTGGAAATTAGAAGAATGTGGAAAAAACAACCAAATAAAGGAACTCCTTCGGTACTTGTACGAGCCCAGTACCTGCATAATAATACATTTATCTTATAAATTACTTCATTTATTGTTTTTAGTGTCCATTTTATAGACAATAGCGGTTTTTCCTAAAAAAAAGAGTAGTATTACCAAACAGAGGGTTTTCGTTCAGAATTTTGAAAAGCGACGTTTCTCTTGTTGCGTCCTAAACTTGTTAAACCAATCAGTGACTACTTCAGGTGTAATGACGCCAATGATTACCACGGGGATTTGCTCGGAAATTACTAGAAGGTCTGAAAGGACGGCATACATGCTGTCAAGTCCAGTCACAAGCCATTGCCTCCTTTAAAAATATTATTTCGCTATAGTTCTCGATTTTTGTGGCTGTCATCGCCGAACAACTTCAAACGAACTTTCCACCGATACCATAGGCGTTTACAGGAAAGGCTGCAAAAACAACACAATGGTATTACCAAACAAATCATCGCTTGGCTTTTCCCCACAGAACAACACGAACGGAGCCTTCAATACGGAAGATAGTGCGACAGTTACTACCCATATCGTGGTGCTTTTGGTGGTTATGGTCTTCGGCCTTGCACTTAACCTGACCATGGTCCTTTTGGTATGGAATGGAAAAGTCCCCATGAAGAGTATGCATGTATTTATAGCCAACACATCAATAGCTGATATACTATCGCTCCTCGTTCAACCGACCTATGTCATTGACGGTTATTTGTCAGGAGTCTTTTTCTCGAAGGTCGATGGAGGCGTTTTGGGTTACATGATTTGTAAACTCCTTGTGTTTCTCATCAATACAACTCCTTGGGTATCTCTGATTACTCTTCTTATTCTGTCGGTCGAGCGGTACAGAGCATTGTCATCAAGAGCACCGTTTCCACCGCTGTCTCGGCGGTGTTCTATTCTAAGTGTTCTATAAAGTTATGGTGGTAAATGCAAAAACCGTCCGTAATTGGGGCAATACACTGTAGTATGTATTGACAGCCTCATTATAAATAAATTTTCACCCCTTACCATATCTTAGTATGAATGAATAAGCGCCGCATTCCCTGACAGGCGCCCTAAATGTATGTAAATAACACCGCGATACTAAACAGAATACCAAAGAAACCCGTGGAGTTTTAACCCGCAGCGAGTTTTAGTTTACAAAAAAAAAACATTACTATTTTTAAGTATTTTTTATTACCCCTCGAGGTCTCAAACCTCGTTACCAAGTGACTTAGGTAACAGGAATGAAATAGTATGAAATGAACATTTACTACCCCAGGTCGTAGTTACGAGGGTTCACTCACGCTTGCAAACCTTCCAACGTTGCACGAGCGGCGGTTCGTTTCCAGAATCAAACCACAGAATCCTCTTTTTCCTATCATTAAAGGGCGTCGCATTACACATGATTCAGGGTATTACCTCAGGTCTAAATCTACTAATACGAGTCGTTTCAATGAGTTCTTTACTGTTAAATATGCTGATTACATTTAAAATAATTGTACTTTGTTGTAGTGCTTACTTGTATCTCTGACTCACCTGTAATCCAGTCTATACTTCGAGAGGTTGAATTAAATTTATTATTACTTTCATGTTTCTCATAATATAGAATTGAACACGAAGTTGCGTATAAGGATTTGATCTAAGGATTTAATTACACAGATACTTTTCATGTTTATGGTATGACATTTCTTTCCTGCTTCGAAAAATCTAAGCTGCTGATAAATGCCGACAACGAACTCAAAATTGTTAAACAATGAAGCAAATTAATAATTACGCTATTTTTTATAGTGCTAAAGTATTGAGTTATATTTTACGTTTGTATCTAATAAGCGATTGTCACGAACGGTCTTCAAATAGTAGCCATCACACGAGAGGTTTTGTCAGGAGTGTTTGTCACGAGTGTTTGTCACGAGTGGTTGTCACGAGTGGTTGTCACGAGTGGTTGTCACGAGTGGTTGTCACGAGTGGTTGTCACGAGTGGTTGTCACATGTGGTTGTCACGATTGGTTGTCACCAGTGGTTTAGTCACGAGTGGTTGTCACGAGTGGTTGTCACCAGTGGTTTAGTCACGAGTGGTTGTCACGAGTGGTTGTCACGAGTGGTTGTCACATGTGGTTGTCACCAGTGGTCGTCACCAGTGGTAAAAAACGTTTTGAGTCTAGTAGAGTTTATAAGCAAACAGCATGCTGGAACAAATTCAGAGGCCGCGAAAGATACCAATGTTGGGTGGGTATATGCTTCATGACTAAATGCCATATAGACAACAACCCTCTATAAACAATATCTCCATATAGACAACATTGCCATGTAGCTGACAGACCCATATAAAGGACAACACCATATAAAGGACAACACCATATAAACGACAACCCCATATAAAAGACAACACCATATAAAGGACAACACCATATAAAGGACAACACCATATAGACGACAACCCCATATAGACGACAACCCCATATAGACGACAACCCCATATAGACGACAACCCCATATAGACGACAGTCCCATATAAACAACAACCACATATAGACAAGTTTCCTCTAAGGGGCAGAGCATTTGGTACTGGATGGGAGCAGTGACTGATTCCCAAATAACTAAATAATTGATTTAAGAATATTGATAACAATTGGTTATCAAAATCCGGGAGAGTCTTATTAATAAAAAACAGGCATCAATTGATACCAGCTGATAACAATTGATCATTAAAATTATAATAAATAGCTGGAACGGCAAAATCAATTGACAATAATTGATTACAATTGAAAACTGGAAAATTTTGAGTATTAACTGTTATCAATTAATTAGATTAATCAAAAACCATTTATCAAATTGGTATCAATTATTATCAAATTAATCAATGTGCTTTTAATAATCATTTAGTTACGTCGGCTTATTAGGTAAATATTCTAGTATGCTGGGAGTTCCCAGAAGAAGGCAATGACTGTCATATGTCCTTGCCATAACAAACAGTCCTGCTCTATGGCTGGAATTGCTTCTTTCTCCACGAGGTGGTGTGCTATCTTGTGTGCTTCAGAGCCGTGGCAGCTCAATTAAATTTGGGGGCACAATAAAAAACATTAAGAAAATATTGGGGGCAGAGCCACGCCCCTTTTTGAAAATCTTGGGGGGGTGGCACATGTCCCCATTGCCCCATCCCCTGCTAGGGCCTTGTGCTTGAACGATTGTTTTGCTAATTTTGTTACCAGCCTAGCTAATGTCAATGTTTATGAACATTATCGAATTCATTATGTTATACATATGTATATTAGGTATTTGCTAAGAGTGGTTTTCGAAATCCTGTGCAACAAAATGTAATTGTTAAAGTGTAATAGTCAAATCAGAACAAAATAGAACAAAGATATTACAGTGTATTAGTACTAAATAAACTAAGCCAGCTGGATATCATAGGTTGTATAGCGCGTAACGGCCACGCGCTTGCTTTTCTTCACTCGTCCCCTCTCCCCCCGTCCCTCTCCCTTGAGCCGCTATGCAGACTAGGAATGATGGCAGAGCTTATCTCATGTGTAGTAACAAGAAAGCTCTCTTGGTTGTAAGTATAACTTAGCCTGCAATAAACATTCTGTTAAAACTCCCTTGCCTGGTATTGAACCAAACTTGATGCATTGCAGTTTATTTAATGCCAGATATTATATGCTTATTAGGAGTTATTTATGGCATGGAAGAACCATACCTGCCAACTTTCCCGGTTTTTGCAGGAGACTTTCGGTTTTTATCCTTCATCTCCCGGCAAAAAATGGAAACTTCCAATACATTTACCGTAATCTCCCAGGAAAGTACATTGAGAATTTCTTGTCTTTAGCTTTCAAGTTTGGCAAGTATGAAGTACCTTATACCCCAGTGTGTTCAATCGATAAAAATCAATGTCGGAAAACCAATCGAGAAATCAAAATCAATTGATAATCTTAATTGATTGATATCGATTGGATCAGAAAATCAATAATTGATACTCACACAATACTTCCCAATTAGTCAATCGATTATATCTATTACATCGATATAATCAAGTAGTGTAGTATACAATATGTACCCTGGATTCCCTGTTGGTATTTACGGACTACTACAAGTTAATTGTGTGGCATCCATAAACATTATTCTGGACGGCTGTGGCAATAACTACTGTGGCTACTACTAATTGGTCTTGGTTCCTTATTTTTCCCGTTTTGTTTGCACTTTGGATTAAAAAACGTTTGTTTAATCTCTCAGAATTGTCTTTTATTTTTTCCAATTTAACCGATAAATCGATATAAATCGATCAGGTTAATCGAAAAATCATAATTATCCATTGACCTCACAATTTTTTTGCTAACGATTATTATCGAATGCGGATAAAATTAGTTAATTTTATTGATTAGAGTCAATTAAAGCCGCAATGTCACCAGTTCACTTCCGAAGGTCCGACGGAAACCTCAACCGTTAAAAGACAAAAGAATCTATTAGAATCCGAGATATTTAACATGCCATCCGCTCTAAATTATCAATCACATCCTCGAAGAAACTTGCAATATACACACTGCTTTTAATATTTTGAAATATTTTTCGTGTTTTCCGTTAAAAATCATCGGAGATTGTAATGTAATCGACTGGAAGTAAACTGGTGACAATGCGGCTTTAATATCAATTATCCATTGACCTCACAATTTTTTTGCTAACGATTATTATCGAATGCGGATAAAATTAGTTAATTTTATTGATTAGAGTCAATTAAAGCCGCAATGTCACCAGTTCACTTCCGAAGGTCCGACGGAAACCTCAACCGTTAAAAGACAAAAGAATCTATTAGAATCCGAGATATTTAACATGCCATCGGCTCTAAATTATCAATCACATCCTCGAAGAAACTTGCAATATACACACTGCTTTTAATATTTTGAAATATTTTTCGTGTTTTCCGTTAAAAATCATCGGAGATTATAATGTAATCGACTGGAAGTAAACTGGTGACAATGCGGCTTTAATATCAATTATCGGTTCTATCGATTGAAAACCTGGGGATTATAAGGTGGTCAAGTCCATTGTGCCTAATACATGCTGCTCAAGTATTTAAAATCAGGTCTGCGCAGGCTTGAATAACATTGGACATCCTTTAGTGTGCAGTACTGTTTTTTGCAGTACTGTTTTTTTAGGGTATTTTAATGGTCACATGAAGGCTTTAACCCTTTCAACCCAATTCTACATTTCAGTTCAGATTATAGAGTATAATTTTATCTTCTGCCTTCACTTTTCACCCGATCGTTCAAGAACCCATAGTTTTCTTGCCTTTAAAATAAAAGTCCTCAGGCTCTTAGGAACTTCTTGAGGATTCGCCTATGCTTAAATGTTAGACCCTATTAAAGCTTGCGCTTATTTCTAGGGGTCAATGAACCCGTAGGTTTTTATCTGTCTCTCTCTTAGCAGAATGGAGACATTTTTCTCTTTTATTGTACGCAGGTACTTCTATTCATTCTAATCCACCTCGGCTTTAAATTTCCATCGAAGAACCATTATAAGAAATGCGAGGTCCCGTCGCTCGGTACGATCTCAGGTTTGTAGCCGATTCTTTGGTGAATACGAACCATCTTTTCTTGCTCGCTAGAAATTCCTGGTATCGCCGTAGCTTGCTTTGAGTTTGACTCGGTTTTTATGCCTTTGGACCAGCTTTCTTTTACTTTTTCATACTCCTCTAGGTCTTCTCTCTTAAGTTCTATCCTTGTAGGCTTTCTTCGAAGCATTATGGGCGAGTTACAGCAAAACAAAGCTACTCCACTACGCAAGATTGATTATTTTCTCGATGCACTCAATTCCTCTTTGAGAAATGGCGGGATTTTCCGAGTCATATACTTTGCCGTGGGGGTAGGGGTTGACAATTATGTAGCCCACATCAAAGCTAAAGCTACATTTTTTTTAATTGAATTCAGATATATCACGTTCAAAATCGTATATATATTAGTTCTGAACAATATTGTCATGTTCTGCTTTTGCTGGCTAAAAAGTAATTAAAAATAATAAAAAATAGGTTCGAATAACTACCCCTCCCATACACCCCCCCTCTGGATAAATTTGCGCAACTCGAGTAGCCCTGGGAACGACAACAAATCCAAGATGGCGGCCTTCATGGCTCAAAAACAGCAAACGCTGTCTCAAGCAGATCTGAGCAAAAAGGGAAGCATAGACGAACCTATTGTTAATCTTGTGGATTATATAAACGGACTGGATGCTTTTTTCACCACAAGCTCGTGTTCTGGAAGAATATCTGTCTTTACTGAGGTAGGAGTCGTTTTAAGAGATGGTCCATAGAGATGCGCAGTGCTCAAATTCTTTTGCGCTTTTTTTTAACAATAATGAAAATTATATGCCCAAAATTATAGAATTTTCAGGTAGAAATCAATAAACTTCCATTGAGACTAAAACATTCACTATAACTTGCTAGAGTAGCTCCGCGAGAATAGTAATGCAGTAGTGAGGCATTTACCCCCCACGCCTCCCCCCTCCTCCCATACTTATAGCCCCAGGGAGGGGCTAGGGTCATGATTTTAAGCTGTCACCCCTTGCATTCATATGCCCATGAGGTGCAAGCTGTACAACTACATAAAATTTGATGAGCCGTTATGTTTCAAAGCTTTGTCTACACATACTGTATACATTTTAGTAATTGTGAAGATAACAGTTCAAAAAATGAAAAACTAATTTTATTCATCTGATACTTGCCTTAGTCCACTGCACTGTATATTTATGATACCACTCAATGGGGTGTCTACAAAATGAAGACCTAAAACCTAAAACATGTAACCCCAAAAGCAACAACCCAAAAAGCTACAACCCCCAAAATGTTGCAGTTAGCCTAACTTGTTTCCCAAAATGGCTACACTGTCTGGAAGTTACATGTGGAATCAGTGATCAGATTTTATCAGATAATTAGCTAGTTCTTTTTTTTTTTTTCTTAATTAGGAAATAGGGAAAAGCACTACTTGTGTATGTCAATAAACTAAAAAAAACGGTAAGTCACCCGGTAAACTTTTCGGGAGTTTCTTCAAAAATCTTAATTGCCCGCTAACTTTATACAGGAAATCGCTCCATGTTCTAGTTGTGTCGAGTTGTAGAAAGTTTACATCACAGAGAAAAACATTCCACTGCCCGGTAAAAAGTGGGCCAATCAAGGCTTACATCATTTTATGGGATTTCCTTCCAACCAATCAGGTTTCATCTCTGTCAAATGATTTGACATTTCGATGTCACAGTGTGCCAAAAAGAATATAAACAGCTTTGCGAAATTATTAGAAGTTTTTCTACAAAATGGGACTTTATTTACTTGGTCTATGTCTTTCTTTTGAAAAATGCCGATGCCACAGCAATGTTTAGGGTGCAAGTTGTCTACAGACATCGACAAAACTAGGATTTCAATAACTATTTAGCCAATCTATTCAGACATAAACTTTGGAAATTATAATTGTCAGGAACCCGTATCGGCACGCTACGCTAAAGCTTTGGTTTGATAAACGCTCTTCCTCGCCAGGGAGTTTGAAAACATTTCTGGGGTGTTTCTCTAAATTACCAATAATTACCGGGTCTGTTAGGTTACTAGGAGAGTTTTCAGGATAATTTTTCGGGCAAAGGAGCGTGTCTGATAAATAAGTTCAACTACCATTTTCAATGGGACAAATAACGACGATTAAAAATGGTTTGTTCATTGGCGCGCACAAATGAGATTTCTTTCATTAAAAGCACTACAAAACTCGCTGAATTACCTCATTAGGATCCCTGATTCCATATGAAACTTTTGCGCTGTGTAGCATTTAAGAAACAAGGTAGACTAAATAATAACTGCAATTTTTGGTTGGTCATAGCTTTTGGGGTCACAAGTTTTAGGTATTAGATTTTAGGTCTTCGTTTTGTAGACACCCCCACTCAATTGCACAATTTGGCGAATTTCGGGTTTTTTAAATGACTAGTGCATAAAAGAAAAGACATTGTTGTCTTTCTCCCAGTTATGCAAGCACTCTCAAATGTTGCATGTTTTTGATAACTTACATCTAATGAATTTATTTATGCTGATATAAAAACAAAAACAGGGTCATGGACAACGAAAGAAATGCAGTGAGTGGAGATATATCACACATGGTCAAGCTGACTTAGAATCTGTGGTAGGTATTGTAAATAAATGATGTAAATAGCTCTAACAATTATCAAGCAATATAAGCCAAATCTGCATTTGATCCTTGTTGAGCTGGTAAAGATCTTTCTATATCTATTTTTGATTTAAATCTTAAATAGATAATTTGTGCTTTGTTTTAGCTTGAGTCATTAGAGGATTGTAAAAGAGATGCAGTACTTAAGTTTGAGCCTTTTGTGCTGCATGTTCAGTGCAAGAGTCTGGAGCATGCGCAACTCATGGTAAACTACAACATGTTAACCCTTTTGATGCTGGTCTGTTACTTTAGTAAATACCTCTGGGGCACCATTGCCTACACCTTAACAAACCCCCTGAGTATAACTCTGTACCCCTCTCTACTTGATATACCTCTAGAAACCCCCTATTTATACCACTGATGCCACTAGACCCCCTGAGTATAACTATAGACCCCTCTCAACTTGATAAACCTCTAGAAACCCCCTATTTATACCACTGATGCCACTAGACCCCCAGAGTATAACTATAGACCCCTCTCCACTTGATATACCTCTAGAAACCCCCTATTTATACCACTGATGCCACTAGACCCCCTGAGTAATAACTATAGACCCCTCTCCACTTGATATACCTCTAGAAACCCCCTATTTATACCACTGATGCCACTAGATCCCCAGAGTATAACTATAGACCCCTCTCAACTTGATATACCTCTAGAAACCCCCTATTTATACCACTGATGCCACCAGACCCCCAGAGTATAACTATAGACCCCTCTCTACTTGATATACCTCTAGAAACCCCCTATTTATACCACTGATGCCACCAGACCCCCAGAGTATAACTATAGACCCCTCTCCACTTGATATACCTCTATAAACCCCCTATTTATACCACTGATGCCACCAGACCCCCAGAGTATAACTATAGACCCCTCTCAACTTGATATACCTCTAGAAACCCCCTATTTATACCACTGATGCCACCAGACCCCCAGAGTATAACTATAGACCCCTCTCCACTTGATATACCTCTATAAACCCCCTATTTATACCACTGATGCCACCAGACCCCCTGAGTATAACTATAGACCCCTCTCCACTTGATATACCTCTAGAAACCCCCTATTTATACCACTGATGCCACCAGACCCCTAGAGTGTAACTAAAGACCCCTCTCAACTTGATATACCTCTAGAAACCCCCTATTTATACCACTGATGCCACTAGATCCCCTGAGTATAACTATAGACCCCTCTTAACTTGATATACCTCTAGAAACCCCCTATTTATACCACTGATGCCACCAGACCCCCAGAGTACAACTATAGACCCCTCTCAACTTGATATACCTCTAGAGACCCCCTATTTATACCACTGATGCCACCAGACCCCCAGAGTATAACTATAGACCCCTCTCAACTTGATATACCTCTAGAAACCCCCTATTTATACCACTGATGCCACTAGACCCCCAGAGTATAACTATAGACCCCTCTCCACTTGATATACCTCTAGAAACCCCCTATTTATACCACTGATGCCACTAGATCCCCAGAATATAACTATAGACCCCTCTCAACTTGATATACCTCTAGAAACCCCCTATTTATACCACTGATGCCACCAGACCCCCTGAGTATAACTATAGACCCCTCTCCACTTGGTATACCTCTAGAAACCCCCTATTTATACCACTGATGCCACTAGACCCCCAGAGTATAACTATAGACCCCTCTCAACTTGATATACCTCTAGAAACCCCCTATTTATACCACTGATGCCACTAGACCCCCAGAGTATAACTATAGACCCCTCTCCACTTGATATACCTCTAGAAACCCCCTATTTATACCACTGATGCCACTAGATCCCCAGAATATAACTATAGACCCCTCTCAACTTGATATACCTCTAGAAACCCCCTATTTATACCACTGATGCCACCAGACCCCCAGAGTATAACTATAGACCCCTCTCAACTTGATATACCTCTAGAAACCCCCTATTTATACCACTGATGCCACTAGACCCCCTGAGTATAACTATAGACCCCTCTCCACTTGATATACCTCTAGAAACCCCCTATTTATACCACTGATGCCACCAGACCCCCAGAGTATAACTATAGACCCCTCTCCACTTGATATACCTCTAGAAACCCCCTATTTATACCACTGATGCCACCAGACCCCCAGAGTATAACTATAGACCCCTCTCCACTTGATATACCTCTAGAAACCCCCTATTTATACCACTGATGCCACTAGACGCCCAGAGTATAACTATAGACCCCTCTCCACTTGATATACCTCTAGAAACCCCCTATTTATACCACTGATGCCACCAGTCCCCCTGAGTATAACTATAGACCCCTCTCTACTTGATATACCTCTAGAAACCCCCTATTTATACCACTGATGCCACTAGACCCCCAGAGTATAACTATAGACCCCTCTCTACTTGATATACCTCTAGAAACCCCCTATTTATACCACTGATGCCACCAGACCCCTAGAGTATAACTATAGACCCCTCTCCACTTGATATACCTCTATAAACCCCCTATTTATACCACTGATGCCACCAGACCCCTAGAGTATAACTATAGACCCCTCTCCACTTGATATACCTCTAGAAACCCCCTATTTATACCACTGATGCCACTAGATCCCCTGAGTATAACTATAGACCCCTCTCAACTTGATATACCTCTAGAAACCCCCTATTTATACCACTGATCCCACTAGACCCCCAGAGTATCACTCTGTACCCCTCTCTACTTGATATACCTCTAGAAACCCCCTATTTATACCACTGATGCCACCAGACCCCCAGAGTATAACTATAGACCCCTCTCAACTTGGTATACATCTAGAAATGCCCTATTTATACAACTGATGCCACCAGACCCCCTGAGTATAACTATAGACCCCTCTCCACTTGATATACCTCTAGAAACCCCCTATTTATACCACTGATGCCACTAGACCCCCAGAGTATAACTATAGACCCCTCTCCACTTGATATACCTCTAGAAACCCCCTATTTATACCACTGATGCCACTAGACCCCCAGAGTATAACTATAGACCCCTCTCAACTTGGTATACATCTAGAAATCCCCTATTTATACCACTGATGCCACCAGACCCCCTGAGTATAACTATAGACCCCTCTCCACTTGGTATACCTCTAGAAACCCCCTATTTATACCACTGATGCCACTAGACCCCCAGAGTATAACTATAGACCCCTCTCCACTTGATATACCTCTAGAAACCCCCTATTTATACCACTGATGCCACTAGACCCCCAGAGTATAACTATAGACCCCTCTCAACTTGATATACCTCTCAAAAACCCCCCATTGATACCACTAGAACCACATAGCTACAACTAAAAAAAAAACCAGTCATGCCACTAGACCCCCTGAGTATAACTATAGACCCCTCTCCACTTGATATACCTCTCAGAAACCCCCTATTTATACCACTGATGCCACCAGACCCCCAGAGTATAACTATAGACCCCTCTCAACTTGATATACCTCTAGAAACCCCCTATTTATACCACTGATCCCACTAGACCCCCTGAGTATAACTATAGACCCCTCTCAACTTGGTATACATCTAGAAATCCCCTATTTATACCACTGATGCCACTAGATCCCCTGAGTATAACTATAGACCCCTCTCAACTTGATATACCTCTAGAAACCCCCTATTTATACCACTGATCCCACTAGACCCCCAGAGTATAACTCTGTACCCCTCTCTACTTGATATACCTCTAGAAACCCCCTATTTATACCCTGATGCCACCAGACCCCTAGAGTGTAACTATAGACCCCTCTCCACTTGATATACCTCTAGAAACCCCCTATTTATACCACTGATGCCACTAGACCCCTAGAGTATAACTATAGACCCCTCTCCACTTGATATACCTCTAGAAACCCCCTATTTATACCACTGATGCCACTAGACCCCTAGAGTGTAACTATAGACCCCTCTCCACTTGATATACCTCTAGAAGCGTCCTATTTATACCACTGATGCCACTAGACCCCTAGAGTATAACTATAGACCCCTCTCCACTTGATATACCTCTAGAAACCCCCTATTTATACCACTGATGCCACTAGACCCCTAGAGTATAACTATAGACCCCTCTCAACTTGATATACCTCTAGAAACCCCCTATTTATACCACTGATGCCACCAGACCCCCAGAGTATAACTATAGACCCCTCTCAACTTGGTATACATCTAGAAATCCCCTATTTATACCACTGATGCCACCAGACCCCCTGAGTATAACTATAGACCCCTCTCCACTTGATATACCTCTATAAACCCCCTATTTATACCACTGATGCCACCAGACCCCCAGAGTATAACTATAGACCCCTCTCAACTTGATATACCTCTCAGAAATCCCCTATTTATACCTCTGATGCCACTAGACCCCCAGAGTATAACTATAGACCCCTCTCCACTTGATATACCTCTAGAAACCCCCTATTTATACCACTGATGCCACTAGATCCCCAGAGTATAACTATAGACCCCTCTCAACTTGATATACCTCTAGAAACCCCCTATTTATACCACTGATGCCACTAGACCCCCTGAGTATAACTATAGACCCCTCTCCACTTGGTATACCTCTAGAAACCCCCTATTTATACCACTGATGCCACTAGATCCCCAGAGTATAACTATAGACCCCTCTCAACTTGATATACCTCTAGAAACCCCCTATTTATACCACTGATGCCACTAGACCCCCTGAGTATAACTATAGACCCCTCTCCACTTGATATACCTCTAGAAACCCCCTATTTATACCACTGATGCCACTAGACCCCTGAGTATAACTCTGTACCCCTCTCTACTTGATATACCTCTAGAAACCCCCTATTTATACCACTGATGCCACCAGACCCCCAGAGTACAACTATAGACCCCTCTCCACTTGATATACCTCTAGAAACCCCCTATTTATACCACTGATTCCACTAGACCCCCAGAGTATAACTATAGACCCCTCTCAACTTGATATACCTCTAGAAACCCCCTATTTATACCACTGATGCCACTAGACCCCTAGAGTATAACTATAGACCCCTCTCCACTTGATATACCTCTAGAAACCCCCTATTTATACCACTGATGCCACTAGACCCCCTGAGTATAACTATAGACCCCTCTCCACTTGGTATACCTCTAGAAACCCCCTATTTATACCACTGATGCCACTAGACCCCCAGAGTATAACTATGGACCCCTCTCTACTTGGTATACCTCTAGAAACCCCCTATATATACCACTGATGCCACTAGACCCCCTGAGTATAACTATAGACCCCTCTCCACTTGATATACCTCTAGAAACCCCCTATATATACCACTGAGGCCACCAGTCCCCCTGAGTATAACTATAGACCCCTCTCAACTTGATATACCTCTCAGAAACCCCCCATTGATACCACTAGAACCACATGGCTACAACTAAAAAAAAATCCAGTTATGCCACCAGACCCCTAGAGTGTAACTATAGACCCCTCTCAACTTGATATACCTCTTGAAATCCCCTATTTATACCACTGGAACCCCCTGGCTACAACTCTTCAAAATGTAGTTATGCCACCAGACCCCTAGGGTATAGCTATAGACCCCTCTCAACTTGATATACCTCTTGAAACCCCCCTGGATGCACCTCAAGTAGCCTCCTAGATACAGCCCTGGAAACTCCTTGAGACACCTGAAAACCTTGGGCTTCACATCAAGCCCACCCCCACCCCCACCCCCCTAAATATACCTCTGGGCTGCCCCTTGAAACACCTCTAGACTGCCCCTCGACTGCCTCTGGATACACCCCTGGAACCTCCCTAAATACTTCCAAAGCTGGAAAGCCCGAGGGTACACCTGATATTAACTCTGCCAACACAGAAAAAAGCTATTACATAATTTGCATTTGTTTAAATTTTCTCAGCTTAAAGCTTCTTTGGAATCAGGCTATAAGAATTCTGGTATAGTGATAGGAAGAAAATCAAGATATATGATGGTAATTCCCTTGTTATTAATATTGTTTACAAGCCATCACTGTGCTGATTACTACAGTTGTACATGCAAATAATATGTGTGATTTAATATCCAGGCAGTCAGAAGCACTCATAGCTTAGAGGTTCCCCTGATTTGTAATGGGAATTTATTGGTCAGTAAGGAGGTAAGAAATGTATCATGCAAACTGTGCCCCTTTTTCACTATACTTTTGTGGGCAGTTAGATAATAATTCTTGGTATTTGTTTACTACATGAATTCTTGGTTTAGTGTCCAGCACTAAATTAGCGGCCTAAGTTATCAGATACATTATTGAAAAAGTTTCAAAAGGAATAATTAATTCTCAACCTTGAAGCAGTTCTAGTTAGACTAATTGCTGTTTTATGTGTTAAATCCAACTAAAGATTTTATGTATACTTACTGTATTATGGCTAAAAAAATTTCCAAGAGCACATAACAAAACATGCTTTCAATGATAAAATGTTGTGGTCAGTTATCATTACTTCCTTTCTAACATACTGTACCCCTCATCATTTAAGTTTATTGTGCTACAAGGTTACTATGGGATGATGCTTATTCATATTTTTCCACTTTGGGAAGGTACTTTTTTGAGGAAATTGTGAGTGTGTGTGTGTGAGTGTGAGTGGGGGGGAGGGGGAGAGTTGTGGGAGACGCTTAGTCATATTTTTCCACTTTGGGAAGCTACTTATTTGGGAAAATTGTGGGGAGGGGGGGGGGCTATTCAAGCAATTATAGCATTCTGTGTTTATAAAGCAGAAGTCTGAACTTTAGATTAAGGGCCCAGCTTAAAATAAGCATAATCTACCCTTGAATTTAGCCTCCCCATCAAGTTTTCAAGGTATTTCAATCTCTTTGTTTCTGGCAGTACATACAGTATGTTGTTGATATGGCTAACAAGAAAATGGAGGATAACAAAGATAGAATACAAAGGTCAGTTTCTTGTACAATGTTTGTATATCCTGCTACATGCCACTATGACAGTTTGAATGTTTGACGTTTTTTTTATCTGTATCTTAAAGGCTCTTGTTCCTTCTTCTCTGATGAATAGTGCCACATAAAAATAATGCAAAAAAGATGTTATTTTCAGTAGTAAACCAGATAAACGGTGAAATTTAATACATTCTGCAATAAAAGTAGTTTTTGTTTTGCCTGTATGTTTGAGAAAACACATAGGCAATTATATTTTGCCAGATAATCAAAGTTTTCAATGTTTTAAATAAATCATCACACAAGTTGGATGCAGGGCCTCTTTGCTAGAAGCCAATTATCAAATCAGTTTGTTTAAAATTGTTCAAGGTAGCGGCGACTTATTTTGGTGATCATCTCCATTTTGGCTGGTCGTTTGATGCTTGGCTGTTTTTGTCGTGCTTGGCTGGTTATTTGATGCTTGTCTGGTTGTTTGATTGGCTGGTCGTTTAGATCTAGGCTGGTTGTTTGGTGTCTGGCTGCTCGTTTGACTCAAGGCTGGTCGTTTGATACTTGGCTTTTTGTTTTATGCTTGTCTTGTTGTTTGGTACTTCGCTGGTAGTTTGATACTTGGCTGGTTGTTTGATACTTGGCTGGTTGTTTGATACTTGGCTGGTTGTTTGATACTTGGCTGGTTGTTTGATACTTGGCTGGTTTTTTGATACTTGGCTGGTTCTTTGATACTTGGCTGGTTGTTTGATACTTGGCTGGTTGTTTGATACTTGGCTGGTTGTTTGATACTTAGCTGGTTGTTTGATACTTGGCTGGTTCTTTGGTGCTTGGCTGGTTGTTTGATACTTGGCTGGTTGTTTGATACTTGGCTGGTTGTTTGATACTTGGCTGGTTGTTTGATACTTGGCTGGTTGTTTGATACTTGGCTGGTTGTTTGATACTTGGCTGTTTGTTTGATACTTGGCTGGTTGTTTGATACTTGGCTGGTTGTTTGATACTTGGCTGGTTGTTTGGTGCTTGGCTGGTTGTTTTATACTTGGCTGGTTCTTTGGTGCTTGTCTTGTTGTTTGGTACTTCGCTGGTAGTTTGATACTTGGCTGGTTGTTTGATACTTGGCTGGTAGTTTGATACTTGGCTGGTTGTTTTATACTTGGCTGGTTGTTTGGTGCTTTGCTGGCCGTTTGGTGCTTGGCTCGTTTGGTGCTTTGTCGTTTGATACTTGGCTGGTCGTTTGGTGCTTTGCTCGTTGTTTGGTGCTTGGCGCGTTGTTTGCCGCTTTGCAGATAAATGGAAATGGATTAAAAATAGTACTTAAGATTCGTTAAAGGTGTACGTTTACTCAAACATCGAAATTGCATCAGAATCAACCAACCAGGTGTTCCGCCTGTTATCCATTTCACGTAAAATTGATTTATTACTAATCATGAAACTTGGATGAAGTAAGCAATAAGATCCTACATTGTTTTGTTACACACTTAAATATTTTATTGAATTTTCTTAATACAAGCGTGCCATTTTAAAGTACCATTTTAAAGGGGCGCGTCAACTTATTAATTCCTGCTTTATGTTTTTGTAAAACCAGATTTTACACCAAATTAAAAGAGGCCATCCAGGCGGAAAAGAAAAAGAGAGGTAATTTTTTATTATGTAGCTCCTATGAAAAAAAAAAAAAAGAAAAACAATACAAAAAAGGCTCGAATTTGCTTGCTGGCTTCTCGTGGCAAGATGTGATTCCTTCATCCATAACTATGCTTTATCTATCTAAAAGAGGACGGATGCGCAGACTAATCCAGAAGTGATTATAGGAATATTAACACCCCCGCGTATCCGTGCCGCCTACTCATTTAAAGTTGTTTTTAGCCTTAGGGGCAAAATATCCACAACCAGCGCTTACAAATAAGCCAGAGCTGACGGGCGCAGCTATTTATGTGTTTATTTTGGCTTAACTTTGCGCCACTTCAAAATTCACTTGAAGTGGAAGGAAGAGAAAACAAATTAAATTTCTTCACCTAATGATCCGTAAGCGCTTAATAAGTTTCTTTTTGTTGTTGTTATTTTGACACGGAGTTCACGTGGAAGTCACGTGGTGGCTGTCGCCTATTAGACTTGAGCGACGAGTCCGTTTTAGTTCGAATGGTGCTCTCTACCGAACGGTCGCGTCGACATCTGTGTTCGTAAAAGGTGACGACCGGTCGGACAAACTAGTCAACGCCCTTTAGAAAATACGGTAAGATGTATTAATAAAATATTTTTTGTGTAGTATAAATCCAACAACTATGAAATCGAAAAAACAACATTTTTTTGCAACTTTTAAAAATCGCGCTTCGAAGAGAGAAAATAGAATATGGAATTGAGCTGCTCAGCTGCTTTACTTAATATTCTTGTCACTTGAACACTCACTCATACTCACTTACTTTAGTGTTCTCTAGTTAAAGAAGTATCAAACTTTCGCAGAAGTTTTGCCAAAACCGGTTTATACCCTCCTCCCGTCTCGCTTCTACACATAAATGTGGTGTTACACAGGATAACATGCAACAAAAACATTTCGCGATACATTGTATCGTAGAAGTTGTGTTGTCGCGCAACACAACTTTCCGCGCATAATTTCACGCACTCGGCAAAATGTAGCGTGTTTTTTACCAGCTTAAAAAACCTGCAACCCAGAATGACTATTATCTGGAATGTTATTCCTTATAACCATTTGTAACCGCTTGCTCAGCAGGTACCAGCCGGCATTGCTGGGCGCCCTTATTTTTCTTCGGCAACTTCGGTTCGTATCCACATCCGACAACAAGCAAACTATTTTTTTATTATTATTTTTTTTTTTAAAGGATCCCACCTTGGTGTGTCCATGCATTGATTTAGGAATCAAATCCACGGCGTAGGCCAAAGATAATAATAACGTTAAAAATGAAGAACAAAAAACCTTTCTGGAAATAACTGGAATCAAACCCCGGCTGCTGAAAGCAAAGTCAAACGAGCTAAACACTAAACTACCGACCCACCGATTCATTAAGAATAGACCAAAATTAGACAATACATTGTTTATATCCTCCTTGATTCATCTGATCGTTCGAAAAAGTATGTCAAATTTCATCTATTTTTTCCGAACACAAAACTTAAATACCCACCACAATTAATCACACTGCTGTTATTATACACTGTGAAATTTCTGGGAAAACAAATGCAACAGAACATCATCATCCATACTTGGTAATGCGTACAAGATATTTCAAGGCCGATATTCGAATATCGACATCTGAGGCCCCTAAATTTTCACTCCAGAAATTTACGAAAGAGTGAGTGAGTAAGTGAAGAGTTTCCTCTTTTAACGCGTACCGTAAATGATCCAATAAACGCCCCCTATCTAAAGAAGCCTAATGAACGCCCCCCTCCCTAAGCTTACAAGTTTGAAATGAACGCCCCTCTCTAATAAACGCCCCATCTATTTAACGCCCGCCTACCCTCCCTCCCAGGTTAAAAAAATAAACAACGTAAGAATTTCTTTAATGTAAATCAAATTTAATCTATCAGAGTTTGGCTTCTACTGGGGGAGACTTGCTTAATGTCTGCTACACAGGCTTTAATTTAACTTGATCCTGACTGAGACTAGAACCCCACTGCAATTGGGTTTGTTACATTTTCATAGTTTGTAAGGAACGCCCCTCTCTAATAAACGCCTCCTATCTATTGAACGCCCCCTCTCGGACCAGCGAAATTTAATAAACGCCCCGGGCCTTTATTAGATCATTTACGGTAATCCGCGAGTTAAAAATTTGGCTCAATTCGTCGGTACTAAGCGTAAGAGGAATTCCCTGCTAGCAGAGGCCTCTTTTCTCCCAGCGAAATACAGAGAAAAGAGGCCTCTGCTAGCAGGGAATAAGGGGAAACACCTGTGCTCGAACCATTTTGCTGATGATTGCTTCAAACGGATGCCCAAAAAGGGAATATCTTCCGACATTGCAACAACAACCAAGAAGGAAGCGAATCTAGCCGAAAACGATCACAACCGATGGCATATTTATAGCTGTGGCATCGGTTGTGCTAGTCATAGCATCTTTTAAAGTTGGATTCTGTGGGAAACTATATGCTTTTTCAGTATTTCCCAAAATGCAATATAACAGAATAAAGCCTGACAATCTGGTCATTTTCTGTCACAATTCGAGAATTCGAGATTTAAATGTCTCCCAAAAGAATATCACGTTTGTACTTGTGATGTACTTTACAGTTGGGTAGATTGGCGCGGTACTAATGTTCTGACTTCAACACAGGCCTCCTTTTGGTGTAAATTCGGTCCCCGTCCGCGTATCCTTTTTTTTTCTGACGAAAATTAACAAGAAGGAAAAAAAATGAAGCTCTTTTATTATTCAGTCTATTCACTTAACCTTTGGACGTAATGTTTTAGTAAATAAAAGTTTTTGGCCCTAGTTTAAGGTGGCCCTTGTGTTGCGAAACTCGCAAAACCCTGCAATGTTTACGTATCGATCGCAGATGGTCGGAGAAGGATGGTTGTGTACGATCATATGGAAATTATAAGGAAGTTCACCCTGCGATCGTTTGTGAAAATACGGAAACCACGCTCTATTTGCAAACGAAAAGGATTCAGAATTCCACGTGAAGGGTGCAAAGACTAATTCGGCTGTAAGAATAAAACCCGAATTATTAGGTTATCTCTATCTATTCAAATAATTGAGACCCCGACCCTTTGTAACAGAGCCCAATGCTGATAAAAGGAGAGGGAGCCGAAGAACGCCACATCTTGAATCAGAAAAAACGAGCAGTGTACAAGATGTCTTATCAAATGATGACAGTGAAGACATAGAAGACTGCTTAGCGGGTTTCTATGGCGATCTAGATGACAAGTGACAATTGTAAAGTAAGTTGCTGTTGCTAAAAGGAATGGTAAACCTTTCAAACAAGAGAGAATGGGGTGTGTTAAAAAATATAAATTGTGGTTATTGCAGGCCTTTGAAACATGTTAAAATTACCCAAATGCTATTTAAATGGTTGTGATAAAAATGTGATAAAAATATAAAGGGTGGTTATAACGGGCCTTTAAAATTACCCAAATGCTATTTAAATGGTTGTGATAAAAATGTGATAAAAATATAAAGGGTGGTTATTACGGGCCTTTCAAACATGTTAAAATTACCCAAATGCTATTTAAAAGGTTGTAAAAAAATGTGATAAAAATGTGATAAAAATATAAAGGGTATGCTTATTACATGCCTTTCAAACATGTTAAAATTACCTAAATGCTATTTAGGCCAAGTAAAAATAAAAATATCGTCCTGATAAAATAAAAATAGGGAGCATGCGGCCCTTTTTATTTGTTATTGTTTACTTCCATATCCATACCCCCCCCCCCCCCTCCTTGAGAGGATTGGAAATTCCGGGGAGGTGTGGGGCTCAAAGGCCCAGGAATTTCCAGAGGGAGGGAGGAGGGGGGGGGGGGGGGGGGGGTAAAATGCCCTTTTTTCTTAACAGTTATTGTATTTATTTTTTTCCAGGGGGTTGGAAATTCCAGGGAGGTGGGGGTTCAAACGCCAGGAATTTCCAGAGGGGAGGGGGGGGGGGGGTGAAATGCCCTTTTCCTTAACAGTAACTGTATTTATTTTTTTACAGGTGGGGAAATTCCAGTGGAGGGGGGTCATACCTCCGACCCCCTCAATAGGGGGGAGGGTATGGATATTTTCTGGAACTACACATTTGTTCTTTATTTTTTCTCCTTGGTTTATCAAAGATTTGTACGGTTTACAAAGGAAATTTCCGCGTTGTTGCGAACGGGTGAAAAAAATCATAAAAATCGTCCCTTGAACCGGGACGTCTGCCTTTATTTTAGTGCCCAAGCTCCGCTAACGCACCAAATTTGATATTCTTAGGAACAAAGCAGCAGAAATAACTAAATAAAAAATCGAAAAAAATTGATGCGGCCCTGAAAAAGGACGCGGGCGGGGACGATAAACATTTTTTTTACTTGGCCTTAAATGGTTGTTTTTCTGTTGCTAGCCTGTGTGCTAGTGTTTGATGGTGTTTTTATCGCGACGAATCAACGAAAACCATCCTCGAGCGATCGTAGCCGATTTTGCTTTTCACTACAGTGCCGTAACAGGCCTCGAAATATTGGAGGGGCACAATACAGAAACATTAAGAAAATATTTGGGGCACCGCCACGCCCCTGTCATTTTTGAAAATATACGGCCCTGCACTACGCTAGTGTCAGGCTGCAATGGCTTCTACTAAAATGCGCAGTAGTTCAAAACTCAACCATTTTTTGTTTCCCTCGTCTTTTGTCAAAGAAATGGCGTTAATTTTTCAAAAGAAATGCATGGAAAGTTGGACGTTTTGATGTATATACGAAAATAACTTTTTTTTTTCGTTGGTTTTTGTTGGAAATGGGTTTTTTGATTGATTCAGTATTTTTTTTTTTTAGATTTCCCCACCAGCAACCACAGCACTGTGATTAAATGGCTTGTCAAGGAAATTCAACAGGCAAGGGCAGGAACACAACAGAAAAAATCTATGTTCCTAATCCCATCGACAAAGAAACCAAGTTCGTCCTTATAATGTTGGCCTGTTTAGTAAGCGTATCAGGAGTGATTGGGAATTCTCTGATTCTACACTACAAGCGAAAAGAGAAGAAGAACACGGTCCGATTACAAAGAGCTCTTGATCGCGCACACGTAATTTATGCTTTTATTCAGAGTCACGCTTATTCGGACCTCTTAGGGAGCATAATTGGTCTTCCTGTTTTATTAGCGCTGCTGTTTGACGTTGCGCGAAATGACTGGGACTGTAAATTGTATAAGTTTATCACGTTTCTGTTTCCTTCCATAACTGTACTCAATGTTTTAGTGATTGCAGTGGAGAGATATTTAGGGAGTTTTCACGTGTTGCTGGTGCCAAGGAAGCAAACCGTTCGCCGCTTGCTTGCCTGTGTTTGGGTTTTCGGTGGCCTTTCCGCACTTGCCCCCGCTGCGTGTTACAAGAATCTAAGAGTCGATATGGACGAGCATCGATACACTATTGGATGTCTTTACGATAAGTCGGTGCCTGCATTTGGGGTTATGCTTTATAGTTACCTCGTGCTGTTTTACGTATTCCCTTGTATTATTCTGAGTTTTGTGGCTTTTAGAGTTACAAGACTTCTCAACAGGCGACGAACTCCAAGACGAAGCTTTCAACATAAAGGTTCCCGCCTACTGATCAACGTTCTCATCGCGTTTGTTGTTCCATATTCACTGTGGGTCTTGCTCACAGCTCTAAGACTTGTTATCAATCCAGAGCTAACATATCAGCAAGACACGATTTTGCGTTACGTGTTTTCCGTCATAGCCTTCTCAAATGGAGTAGTTAATCCATTTATTTATCTTTACTACTCCGATGAATTCCTTGATCGGCTGCGAAAGAATTTGAGGATTAACACCGTGCAGTTTAACATTGGCAGCCCACAACGGGATCAACACTCGGTATCGAATCACGAAGGCATAGAAGTCGATGTCGTTCAAGCTTCTTCACCTCTGAGACTATCGGTACAAGATATAAAGCTTACAAAAGTTGTAAAAAACGGTCCTACCTCTCGTTGTGAGGCAACATCTACTTCATCTTCAGTTGAGGTACCAACTACCTCTCACAGTGCTATCACCTATCCGCTACCTTCTACTGCTCAATGTGATGTACCATCCACCCTCCCTTCAACTAGGCCCTGTCCCTTCACTGCTTACTTTCATGTACCATGTACCCCTCCACCTTCCACACCCTGTCACTCCACTGCTTACTGTGACGTACCATGTACCCCTCCACCAACCACACCCTATCTCTCCACTGCTCACCGTGATGTACCATGTGCCCCTCAACCTAACACATCCTATCCCTCCAATGCTCACTGTGATGTACCATGTACCCCTCCACCTAACACATCCCGTCCCTCTACTGCTCACCGTGATGTACCATGTGCCCCTCAACCTAACACATCCTATCCCTCCAATGCTCACTGTGATGTACCATGTACCCCTCCACATAACACATCCTGTCCCTCCACTGCTCACCATTATGTTCCATGTACCCCTCCACCAACCACCCCCTGTCTCTTCACTGCTCACCGTGATGTACCATATACCCCTCCATCTACCACACCCTGTCTCTCCACTGCTCACTGTGATGTACCATATACCCCTCCATCTACCACACCCTGTCTCTCCACTGCTCACTGTGATGTACCATATAGCCCTCCATCTACCACACCCTGTCTCTCCACTGCTCACTGTGATGTACCATGTACCCCTCCATCTACCACACCCTGTCTCTCCACTGCTCACTGTGATGTACCATGTACCCCTCCATCTACCACACCCTGTCTCTCCACTGCTCACTGTGATGTACCATATACCCCTCCATCTACCACACCCTGTCTCTCCACTGCTCACTGTGATGTACCCCTCCATCTACCACACCCTGTCTCTCCACTGCTCACTGTGATGTACCCCTCCATCTACCACACCCTGTCTCTCCACTGCTCACTGTGATTCACCCCTCCATCTACCACACCCTGTCTCTCCACTGCTCACTGTGATGTACCCTTCCATCTACCACACCCTGTCTCTCCACTTCTCACTGTGATGTACCATATACCCCTCCATCTACCACACCCTGTCTCTCCACTGCTCGTGATGTACCCCTCCATCTACCACACCCTGTCTCTCCACTGCTCACTGTGATGTACCCCCCATCTACCACACCCTGTCTCTCCACTGCTCACTTTGATGTACCCCTCCATCTACCACACCCTGTCTCTCTCTTTTTTTTTTTAAGGCAGTATTGCTACCTGTTTATTATTAGACTAAAGATGCAATCCAGCAATCTTCTCTATAATAATTGTAGTTTAAGAACAAATTGTTCCCTGGTAAAATTGACATTTAAATAAAGACCCTTTTTGTCTCTTGCCAGGGGCTCTTAAAAGGCCATTTTTTGTTAGTGCCACAGCGTCTTCATTGAGCAGACTTTTTTAAATCGCGCGCACGAACAGGCAAATTAGCTACGCATGACGTTGGCGACGAGGCTGCATGCACAAATTACAGTTAAGAGTCATTAGATTGTCTAATCAGTGTGCGTCTACATTTATACTGTGACACTATAATATCAGAATGTGGGAAAGTTGATTGCCCCTACCTATAAGCTCCTGCGAATACTTGAGCGCGACACGATAAAAACGCGGGCTTACGCGGATTATCCTCTTGCAAACCCGGTGAATATTATGATTTGCGCGAGTTCCCACCGCGGAAGAACCCAGTCTCCGGTTGCGAATACTGTAGTCGCTTAAGACACAGTTAGAACTCAAGTAGACGCAAGTACTCACCCATAGGCAAACGTGGGACTTACACAGGTTTCATTCATGCATAGGTTTCATGTGTTATCACCTGTCTGCACCGCCGCAAGGCGCAAGCCACTGGTATACGCAGAAGCATGAGGGGGAGGATTCTCCAAAAAGGAAGCCCGGAGTGAATGGGCTATATTTTATCTTTTAGGGTATTTTAGGGCTTTTAAGACCAACTGCTATCTTAACGGGTGTTTAAGGAATTTTCCGATTCTTCTTCCCCTTAGGGTTAAAAGTTCCTTCGACCACACCCAATTTGCCTAAGGAGTACGAGTTGTTGACCACACCCAAAGCGCTATCCCTTATGGTTAAAGTTGATTTTGTCGACGACCACCCGAGTCTATTTTTATATCGGACCCTCCCCCCTCCCCCCCCCTCAACCCCCATCGGTAATTCTCAAGTATGTTCCAAATAATCTACGGCGGGAAACCGTGCAAATTGTGTATATTATCGCCCGTGTGAGACTGGTGTAAGATTAGGGATATCCTCACAGGGAAAGACGCGTTTAGACAAGGGTAATATTCGCGTTTGCCCGGATATTCCTGCGCTAGGTGCAAATTCAGACTTTTTTCCGTCGTGAACTTCTCTGTCACTCTGACTTGTAGTCTTCCCCATCAGCCTCCGACTCAGACCAATAGTTCAGACATGTTGGCGCATTAAACAATTAATTTACAAAAACTGATTGTTCTTGTGCCCGGGGGTGGGAGGAGCTTTTCAAGCAAACCAATCAGAAGTGTAGAAGTCCTGTCGTAACGGGACCGGCTTGATTAACTCATTGTTCTATTGTATTCCCGTTTTATTGTTTTGTTTCCCATTGGTTTTGTCTGGGGGGGGGGGGGGGGGGGGGGGGTGGGGGTGCATCAATCCAATGTGGTGGAATCGGATAGCTTCATGACGCAAACAACACACACACACAAAACAGGCTACCTGTGGTAATTTTAACTTCCTCGCCCAAGTCTCCCATCCGCCATTTACATTACTGATTGTTCTTGTGCCCGGTGGTGGGAGTGGAACCAGAAGTGTAGAAGTCCGGTCGTAACGGGACCGGCTTGATTAACTCATTGTTCTATTGTATTCTCGTTCTATTGTTTTGTTTCCCATTGGTTTTGTCTGTGGGGGGGGGGGGGGGGGGGGGGGGGGGGGGGGGGGGGGGGGGGGGGGGGGGGGGGGGGGGGGGGGGGGCATCAATCCAATGTGGTGGAATCGGATAGCTTTATGACGCAAACAACACACACACACAAAACAGGCTACCTGTGGTAATTTTAACTTCCCCGCCCAAGTCTCCCATCCTCCATTTACATTTGGTAATCAGCCTGTAAGCTACAAAGTAGGGGCCCAAAGTTCAAAAGTTTATGGTTGTCAGGAAAATTCTGAGGCATCCAAGCTTACGTTGCCTTAACTTGACGACTATTTCGCCTAGTTTGCTAGCTTTCATGTCGGAACAACGAGGCTATGAGGTTGGTTAGAGTTGATATTATTGTAAAATCGATATTTGTTTTGGATTCTCGACTTTCACGTGGGTGAATGGTGGCAATTTCCGAGTTGTTTTTACATTAATTTACTAGGATGCCGTGAAAGCGCTAAACACTCTGCAGACAAATGCTCAAGTTCTAGCTCAGATCCGTAAGGAGCGTGGCAGATTAAGAAGGGATAATCTTGTCGAGATGCGACGGTTTGTCGAGCGAGCCGGTGTATCGGTGAGTACGTCTGACGAGTAGGCGTCGAGTTATAGTCGAGGGGTTATACTTTTTTCCCTTCATGAAAGTCACCGCCATTTGGCAAGGAACTTGTTCACTTGTTTTCTGTCATGAAAGGCATTTATAACAGTACTTAAAAACTCTAACAACAAGGGTATCCAGTGGTCATCTTAAGCTTAAAGTTGATGCTCAACTAGAGCTAGAATAAAAGCAAATTATTTCGGACCTCTTAACATATGTTAGTCACTTTATGGGCGATTGCTTTAAAAAGGTTCCAGTCTACAAGTAGGCGATGATTTTTTATCCGAGAAAACCCATGAGGCGCTATCTCGCTGTCTCCATTTTGAAAAATATGGATGCAGAGGAGAGGGGAGGGAGAATTTTGATAGATTTAATGCCAGCTCTTCCTGGAATGCCTGGCTCTTCCAGGGGGAGGGGGGAGGGGGGGGACTCTCCAGAACAGGAGACTGGGATGATTGTCCTATCTCTTAGGGTATTAAACTTTGACCAACTGCTATCCCTTAAAGGGTGTTGAGGGATTTTTCCAATTCTGCTATCTCTTAGGATATAAAATTCGACCAACTGCTATTTCTAAGGAAGAGTTTAACCTTCTCTTCCAATTCTGCTATCTCTTTGGGGTAAAAATTTCTTTGACCACACCCAATTTGGTCTCTTGAATCCAAAGTGCTATCCCTTAGGGTTAAGATGGATTTTGCCAAAAATCATCCCTGTCTGTTTTATTAGAGTCCACCCCGGGCAGCTCTTATTTGGGCTTATTCGGAAATGTTTTGTTTTAGAATATTGGGGAATCTGTGGCGCGCATGAGGATTTGTAAAAAAAAGTAATAATCATAACCTCCAGTCAAAACATTAGACGCCAGACCCCATCAGATATTCTTTGTTACTGTATTCTTACTGCAGTAAATGTACTGTTATTGTATAATATAAACTGTATGTAATGTTATTTTTTCAATTTTTTTCCGTTACAGTATTTTATAAGCTGGGACCCAAATCAGGATGTCTTTGGCATTTAAGATCTAGATTTTTGAGCTACTAGGTAGCAGGGATGCAATTTGAGAGATTGTAATCTGCACTCTTAGGAGGAGGCTCCCCAATTCTCTTTTCAAATTTTGTATTTCTTTTAAGATGGAACAATTAGATGAGTTGTCAGTGATTCATGTCAGTGGAACCAAGGGTAAAGGATCTACATGTGCTTTCACAGAGAGCATTTTGAGGAATTGTGGATTTAAAACTGGATTTTACAGGTACTGTACATGTACTCACAATAGTGGCATTTTTTAAAATAATGGCTATATACTTTAATTTTGATTAACTGCAAAAGGTGGATGAAACACAGTATTGTCTGACAATTCCATGCTCATGAAGTTTTGTCTTTTCCTAGCTCCCCACATTTGATAGAAGTCAGAGAGAGAATCAGGATTAATGGAAAACCTCTAGCAAAGAATTTGTTTGCAAAGTATTTTTTTAAGTGTTGGGACAACCTTCAATCTTCAAAGGTAAAGCTTCATTGCATAGTTTGATTTTCATCCGACCCATTTCATTGAATTTTTACCTGGCATTGTCTTTAGCTCCAACATATAATTGTCAGGGGGAGGCTATAGGGGTTTTAAACCCCACAAAAAGAAATTTATATGCAGATTTTAAAAAGATGCCCAGACAGCCAAATTTAACAAAAAATTACCCTCCTCCCTTTGTCATTGAGATAAATCCCCCCCCCCTTCTTCAGCAAAAAAGCTAAAAAATGTTTTTTTAATATCATGCCACGGACTGTCAAGAGAAATTCCATTCACATTTTCTTGTTTTTGTGTATCTTTCAGACAGAGGAAAATCAAAAGATGCCAGCCTATTTCAGGTTTCTTACATTAATGGCTTTCTATGTATTCCTCCATGAACAGGTTAGAAGTGTCTCAAAAAATGTGAAAACATTTGTTCTTGATGATAAGTTCTGCTTGTCACGTTTAACAAATCAACTTAAACATGAACGCATGCTATAAAAGGGATAGCTCTGCCCCCTTTTTCATAAGCTCTCCCGCAAGTTTAGGTTATTCACAGCTAGAATTCATTGAGTGCAGGGCTCTGAAACTGCCAAAAGAAACTTAGCAAAAAAGTAAAGCTGCATAGTATAATACAACAACTTAAAAGTACAAAATAATGTACAAGTAAGAACAATAAGGGCAGAAAATGTTTGGAGTCAATTATCTACAAAAAAAAATCACTGAATCACTAGGTTGTATTTTTTCTATGTTTCGGAAATACTGCCTTCATCAGGATTAACGGTAAATTATGATGATAAAAAAAATAAACAAATAAAAGTTCCAATGCACGTGCATGAGAGTTTGTCTCTGCGTGCGTTCAAACCATGGGTAGTCCCACATCTGAATTGAGGCTGCTCAGCGCCAGGGTGTTGTGAGAAGTAAATTGGTTCTTATATTCTTACTCTAAACGTCTTATCCAACTGACAATCTGCAACATGAGGAGAATAAGAGATGATTTAACCATCCTGAGAACCAACCTTCGCAACATACTCAGAACGGCATGCAGCCAACAGTCTTTCGCCCACATTTCGACTACCATCCACCAGCCCAATAGTGAACTCTTTGCAGCATTATGCAATACTAAAGCAGCTAAGCTCAGACAACTAATAGGAAGATTGCACAATAACCTTGATAATAACCAAACAGAATTGGATCGTAGCTCAGTCGATACAGTAGTAGTGATACTTTTTGATTAATTAGTTGTTACTAATTCCTGATGACCTCCCACTTGATGAGTATGAAAAATCTCTCTTAGCTAAAGGTGTTAACTTCGTACCAACAACACCCACCACCGACTATTTCACTACCAAGGAAGATATGGAGAAGTTCTTCAGGCGTTTAAGATTGAAAGCGCATTTCAGCCTGAAATCATCAGAAGGAGACGCAGATGGGATTTCTGATAATGTGGATAATGATCCCAGTATCAACAACACAGAAGATATCCTGTCAGCTCTTAAACCTAAGAAAAGCAAAAGGACCCTCAAACCAAGACGCTTTCCCGCACTAGAACACTACATCTACAAGTGGCGTAAAGATGTTAGCAAAGTTGATTTCTATAAAGCAACTTCCCATCATAATCTCACCACTCAAGAAAGATATGCTTTTAAGAAAAAGATATTGTTATTAAACCAGCAGATGAAGGAGGAGCATTCATAGTCTGGAGAAAAGATTTGTAATTAGCGGAGGGAGAACATCAACTTCCGGACGAGCGCTTTAATAAACAGATAGAAGAAGATGCGACATTAGACAATCAAGAAACCGTCCGAGCAATCTGTTGTCTCTAACGAACTACCAGCAGAAACTGTTAACCTAATTGTAGAACATCCCCGCACTTTGAAATTCCACCTCCTACCGAAAATCCATAGAGAGGGTAATCCATGACGCCCTGTCCTCTCTGCTTGCTCCTGTCCTACAGAATATTTAGGGGACATGCTCAGTATCCTAACTTTGACTCATCCCACCACTCCAAGTGCAAGACATCCTTTCCTTACAGCCAATTCTTACGCCTTCGAAAAATTTGCAGTAACGCAGATGATTTCGAAGAAGAAGCTACACGTATGGAGGAGTTTTTCACGGCCAGGGGTTATCCACTGGACATATTGAAAAGATAACAAGAGCAAGCAAAAATGAAAAATCGTGGTGATCTACTATCTGGATGCCAGAGCAACAACACCGCTCAAGAAAGAACACCACTTGTCACACCATCCTTGAACGTAACTTTACCATCTTATGCAACGATATCTGTATGAAAGAATATTCAATAAACCCCCTCTGAACGCCTTCAGACGTGATCGGAACTTGAAGGACATCTTGGTTCACAGCAGCATACCATCAGACACTGATCCAGTAGTAGGAACCTACCCTTGCGGCAGACGAGATTGCTAACATGTCCATTTGTGAACCAAGATCCCACCATAACAACACCACGAGGGACAATCCAGATAAAAGCTGCACCTCGAAAGGCTCGTGCAAAAAATGTGTCACCAAAGTATACATTGGCAAGACAGGTCGCAGACTAGGGGATAGTTCATAGGATGAATGTGATAAACAACAAGGCCGAACTACCAGTACCCGCTCACTTCAATCAAATGAATCACGCTGTCAAGGTGGCGGTGCTGGTAGCCGGCCTTATGGACACTGAAACTAAACAAGCGGGGTCCAAGCCTATCATCAAACACAACACCCTGGCACCAAGCGGCCTCAATTTAGATGTGGGACTGGCCAGGGTTTGAACGCACGCGAAGACAATCTCCCGTAAGCGCACTGGAACTTAAATTTGTATAGTTTTTGCTCATAATTTACTGTTAATTCTGATGAAGGCAGCATTGCCGAAACGTCGAAAAAAATACAACCCAGTGATTCAAGAAATTGTTATAATATATATAAGCATAAGACAATCACTGCACATGACCAAATACACTATTACGCTTACCTAAGGCAAGTCCCTTTTTATAGCACGCGTTGATCGTGTTTGAATATTACTTGCTGAAAATGAACAATTGTAAAGTGATAATGTTGATAATCCTAGCCAGGGGTTTTATTGGGCCCCCGGCGGCTGTTTTCCACTAAGCGCCGGCTACTTTTTTTTAAAGTTTGGAACTAAAAGATAAAATAACTTCCACCCCCTACTTATCAATCTCCACCGCCTACTCTGAAATTTAATGAAACCCCTGCTAGCTTGTAATTTAATTATTTTTAATTATACTTCTGTAAGTGCAACGAAAAACAGCAGTAACGTAGCTCTAGTTGATAAAAAAAATGTTGGTTGCTTTGTGTATTCTTTGGGTATTCTTGTGTGTTTGTATTTATGTATGAAACATGTTTTATTTCTAAATGTTTTCACTAAAAGTCTAATTCCAATTCATTTAGGTCGATGTTGCCATCCTTGAAGTAGGAATTGGGGGTGCCTATGACTCAACCAACATCATTAGGTGATTAATAAATAAAAAGCATTCTTTTAAATGAACAGATTTGTAATCTGTTCTGGCTGTGTGCGCATACTATCTGCAAATTTCTACTTCAAAATGTATGAGCTATTTGATAAGAACCACTTTCTTGTTGTGTGTAGCAAAAACATGCATTATTTTCTTGCATCTAATGTGTCCTTTAATAGATATTATATCTATTAAATACAGTATGTCTATTTTGTTGTATGTCAAGAAGTCGCAAACATGTTGTGAAGTGCTATGGCAATTTTGTCCAAATCTGACCCAAAATATCTTAACAAAAAATCATATCACATTGTAATAATTATTTTTTTTGCTAAAATGTATGGTAAGGAAACAGAGTCAGCCAGCCAGTGGATAATGTTTATCGTCTTCATGTTCTCAAATCTATGCACCTGTTGTATTAAATAAATAAAATTATAGTAATACCAATAATGCTGTTTAAACGATTTTTATCTTTTCACTTTATTTTATCTTTTTTATTCTACCTTTTTATCTTTTTTACACAGTTGATAAATTAATTAATCTATTTACTTATTTTTTTAATTAATTATTTTTTTTAATTTTATCTAGTTAATTTATATCCACAGTGATGGCAACCCCTTTGTGGATTAAAAATGTAAATGTAGATGTATAAAGGCCTAATTTTTAAAGACAAATTCAAATAATATGCCTCGGGTGTACATAGTCACAGCACCAGATATGCAACCAAACAATGCATAAGATTGTCGAACTAGAGCCAATATTGGTAAACGGTAAGCAGTCTATTTGTTTTCTTGGTATTGATATTTGGAAAGATCTCCCTACGTCTATAAACTCAACAATTTATTTATTCTCGAAGCTGGCTAAAACTTATCTGCTCTTGTAATCAATGGGGTAGTTAAGCTCAGTTCTCTTTATTTTCCCCCTGATGTTTTCCTGCAACTAACATCCCTTTTTCCCTATTATGAGTTACCTTTCCTTAGTTATGTAATAAATAAAATGTAAAATAAGAAAACATGAGCTAAATAATTATTACTATTATAATAAAATCGCTTCACAGAAAGCCTGTGGTGTGTGGGGTGACCTCACTTGGAATGGACCATGTACAGGTGCTTGGGGGATCCCTGGAGAGCATTGCTCTGCACAAGGCTGGGATATTTAAGGTAAGCATTGGTATCACTGAATGTTTCTTGACGGTGCTCCCATTTACACCTCACAATATCATCACCATTTTTTTTAATTATTAGTAGATCATGTTTTTGTGGTTGATTTTTTTATAAGAGGATTTTAATTCTTTAAGTGAACTAAGTTGTTTTCCATAGTGTTAGTAAAGCTTTGTTTTCAGCCACAGTGCTAGTATCTGCATGCTTTGTTTTTAGCCATAGTGCTATTATCTGCATGCTTTGTTTCAGCCACAGTGCTAGTATCTGTATGCTTTGTTTTCAGCCACAGTGCTATTATCTGCATGCTTTGTTTTCAGCCACAGTGCTATTATCTGCATGCTTTGTTTTTAGCCATAGTGCTAGTTTTTGGATGCTTTGTTTTTAGCCAAATGTTCCAGCATTCACTGTACCTCAAGATGAAAGTGCTTTGCAAGTGGTTGCTGAAAAAGCTAGTGAATTGCAGGTTAGGAGTTTTTGTTGTTTATGTAAGTACTGCATGCAATGAAAGTAACTGTCATATCTGAACAGATTCATTCAAAGTGCTCAATAATCCAGACCTGGACTCTCTTTGCGCTAGATATTTGCGAGCCAGAATGTCGAGTGCAAAGCGAGTCCCAGGTCTGGACTAGATGCCCAAGTTCTTTCAAGGGCGTCCCTTTTTCTAGATGTAATTTTCTTCCCAATATGTGTGCGACTCGGCTTTAGGGAGATTACATAGCAGGCTTGACCAAGCTTTTTTTATTTACTTCTCTTTAATTGGACATTCTAAAAGATGTTAGCAATACTGTGATTGTACATGCGCTCTGATTGGCTAAAACCCGGGCGGGATTTCCCATACAGACATAGAGATTTTTCTGTTTTGGAAAATAATCGCGCGATTTCATCTAAAAAAAAAAAAAGCAGTCCAACCAACAAACTTTACAGTCCCCAAATCTAGAAGGCAGAATTAATTCCTACTCAGAACATTGCGATAGAGAATTTTATTACAACCCTGAAGATGAGAAACGGTGCAACAAAAACTGCAATGACAACAAGAAAAGTCTTGGAAAAGAAAATCAACTTGCCTCAAACAAAGAGGAAATTGACAAATTTCTTCTTAATCTGAAAGCTATGTAGAAGTACTGTGAGAAATTTGTGGCTCACGGTCCTCCATCAATGACCAGTCCTGATGCTAGGCTCTCTCCTAGCAGTAAATCACAGGCGTTTGCCATTGCGACGAAATCTGGTATATATACAAGCTTCTCTCGGCAAAAGGAGATTGGAAAGTTCCTCCTACCTGCAGCGTCAATTCAGCAAGGTGTAAGGTCAAAAATATCCAATCATTCTGTGAGAAAAACAGGAATTTCAAGGCTTCTGGATGCTGGAGTCCCGGAAAACTTTGTCGGGGGAACAAATTAACCGAGAGCTTGAAATCGTATAAAACGGCGGGTAAGAAGCATCAACAAGAAGTGTCTCTCGTTTTGAATAGATCAGCCAAGTGTGGAACAACCAAGCGCCACTACCACAGTCGTGCCGACAAGTCAAAGTCAGTTGCCTGTTCCTGGATTTCTTCAACAAAACACAGCTTCGACCTCCCCGGCGAATGCCGACGTATCAGCGATTTTTTTTAGCAATTGGCGATGTCTCTATATGAACTTGCAACATTCTCAAATCAACTCGCCTCAAGCCAAGAGGAAATTGACAAGTTCCTTTTTTACCAATGAGCTAGAAGTACTGTGCGAAAGACCAAACCCACACTTTCTTTCACACACTTTGTCGAATATTTATGTAAAAATACCAACGCTTGATAAATCTGAGCCCTGCTACCTCAACAGACAGTGAGGCTTACAGTAGCGCAATTGAGATTCCTTTTTTCTTTCAGACTTCTTTACATGTTGTTCCTTCTCTAGATGACTATCCAGGCAAACGACCAGGTAATGAGAACATGACTATGCATAAGTATTTATCAGACGGGACTCTGTGTGATTGGGTCTGATTGAAACAACCAAAAGCATTGCTAAATAGAGGTGACTATTATTTCTTGGTTGAGAAATTCGGAAAACCGTGAGAATTGGACGTAACTGTCATCTGTAAGCACAGTTAGCCTCCATAACCGCAAACTCAGCAATGCTTTCTTGAGTCAGCCTTTCGAATTATAAAACATGATTTTTCTAAGTCTACATCTTTTAACTGTGACCTGTGTGTCCCAGTGGGCTGACTTCAGTGTGTTTGGTTGGCAGAACTTGGTATTGATGGTGAACACCAAGGTATAAACGCTTCCACTGCAATACAGCTGAGCCGAACATGGATACAAAAGCATGAACAGAGAACAAATAGCAATGCAGGTACAGACCGTTAGTTAGCCTGCTTGCAGGTGGCAGATCATGTATTTTTGTGGAAATCTTGATCTACTAATTGGCCACAATGTTGGATTTGAGGCTACTCGCGGTCCCAGGGAAAGGCATATAGGTAGCCTCGGATCCAAAATGGTTGACGACTCCGTGTGCGCTAGGATCTTTTGGGCACGAGCCACTATGGCTTTTTTTAAGCCAAAGGAATTAGCCACACTGATGGGGAATTAGCTACAACCGAGAAGCTATAGCGACCAATTTAATAAAAAATACCTTATTGGTCTCTTTAATTTCGCGAAATTTAAGTCCCGCAAAATCCTATTTCTACGAACTTTAATATCGCAAAATTCAATACCCTTTCCGTTTTGTTTCCTTTTTTTTTTTTAATGACGACCAAGACCAAGACGATTAAGAACTTATGATTCTTAACTTTTGTGCCACAGCTTCAGTGTATATGAATGTGTTAGAAGATAGCATCAAGCACAATATGATTTCTACAGTAGTTTTTTGTTGTTGTAAGGTTTAATCAAATTCTCGGAGAAATGCGTTTTTGACATTTTTGCGAAATTGAAAATGATTTTGCACCTAAATCGCAAAATCTCGCGAAATATGCCGATCCTTTTTTTTTGCAAGATTAAGTACAATATGGTAACCAAAAGTAACTGGAGATTTCAAGAATTATCCTCTTCGTGAAAATATTATCCTACCCGGAACAAGAAAACAGCGCAAAACGAGAATTCATTCCTCGGCCTGTGTTTTTCCGATTTGCGATTTTCATTAGTACGATATTTTGACGGATTAGGAATAAGATTTCAAGGGGAAATATCGTGATTCAAAATTCACGAGTATAGGAAACGGGCATTCGCCACCGTGGCGAATGTAGTTAGCAATAGAATTCGCCACATGGAGAAGGAAATCGCATTTTGCGAGTTGCGAGCGCTAGCGCACCGCCTACTCTACCGCCTACTGCACCGTCTACTGTACCGTCTACTGCACCGCCTACTGCACCGCCTACTGTACCGTCTACTGCACCGTCTACTGCACTGTCTACTGCACCGTCTACTGCACTGTCTACTGTACCGTCTACTGTACCGTCTACTGTACCGTCTACTGTACCGTCTACTGTACCGTCTACTGTACCGTCTACTGTACTACTGTACCGTCTACTGTACCGTCTACTGCACCGTCTACTGTACCGTCTACTGCACCGTCTACTGTACCGTCTACTGTACCGTCTACTGCACCGTCTACTGTATCGTCTACTGCACCGTCTACTGCACCGTCTACTGTACCGCCTACTGTACCGTCTACTGCACCGTCTACTGCACCGTCTACTGCACCGTCTACTGCACCGTCTACTGTACCGTCTACTGTACCGTCTACTGTACCGTCTACTGTACCGTCTACTGCACCGTCTACTGCACCGTCTACTGTACCGTCTACTGTACCGTCTACTGTACCGTCTACTGTACCGTCTACTGCACCGTCTACTGGACCGTCTACTGCACCGTCTACTGTACCGTCTACTGTACCGTCTACTGTACCGTCTACTGTACCGTCTACTGTACCGTCTACTGTACCGTCTACTGCACCGTCTACTGCACCGTCTACTGCACCGTCTACTGTACCGTCTACTGTACCGTCTACTGTACCGTCTACTGTACCGTCTACTGTACCGTCTACTGCACCGTCTACTGCACCGTCTACTGTACCGTCTACTGCACCGTCTACTGTACCGTCTACTGTACCGTCTACTGCACCGTCTACTGCACCGTCTACTGTACCGTCTACTGTACCGTCTACTGTACCGTCTACTGTACCGTCTACTGTACCGTCTACTGTACCGTCTACTGCACCGTCTACTGTACCGTCTACTGTACCGTCTACTGCACCGTCTACTGCACCGTCTACTGTACCGTCTACTGTACCGCCTACTGCACCGCCTACTGTACCGCCTACTGCACCGTCTACTGCACCGCCTACTGCACCGCCTACTGCACCGTCTACTGCACCGCCTACTGTACCGCCTACTGCACCGTCTACTGCACCGTCTACTGCACCGCCTACTGCACCGTCTACTGTACCGCCTACTGCACCGTCTACTGTACCGTCTACTGCACCGTCTACTGTACCGTCTACTGCACCGTCTACTGCACCGTCTACTGTACCGTCTACTGTACCGTCTACTGTACCGTCTACTGTACCGTCTACTGTACTGTCTACTGTACCGTCTACTGCACCGTCTACTGTACCGTCTACTGTACCGTCTACTGCACCGTCTACTGCACCGCCTAATGCACCGCCTACTGTACCGTCTACTGTACCGCCTGAGAACAGGCTAGCCATTAGGGTGAACTGCACTTATTCTGCTTAATTCTCTCGCGTACTTAAACTCGCGTTTTTCGCGATTTAAAAAAATTCGCGAACTTTAAAGACCCGCGAAAGATAAAGACCGCGAACTTTAATCCCACGAAATTTGATGGATCTTGTTCTTGTTTTAGTAGTTGGTTACCTTCAGTTTTTTTTTCTACAAATCACTTGAACGTCAAATTCGCGAAATTAAATCCCCGGTGTCTTTGCACAAACACAAATTTCACAGCGATCGCGAAGTTAAAGAATCGCGAAATGTGGCGAGAAAAAAATTCAAGATGCGCGATAATAAAGAAAAATAAGGTAGATACAGTATCATCCAGTCTAATGGAAAGCAAACCATTGCCAACCAGCTTTATACATAACTATTTAATAATTTTTGTCTGTATAACCATTATTGAGTGCATATTCTGTTTCTGTTATAGAAACTGAAGCCAGCAACGAACAAAACGCAGAGGATGACTCAGAAACAAAAGCCCCTAAAAAACCAAGACTTTCAATCCCAGTCGCAGAAACTTTTGAGATCCCTGATTCATTCCGAGAAGGTGAGCTAACATAGTACGTGAACCTGTATCTTGCGTTTTGAGGATTAGAAGGCCAATTCACACTCTCGTCAAACCCGAGTCACACAAAGTCAATCGAGTAACTGGTACACTTTCAACCAAATATTGCAAATAAAGTACAATTGTTTAATTGTGGATAGTTATTTTGAAGTTTCCTTAAAAAATGATCGTAATGTTTTCAAAAGTAAAGAACAGAAATGGAGTCGGCTTTTAGTATCCTTTACCGTAAGGTGGAAATCAGAAGAAAAATGTATTAATTGACTATCTCACCATTTTATGGTGCGTCAGTTACATGTACATTTTATTTGCCTCTCCTTACATTACTCTCGGTCCAATACAAAACTTTTTTTTGCTTCACAGGTCTTCGAAATACTCGTTGGTGGGGACGTAATCAGATGATTGTGCTTCCAAAAATCACATTTTATATAGATGGAGCACATACACCTCGAAGCATAGAGGTAACGAGTTTCATTTCCATGTATGGGAAGTAGACTGGCAGAGAATTCATCCAAACTCCTGTCTAATCCCAGTGTTCTCTTCGGGCTTCCCGTGGTCATTTGGGTTGCCTGTGGTTGATCATATGACTTCACTCGAAGCTCTCCCCAGCCCTTCTTGCCCCACGCCAGCCACAGGATTCCCGAACAGAACGCCATAGAGTAGGCTTGCCCTCACCTTATTTTTGTTCATCACCAGGCTTGCATCAAGTGGTTCTTACTCAGAGCTGACGATGAACGAGAGAAAACATCGTAAGCATGATCACGTGACCTTTTGGGTGGCAAATTCAAACCAAAATAAACATGGAAATGACTTTATCCGTCACACCAGAGAACGACGAAAAAATATTTTCTTTAATGAAAATAATCGTTTTCTGACAAAGAAGTCACGTGATCTCAGCATAAGCCCCCTATCAAAGTGTTGTGTCTACTTACCTTCTATGGTACTTACTCATCACCTCGTGCAGAGCCAAAGACTGGACATTTGAATAAGTGCCCCGATTCAAATAAGCTCACCGAACCCAATCCCCCCTGCCTTCTCTGGGCGCTAAAAAAACAAGCATTTACACTTTATGTGGTTTTAGAAGTGATGATAATGAAGATGTGATTGATTTATTTGTTTTGTTGTAGAGGCAGTACTGCGCGTGTTCTTCTGTTCAATTTGACAGGAGATCGGGACCCGCACGGAATTCTCAGGCCGCTGATCGTGAGTCTGTGTATTGAGAACTTTGACTTTGATCAGGCTTTGTTATTATTCTTATGGCCTTTTTGGATTACAGGATTGCAAGTTTGATCATGCTGTGTTTTCTCCTAACACTGTTAGCCTGGATAGCATGGGTGAAAGCACGGGTAACTATGGGCCTTAGTAATTGCCATTTGCTGATTGGTGGGGAGGTAACTATGGGGTTTAGTAATTGCCATTTGCTGATTGGTGGGGAGGTAACTATTGGGTTTAGTAATTGCCATTTGCTGATTGGTGGGGAGGTAACTATGGGCCTTAGTAATCCATTTGCTGATTGGTGGGGAGGTAACTATTGGGTTTAGTAATTGCCATTTGCTGATTGGTGGGGAGGTAACTATGGGGTTTAGTAACCCATTTGCTGATTAGTGGGGAGGTAACTATGGGGTTTAGTAATCCATTTGCTGATTGGTGGGGAGGTAACTATGGGGTTTAGTAATCCATTTGCTGATTGGTGGGGAGGTAACTATGGGGTTTAGTAATCCATTTGCTGATTAGTGGGGAGGTAACTATGGGGTTTAGTAATCCATTTGCTGATTGGTGGGGAGGTAACTATGGAGCTTAGTAATTGCCATTTGCTGATTAGTGGGGATGTAACTATGGGGTTTAGTAATCCATTTGCTGATTGGTGGGGAGGTAACTATGGGCTTTAGTAATCCATTTGCTGATTGGCGGGGAGGTAACTATGGGGCTTAGTAATCCATTTGCTGATTGGTGGGGAGGTAACTATGGGGCTTAGTAATCCATTTGCTGATTGGTGGGGAGGTAACTATGGGGCTTAGTAATTGCCATTTGCTGATTGGTGGGGAGGAGCCTGTCGCTCTTTACAAAAAGTGCTATCTATATCTTTGTATTTCTCGATAATTCGTGAATAACAAAGATGTGTTCGGAGAGCGCTCGTTAAGACATGTGGCGATACAGATACGTGAATTCTTGAGGCTTTATTTCCCGAGTTGTCTAGGAAACTCTGTCTCACGGAAAAGAGCAAACGAAAGCTTTCTGTTATAAAGGCTGTATATTGCAAAAGCACAAATCTACCACCTAAGGATCGTACGTATCAGCTTTTACATGCGTCACATGCAATGCATCATGGGTAGTTTAATGTTTCCGTGTTTAGCCGCTACCAGAAACATGAAGTGCGCGACGAATTTTATATAGCGCAATACCACAACTATCTTTACAACTAGACAACTATTCTCAACTATCCCAGAAACATTTCTTTGTCGCTGCTGCAAGATTTTTCGCGCGCTTCGATGTCTTGTTGGGTGGCTAAATTACGAGACATGCAGGCGACATTTCGCGCGCTACATGTCGCGCTCGACACCTAGTTTAGACAGGCTTCAAAGCATGCCTTACACTCTTTCACAGACCTGACGAACTTCACCGTAACACGTGACAGCCAGCTTCGTCACTGCGTGGAAAACCAACGTTGCTGGATGGCTCTAAGAGGTGCTGGCTTCCAGTCCCACGCGGACGAGGAAGACCACTTGATTCAGAACGGGCTAGATGACGGACCTTACTCGACCATATTTCCCTGCGTTGCGCAGGCGCTGAGGTGGATAACCGCTGGCCGGGATCCGCGCATCCCGACTAACGGCAACAACGGGATAGCTGTTCCGGAGACTCTAACCCAGGCCACGCGCCTCCAAGTCCTGGTGACTGGGAGCCTGCACTTGGTCGGCACTGCGCTTAAGGTTCTGGGTAGTGACATCACAGGGGAAATGTAGACACCTGAACTTCGGAACCGGACCCTCGGGTCCAGGCGAACTCGGGAAGCCATCTCGCCCGTCGTTTCCGGATTGCCCTGGTGTTCCAGGAACACCTGAAACTCACAGATTTCCGTTCTTTCCATCTTGGCCACAGGGAAAGCAACCCTGAAAAAATTTTGATTGCAAAGTTTTATTGCTCGCCCATCTACACGATAAATATTCCGATCCGTCCAATTTTCTTGGCAAAACCCCCATCGAGCAAGTTCTAAGCAAAAGAGCTATCGTGGCGAAGACAAAAAAAATAAGGCCTACCAGTTCTAGTATATCGTCCACTTTTTTCGACTGTTGACTGTCGTGGACTCGTTCCCTCGCTGCTCTATCTGCTCTTCGAATTAACGTTTTGATAAGTTTCGCTTTGCATGCGTAAATGCTAGATTTACTTGAAACAATGTGTAGTTCCAGAAAATATCCATACCCCCCCCCCTCCATTGAGGGGATTGGAAATTCCGTGGGGGGGGGGGGGGGGGTAAAATGCCCCTTTTTCCTTAACAGTTACTGTATTTTATTTCCAGGGGGTTGGAAATTCCAGAGGGGTGGTGGGTCTGTGTATGGATATTTTCTGGAACTACACAATGTATAAAGTAGTCTTAAAGGCCGACTTCTCCCTAAAAACGAGGAGAATTCATACTTTGAACATTTGAAAACTGCACTTCAAGCCTCATATCTCGAAGACGAATCCATAACAACAACAAAAAAGCCTTTTTGATATGTTGGTTTACATAACATAAGGAACCTCTATGCAAAAATTCAAGCTTACCGAAGTTAACCAGACCTTATTTTGGGAAAACTTGCCATAGGGGCGGATTCCGGAGTTTCAGAAGGGGGGGGGGGGGGAAGAGGGGGAATTTTTTAAAGTTCTTTTAAGGGGAACTAAAGTTTAAAAAGGTCCTACGGGGATAACCAGAACTCGATGCTCTTAGAGCATGTACTTGGGCTTTATTGTAGAGATAACCAAAGGTTATTTTCAGCTTGCAACATTGGCTTGTCGCATTATTTTTCCATGTGGGGGGGGGGGGGGGGAGGGGGGAGGTGTTACCTTTGAGAAACCACCTTCCATGGAATCGCCAGTGCGATTAATTATACAGTACGATCAATTATACAACATTTTGCGTTGAAAGTTATAAACATCGTAAAGTTGCTATGAGTTATGTAGATTTCAATGGTGGGGGGAAAGGGGTGCAACAAGATGGTCACGTGATCTGTAAATCCACGACGTCACAAAAGCGAAAATATCCACATCTCATAATTAAAAAATAAATAGAACCACTTACTTGACCGCATAACCAAAAGGGGCATTAACATACTAACACTCTCTTATCCATGTAAACTGCGTGGCAGCACAGTGCAAATTATATAGCAGTCCGAATAACAAGACTTAGGAGATATCATGAAGATGTCAAAGGGAGCCAGCTAAAGTCACGTGATGTGTGGCGTAATCGATGACATAGAAATTTCAATATCAAATGGTAGGAATCATCAGACAACCAAACTCAGAAGATCGTATGTATGTCAAGGAGATATTCACGTGGTGTGGGACGTCATCGGGCGAAAATAACGGTTTGGCTGGCAACATTTTCTAGCTACGACCCGGGTATATTGACATTTTAAACCTTTTTCATTATTTCCTTATTTCATTATACAAGTTTACATCTTCCAAGAAAACCCTTTTGCACTTGGGGGTGGGGTTTACACTGTTATGCTACTGCCAATGGCTTTTGCAATCCTTGCTGTTGATGTCGTACCAGGTGAAACGCCTGTTTTTGACTACACACTGAACGCCACCTGACAAACACTTTTTCGTACCCTGTGCAGAACAGGAAAATGCAGCCGCAAAGGAGCCCCGTTACTGGCGCGTCGCTTGCAGTCTTCCCATTTGCCATTAACCCTGACTTTTCGATGTGCTATTTGGAAGTTTTGCTTTTCTGAAACAGGAATTTGTATGTTGCTATCTTCAACGATAATGCGACCGTGATTTGAAAAAAAAGAGCTTATTATTATCATCGTTGTCAGAATTGCTGAGTTTGGTGTGTAAAGATGTGCAAACAGAGCCTGGTTTACAAGACATCACGGGTGAATAGCTTAATTAACCCTATTCATACTGGGCTTTTTTTTAGCTGTCTGCGATTGGGGGGGGGGGGGGGAGGATATTTCATGAACCGCTATGACCATCAAACTTACATACAATAATCACCAGCATGCAAAGAATCGTCACGCCCTATTTTGGGTGTGGTCGAATCAATTATGACGTCATAAATACGATGTCTAGATACTCTTTCCGAAAGATTGCCTAAATGATCAGATATCGGATTAAAGTATTAAAATCATTTTACATCATTTATGTCAAAATCAATCTTTTAACGGCTTTATAATGCAAAAATGCCATAAAAATGTTTATAATCAATTTTTTTTGTTAGAATTTCCGCCATATCTTGGATCCGCCATCTTAGATTCTTATGATTTTTGCAAAAGAAAGAATATATATATAATTATTATAGAATAAGTATTTGCATGCATGAATTACAGCTCATAGTAATGATAAAAGCATAGTATTAGCTTTTAAAGTGTCATCTAGTGACAACAGCTTTGAGAGAGCAAAATTTACCCACCCCTCCCCCAAAATATCCGAGGTAAAAATATTCTAGCGCTGTTGTGAAACTTGTCACCTAAACAAACTTATAAAGTCAAAAGAGGCATTTAAATCTGAGAAACAGGACCAAAATAAATAAAAATCACTATTTTTTAGTTTTCGAAAAACCTATATGTGAAAAAACGGTTGCCATGGTAACATGGAGCGTGTCCTCGACATGGCAATGGCATCAAAACGTCCGCAGATAGATTTTAGATAAATGATAAATTCACCAACTTTTAGCTTCTATGGTTCAGAAGTTATAGCAATTTTCACGGAGGGGAGGGGGGGGGCTTAAAGAACGAGTTTGTCTGTTCTTTTTTTGATAAACAACAAGAACTTCGAGGCGGCAAAGCGCATCGTAGCGGTATTCGTTCGCTTATTTAGACTTTCAAACAACAAGAAACACAAATAAAGAATCATGTATGTTTAAGTTTTTATTTAATGTAAATAAAGTTGCGATTAGTGGACTATTCGAACAGCTTTTGCCGTACGCAATGCAAGACTGCGGCGTTTGGCTGTTTTTTCTTCGATAAAAAACAAGAACTTCGAGGCGGCAAAGCACATCGTGGCGGTATTCGCTCGCTTAAATTAACTCACACAACAAGTACCGCGAATAAAGAATCATCGTTTATCTTTATCTAAGGAAAAAGAACCCAAATATTTACATAACATAGATGTTTCTTGATTGTTGTTTGAAAGTCTTCACCACAAATGAAAGCTAAAACATACATGATTTTTTTATTTGTAGTTCCACGATCTTTCGCGGCCTGATTTGCCCTAAAGCCGCATTGTCTCCCGTTTACTTCCGGTCGATTACGTAACAATCTCCGTTGTTGTTTTTTTTTTTAACGGAAAACGCGAAAAATATTTCAAAATATTGAAAGCATTGTGTTTATTGGAAGTTTCTTTGAGGATGTGATTGATAATTTAGAGCGGATGGCCTGTTTAATTTCTTGGATTTTAATAGATTCTTTTGTCTTTTAACGGTTGAGGTTTCCGTCGGACCTCCGGTAGTAAACTGGTGACAATGCGGCTTTAATGCATACCAGCATCGATGATGGTTATCATAGCAGCTAGCAGCAGCAAGACGAGAGACGACTTCCAAAGCATTGTGACTGGATCTGGATAGAGTGGAATTAAATGCTAGCAGTATAACCCGTGTTCTGTGGACAAGTTATTAACAAAAGCATTTTTTTTAAATAATTGCTAGCCTATCTTGCCTGCTCAGACACATATTCACGAAAAGCAATTAGCATTCTGTAAATGTTATTCATAGTTTTTCTGTCTTTCTTCCTACTGTCCATAGACGCCAACGACAAAGAGAAAAAAAATACAAAAACAAAACCAAAACAAACTGGACACTTTAATGGCCAGACAGAACTTTTGCAGTTAGGATCCTAATAAATTACGACAGCCCTTTTTTAACATTGATTATACTGGTTATACTCTCACAGAAAGGACTCTTTGGGCGTTTCTAACGCCGTTCTTTACCCTATTAATACTTTTTACGTAGTAAAAATCCCGGCGATTCAAATATCATGTTAACTATTTAGATCTTAACTAGTGTTCGGACTGTTTAACACTTACCTCTTCTAGAAAGTTATCGACCTCTCCTCGGAATCCAAATCATATCAAATGTATTTCCCACGGATAATCAAAACTTTGAACTTGATCGCTTGATCAAATATTTATCTCAATAATCTAGAAAATCCCTTAGACCAAGGCTTTCAAGAGATGGACAGAGTGGGTTTGTATTTAAGGTCACCCAAATATTGATATGGGTAAACTCCTATTAAACGATCTAAAGATATACAGACGTCCACCTGCCGCTTCACATGTGCCCGCTTATTCAATACCAGTGCCTGGAGGCTATTTACAAAGTTTACTCATGCATGTGCAATATAAACGACTTTTTTGCAGTACCGTAAAATAGGTGCACAAATAGTGGAGTTCTAGGTAGAGTACAAAGTGCCTGTTTGTTTGTGTCCGGGGACTGGAGCAGACGCGGGATTTCACCCAAGGATTTGACAACCTAGTTATCGTCACCGATCACAAGCCACTGACTAAGATCTATGGAGACCTTAAACTCGACGAGATATCTAACTCCTGTCTGTTCCGCCTCAAACAGCGCACCCTGCCTTGACGCTTCGACATCGTGCACCGACTAGGCAGAACCAACCACGCCGCTGATGCAACCTCGAGACACCCTTCGCCATCAGGCTAGATAAACTACAGCTCACTTTGTTAGCCTAGCATGCATGATGCGATAGAGTCGGCACTTCTAGCCACCATTCGCAATGACGCCCAGGAGCTTGGCACAATCCCATGGTCACAGCCAGAGAAACGAGAGCTCACTGGGTCACATCCTCCAGCTGATTGAACAAGAGTGCTCTCCGACAAACACGATCCCGCAATAGCCAACCTGTGGCCCACCTGTGAGTCGTTTTACGTACATGAAGGCGTGCTATTATACCAAGACAGGGTAGTGGTCCCCACATCACTGCGCACCCAAGTACCACAGTACCTCAGTAGCTCACTAAGGTATCTCTGCTATGGAACAACGCGCGCGCGCCATCGGCTGTCCAAGGACATTCGTGACGTCCGAGAGAAGTGCAGAGATTGTAATTCTCAGGCGGATTGGAGATCATAAATTCTATATAGTATAGCTATGTTGATAGCCATCTAAATAGCTAACTAGGTATTTCCAGGCATGCAGCTGGTGGACACAGGGGTCTTGCCCCTTCCGCCACTCTATCAACCATCAAAATGTTTTTTTTTTTAAATATACTTTTGTTCAAGACCTCACCTCTCCAGCTAATCAGATTGCCTGTTATGGTTATCAGACCTTCAATTAAATAAATTCTTTTTTTTTATAAGATAATAATACCAAAATTGTGTTTTTATTTCTTTTCTCTCATACGACAAACAGATGAAACAATGAAACAGTTTATTTTTGTTGTCTTTAATAGTACATTTTTTTAAATTACATAAAATAATTATGCTTTTACACAGTTAGCAATCAGCCAAGACAGTGGCTGCAAAGAATAAGGCTCTTGTATAAACCTAACCCTAACCGTTGAACCAACGGCATTTGCAATCACTGTCTTTGACGTCGTACCATTTGTAATTCAGGTTTTTTAGTTTACATTGCAGTTTGCCATCGCTTGACAAACAATCAGGGTTCCCTGAGCAGCATAGGGTAACGCAGCCGCATGTGAGTGATGTGCTCGTGTCAACGTTTTGGGTGTATTCTGCGCAGTCTTTCCATTGGCCATCAATTTTGATCTTTTCATGTTCCATGTGGAAGCTTGTTTTTTTGCCTTTGTAATAAGAAACAGTAGTTTGTATGTTTTTATCTTCTACGATAATGTGTCCATGTCATTTGGGTTAAAATGAACATTATATTAGATAATGTTTTATTACTATGTGTAGTTCCAGAAAATATATATACCCCCCATGGAGGGGATTGGAAATTCCGGGGGGAGGGGGTAAAAACGCCCAGGGATTTCCAGAGGGGAGGGGGGTAAAATGCCCTTTTTTCCAGAGGGTTGGAAATTCCAGAGGGGTGGGGGGTCATAACCCCCTCCATGGGCGGGGTATGGCTATTTCCTGGAACTACACTATCACTCATTCATTGTCATTGCCATTCTCGCTATTCATATCAGTCAATCTTGTTTCAAAAACTGTCGTTTTTCTAGCTTGCTCTGTTATTTCCTGTTTGGGCACTACATACCATATTTGGGAGTCCGGCTTCAATAAATTTTTTTGCTTTTTTTTTTATCTCTCTGGAACTTTGTTAGTCGAAAATTTCCACGAAAACTTGCAGGAATTCGTGTTTACTACGATTTTGCTTTGATTATTATTATAATTATTATTATTATTATTATTATTATTATTATTATTATTATTATTATTATTATTATTATTATTATTATTATTATTATTATTATTATTATTATTTGTTTTTATCTTTATTAGTACATTTTTTTAATTAAAAAATAATTAGGCTTTTACAGAGTTAGCGCCGTCAAGCTTTTGGCTGATTGGCATGTTTGGCCGAATATATCCAATTCTCCTCGTTCCCACTTGAATTGTTTTACATTTATTTCCTTTCATGTGGGACCACCACATGGGTTGCTGTCTGGTCCTAGCGTATTAATGTAAAGAGCCTAGTACAGTGTTGTCAACTGTGGTTGATGTTCTTGGGTTTGAAAATACCAGCCTCGCCTTCGTCTTCATCTTCTTTGTCTTAAAGATCCAGACTAGTCCTCTAATATATGCATACCTCGTTTGACTCCAGCATCGATGGTCACGACAGCAGCTAGCAGCAACAAGACGAGAGACGACTTCCAAAGCATTGTGACTGGTTCTGGATAGAGTGGAATTATAGCAGCATAACCCGTGCACTGTGGACAACTTATTAACCAAAGCATATTTTCTTAATAATTGCTATCCTATCTTGCATATCCACGAGGCAATTAGCATTCTCTAAATGTTATTGATAGATTTTTTTCTTACACTTTTTTCTTTTCTGTCCATTAAGACGCCAACGACAAAAAAGCAAACAAAAAAACAAAAACAAAATACAAAATACAAAGGCAAAACAAAAACACTTCAATGGCCAGACATAGAACATCTAAATATTCTTTTTAGTAGTTTATCCTAGTAAATTCCAGCTCTTTTTTAGCTATGATTATTTTCACACAGAAAAGAAACTTTAGGCGTTTCTTTCGCCGTTCTTTACCTTATAAATACTGTTTTACGCAGTTACAATCATAGCAATTCCAATCATGTTAATTTATCAAGTTACACCTATTTTTAGAATTTAACTTATGTTTGTAATGTTTAACATTTACCTCTCCTAGAAAGTTCTGACCTCTCTTCGGAATCCAAATGGCATTACCCCTATCAAACGAGCTAAAGATATTCACGTCCACCTGTCGCTTATTTCAACACCAGTTTAGGGTAGGGATATTTACAAAGTTTACCCATGCATAAGCAATATAAACAACTTTTTTCTAAAAAAAAGTAATTGTATGTCTTTACGATTTCATGTGTTACCGTATATAGGTGCACAAATAGTTGAGTTCTAGCTGTCTAGTGGGTAGTGCTTGTTAATTTGACTGATTTTCAACACCAGTTCCTGGTAGGGTTATTTACAAGGTTTACCAATGCATATGCAATGTAAACAAATAACTCTTAATATTCTGCAGGTTTTGTATTTTTTTTGCCACAAAAATTATTGCTTGGCTTTACGATTTCATGGGTTACCGTGCATAGATAAACAAATAGTTGAGTTCTCGTTAGGAGTACCAAATGCCTGTTTGTTTGATTGATTTTCGTTTATAAATCGTATGTTGTTTACGCTACAACTAAGTTGATTATTTAGACTACTCTCACGAAAAAAAGATTTCGGCGTTCTTTCGCCGTTTATCCTGTGAATTCCATTTTACGATTTGCGACTTTACGTTTTCATGTGTTACCGTACTTAGGTGCACAAATAGTGAAATTCTCGTTAAAGGGTAATTAAAGTTCGATGGAGTACCAAGTGCTTGTTTGTTTGATTGATTTTCCTTATAAATCATATGTTGTTTTGGCTACAAACTAAGTTAATTATTTAGACCGTATGCTGGTCACAATGTTTGGTGGCAAAAAATAAAGCTGGATACACGTACCTTTATTTTATAACAATAATGATGAAAAAGACCATAGAAAGCTCTTTTTTACGCTATTATTGTAGGGTTGATGAATGTAAACGGGACTTGAGAAGCGTGATGTCTTTCATTTTCAACAAAGGAATCAAGAGAAAAACCTTTAAGCATATATCCTTATGGATCTAAACTCCGTTTAGACCCATGAGGTTTCTACATGTCATCTATTACGTAAACATTTCAAATAAAAAGCGAGATAGTGCTATTGTAAAACGAGGGATAGGTAAATGTGGGACGAACATAAAAAGATTAGCAAAAAAAAAAAAAAATAGAACACCAAACAATTGAGGTTTTTTTTTTTTTCAAAGCAAAAAATTTTTAAACGCAGAGACCATGAGAGAAAAAATGATTGGATACCTGTTGAGATTAAATGGGTCCTCATCAATAGTGAAAACAACAGCAGCGCTCATTTCTTTTGTTTCTTTGTTAAAAACACGTATGAGCATTTTAACTTAAAAAAAAGAAAAGTAATATCTATTCTCCCTTTCTTTTATCGAAGCAATGCTTAAGAGCTTTTTAGATTTAATTTTTACAGACTATGGCCGTATGACTTGATTTAGTCGGCACCCGTGAAGTGTTTACATTTAGCATAACGTTTTTCCCTCTCATTGGCGTAGCGAGGGAGTATTATCAAGTACACTCAATGGTCACTTCTGCCTTCCATTAGTTTTTATCATAACTAGTATTTGTGCCAGAATTAAGTTCTTTCTTATAGTCTTGAGTAGTAGTTGAGCGCTTCTCATAGTCTTGATTAAGTGATCTCGAATCGCCTCGTTCTCCTCTGTAAATTCGCATTGATGCGCTACTTCGCGGATCCTTGTGTGCGCCGTGCTCTCTTTGTAAATCTTGCTGTGGCACACAGGGTCCGTGGGGCCTGGTACACACTCCCCCAACTTCTCACCCTCGATGTAACTCTTTAGGCGTCGGAGAAAAGACGGGAACATGTTTTTAATAATCTATCTGACTTTTTTATTTTGTTTTATGGTTGTACGGTTGTTGCCGATATGAACGGGGCTAAGGAGGCGTGTCTTCCTTTTCAACAAAGGAATCAAGAGAAAAACCTTTAAGCAATGTTGTGCTATTGGTTGTACAATTCACGACAACTCCGTTTAAATCCATAAGGTTTCTACATGTGCTGTAATACGTACACATTTCCAAGAAAAAAGCGAGATAGTGCTTAAAAAGAGGGATGGGTAAATGGGAGGCGAACATTAAAAATGTATAGTTTTTTTTTTTCTGGTCTCCCAGCAGAAATGTTTTAAAGACACAGAGACCATGAAAGTATAAAACTGATTGGATACCTGTCGGGAATTAATAGGGCGCTTATCAATAGGGAAACAAACTGCAGCGCTCATATTTTAATAATAGTAGTAGTTTATTTTTTTCGTTTCTTTTTTAAAAAGCGTATGAGCAATTTAACTTAAAAAAAATAATAATAATTGTCCCTCCTTTTTTTAGTTTAAGCATTGCTTAAACTAGGGGTGTTTGTTACCTGAGTTTAACTTGTAACCTGAGGGGGGGGGGGGGGGGGGGGGGAGAGGGGCGTTCGTTAGATAGGAGGCGTTCATTAGAGAGGGGGCGTTCATTAGATCATTTACGGTAATGTATACTGTATCCCTATCATATGAATTTCTAGGATAGCGCTATATCCTGCACCAGGAAACCGGGCAGGCAATAAACAAGCAAAAAAAAAAAAAATGCAATAATTGTAATAAAGTAGCAATTAATAAAACTGTAATACCTGTTGGTGTTTTCGTGTCCATAGTGTGAGCAAAACGTGCTCCACCATCGCATGGATGACCGCAATTCGAGCAAAACATCATGAAACGTGAAGACATGCTGCATTGGAATCCAAGAGCCCGACCCAGTCTCTAGATATCTCACTCTTGGAGTTAGGTTTTGGAATTAAGAGTGAGGCTTTGGAATTTAGAGTGACGTTTTGGAATTGGAAGTGAGGTTTTGGAATTGAGAGTGAGGTTTTGGAATTCAGAGTGAGGTTTTGGAATTTAGAGTGATGTTTTGGAATTGAGAGTGAGGTTTTGGAATTTAGAGTGACGTTTTGGAATTGAGAGTGAGCTTTTGGAATTGAGAGTGAGCTTTTGGAATTGAGAGTGAGGTTTTGGAATTGAGAGTGAGCTTTTGGAATTGAGAGTGAGGTTTTGGAATTGAGAGTGAGCTTTTGGAATTAGAAGTGAGCTTTTGGAATTGGAAGTGAGGCTTTGGAATTCGGAGTTTGTATTTGGACTCGGATTGCACTTATGGGCCACCGTACGTATGAGCATTTTAACTAGAGAAAAAAAGATAATTTCCCGCCTTTCTTTAATTTAACCTATTTAATCTATTTACACATGCCAGCTTTTTTTATTTAATTTTTACAGATTGTTGCTTTATACCTTGATATAAAGAAGGTTGCGTGTCTCGCATAAAAGAGTGTTCGCCAAAGACCATTCGGGGCCCTGCTATACTGTACTCCAAACTTACACAACATGGAACTATGATATAGGAGGGGGAATTGTTTTTAAATAGTTAAAAGTCTCGAATGATGAAAAGGTTAAGTGAAAAGATGGTATTTGAGGGGGGCGCACATATTCTTGGTTGCACGTTATTTTTTAACTCGGACTTCCCCTACATTGGCAACGCTCTTTGAGTGTACAGCTCTATGGTTCAACGTTCTTTGAAATACCTGTAGCGACTGACCATTAGATATCTGACTTCATATTGCTTTTGTTCGAATATCACCGTAGGTAGGCACTGAAGAATACAGTGTGTACCCGTTTATAATACACAGGACAAAATCAGAGATCGATTTGCTTTCTAAAGCCGGTATTTTGCTGATTGGTGGGGAGGTTACTATGGGGTTTAGTAATCCATTTGCTGACTGGTGGGGAGGTACCTATGGGGCTTAGTAATCCATTTACTGATTGGTGGGGAGGTAACTATGGGGTTTAGTACTTGCCATTTGCTGGGGAGGTAACTATGGGGCTTAGTAATTGCCATTTGCTGATTGATATAAATCACCTTTAATCTTTAGTTGTTGATTTGACCGAAGCAATCCAAAGCAAGTGCATTTGTGGGGGCTGGTTGCCAAATTCGACCCCTTTTCCACGACTTGGCAAGGACCTTATTGAAATAAACACGGGAACGTCACGACTAAGACACTTATTCCGATCATTACCTTCTTCGCATTAGTTTTCGCAGAAATATAAAATATTTCGTTTACTTTCGCTCACAGAGCACAAGCGAAACATTATTTTGTGTGACTTTCATTTTTCATTTGTGACCAAATTTATTTCACTTGTGACTTTTATTACATTTTGCGACTAAAGCGGCGCGAAGCGAATTTAGGGAGAACTTCACGGTTTTGTAATAGTTATTGCCTTACAAACTCCATCATCTTACTTAAAATCCACCCCCGTGAATTCAGGGCATTTACAGGCCGTACCTGAGGCTTATAAAACACACAAGGTCAAATGAACGACGTATAACATGTTTATTGTATTAGGCATATTGCGTAATATAATATATATATAATTCATATAAATATGGAAAAAACAATCATTCATAAAATATGTAACCAATATAAAACTATGGGGGGCTTAATGTTAAATTGTTTCTTCCCTTCCTATGTGCGTATGTATATTTATCTTATGCAAGTAGAAACAAAAAGCCCAAACTGTCGTGATCCCGTACCAGAACAATGAATACAATACACCAAAAACTGGAGTTCGACTCTGACAAATTTTCGTCTTTAATAAGACTTCTTCAGGGCAGACTGCCTTGAACAAGTCTTATTAAAGACGAAAATTTGGCAGAGTCGAACTCCAGTTTTTGGTGTATTGTATCTTATGCAGGGTAACACTCTATGACGTTTCATCCTTTCACATGCATCTTCCCTTTGAACAAGCTCAGCGCAGATGACTTCTCTAAGACGCTATATCCTCTACAAGTTCAGCGCAACTTATACAAATATCACGAGCTCACTAGCTTGGTTGTAAATGATCCCTCTGTGACGTCACATCCTCCACAAGGTTAGCGCAGTTGATGTCTGTGACGTCACATCTTCTCATGCGTAGCGCCGTTTGATCTATATGATGTCACAGCATCCACGAACTTGGCCTTATTGATCAATCTTTTCACGTCACATCCTCTGCAAGCTTAGTGGAGTTGATGTCTGTGACGTCACGTCCTCCACAAGATTAGCGCAGTTGATGTCTGTGACGTCACGTCCTCCACAAGATTAGCGCAGTTGATGTCTGTGACGTCACATACTCCATGAACTTGGACTAATTGATCAATCTATGACGTCACATCCTCTACAAGCTCAGCGCATTGTTCATACAATGATGTCACATCCTCTATAAGCATAGCGCATTGTTCAATCTATGACGTCCTCTACAAGATTAGCGCAGTTGATTGCTATGACGGCACATCCTGTGGAGGCTAAGTCCAGTTGTTCTCTATGACGTCACATCCTCCACAAGCTTAGCGCAGTTGATCGCTATGACGTCACATCCTGTAGAGGCTAAGTCCAGTTGATCTCTATGACGTCACATCCTCCACAAGCTTAGCGCAGTTGATCTCTATGACGTCACTTCCTCCACAAGCTTAGCGCAGTTGATTCCTCTGCACGAGGCTCTCCCCGGGCGCACCATTAGGCCATAATTCGGTTTGCTGAAAAAATAAATAAATAAAACGTTTAAAAAATACATGGTAGCAGACTCGCTCATAATTCCCAAAGGTTATACAAGAATTATGCTGTCAGAAGATGTTTTTCTAGCCACATCACAATGCGCAAAGCCTTATTAAGAACTTATGCAATCTACTCACACAGTGAAATATCGCTTTCCATTCACAGAGCCATCATTTTTTCCGACTGTTGAAGAAAAAAAAAACTATTACTTCTTTTAATAATAAAAAAACGCATATATAATTCGCTATGTTGATTTGGGAGCTTGAGTGTGTTCGGGTCTAGGTCTTTGTTGTGTCGCCCTTTCGATTCTACCTAAGACTTGGACTTAGAGACTTACAATGATTGGAAGGGCGGAGAGGGGGGGGGGGGGGGGGGGTTAAACTCTGATATAATGGAGGCTAAAGTGTTACCGGGAAATTCTAAAAAAACAATATGTGGGCTACATTATAAGTTCTTATACGCCAGTGGTCTTATGTTTTACTGACCTGGTTTTCGCATCTCAACTCCAAGCCAGATTCCTTCGGCAAAATCCGTCTCTCCGATGTACCGTACTACGCCCAACTCGCTATTTACGAGAATGCTCATGCCCTGGAGGGGGATATCATTAACTATCATAGACTATAATGGCCATTTGGCCGATACTTTACCGTAAATGATCCAATAAACGCCCGGGGAGTTTATTAAATTTCAATGGTCCGAGGGGGATGTTCAATAGATAGGAGGCGTTTATTAGAGAGGGGCGTTCTTTACAAACTATGAAAATATAACAAACCCAAGTGCAGTGGGGTTCTAGTCTCAGTCAGGATCACGTTAGATTAAAGCCTGCGTAGCAAGCGTTTCTTGACATTAAGCAAGTCATTAAGCAGGGCGTTTATTAGATCAACTAAAATCATTTTGGGACTCAAGACCCCATCACGACCCTGGATCTGTTTTTACCTCGCTTAGTCTGAACTCCGCATTTGGGGCCTTCTTTTGTGGTTTGGAACCTGACCTACTAAAAAAACAAACATATGGATCATATAACGGAACATCGACATGGCAAACATATGATGATACAGTGATCATATGATGCAGGCCCGTTGCCAATATTTTGAACGAGTGGGGGGGATTCGTTTACTCATTTAGCGGACCATTTTCTTTTAGGTAGCTCGTCCTAGCTCGCAGTGGTACTCAATTTTCTTTCATCAGGGCGGACCTTCAAGTCGTGTGGGGTGGTTCTTCCGAACCCCCAGAACCCCCCCTGACTTCGGGCCTGTGATGGTGATGACTTCGATGGTAGTGATGATTGTAATGATGCTGACAATGGTAAAGATGTTATAATATCTATGATGAAAAATGGACACTGCCTAAATAAATAAGCAAAAATGATAGAGCTCAGCTTGCGGTATAAACTCAGTGAACAAAAAATAGGTAAATCGAATTAATAAGATGTAACTATAATAATTTCTTTATGTGGGCTCCCTTTTTATACCTGTCTGCGCTACCACGGCGCTGAGAGAGGTCTGGGTTCGAAGAGTTGGTGGATCGGTTGGACGAGTGTCTGAGGTCAGGGTTCGAGTCCATACGCGATAGGTCACTGAGGGAGCCATGTGAGCTGGTCGTCTCGTGCAACGAACTATGGGAGCCGTGATGAATCTTCGGCGCAGGCGCAGTGGGTACTACGAAGGTTTCCTCGAATTTTGGCGGATCGGGATTCCTGTGGAAAAAATACATTTGGTAACCATTTCGACAGAAGCAATGACGCTAAGTGTTTACACGTGAATTAACGCACTCCTACCATCTTATTGACTTACTTGGTAACCTTGGCGACAGGAGCAAAGACCCCAAAGCGGGGTTTACACGTGAAGTAACGCACCCCACCCACAGAACCATCATTCTTGCCGACAGGATTAGACAACTCTATCCCGAGCCACCACCTGAAGGGATACATAATGTCAGTACTCATCCCCTAAAAACCCAGCTCAAACTCAGGCCTCGTTTAAAGGTAGGCGCAAGGGGAATTTCATTATAGTTCTCACTAAATATTAACATAGAGCATATTTGTGTTATTGTTTACAATTGAAAATACAGCGATTGATTTGCAAGAAAATTTCAAAATGACAATCCACGATTGAAGTCTGATACTTTATTAATGATATTTGTTTGAAAGTTTCTCAGTTTCAATGGCTTGAATTAGCCGATGGAAATGGATTATTTCAGTCATTCAGTATTGCGCGGGAGCCTTGAAACGGCAACGTGATTGGTTTTCTCTAAGGACATCCGATATTACGTATTTTCCAGTCCATCCCGCAATAGCGGAAAATGAGTGCTTTGCCCTGCCCCTCTCACATGGGGCATTATTTCTCGGTAAGAATACGTGCAATAGAAAAAAGAATGTTTTTCCATCTTCCGATTCCAAGTCACGCCTCTCAAAACTTTAATTTCTTCCCTGCTTTACTTACCCGGAAGCGAACTGGGTCTGTCCGATAAATTGGACAATTCCAGGCTTCTGTCCGGCCACGAGGACGTGTTCGCCAATCTAACACAAAAACGATATATCATTTGAGCACAGCGTTAAGAAAAAGACAACTCCTTACAGTGCAATCAGTAAAACCGTAGACATTAAAACAAACACATAAAAATTTAGAAAACATGTCTGGTCGAAACAGATATTCCAAACTATTTCCGCAATTCATGACTTAACTGGTCGTGCTGTATGCAAACGCAAAGTATAACCTCGTGTAGATTGACGCAAGTAAAGGACGTAATGCTCTACATACCTGGAAGTCACGTGCTATTTCCGAGTCATCAAGCCGAGGAGATGGTGTAGGAGAAGGGGAACGCGAGTTTGGCCGTGAGCTTGGTCTAGAACTGGGTCTAGAATTGGGCTGAGAAGTCACAAGTGTTGACTCTCCTGGGGGTCTTCTTGACGCGCGGGGCTTGAGGCGAGAGATGTGCTGCGTTGTTCCGTTCCTGGTGACTTTTGAAGCAGGCGCAAAGATGCCTAAATTGACAAAAAACAAGAAAGAATTATAAGAGAAATTCAAACGAATTAAACAATATAAAACTAAAGAACATGACTGTTCCAAAGAGTTTAGAATATGAGTTAGGTTTCGCTCCGTCCTGATAAGTCGTTTTTGTTGTCAGATTTAAAGAAAAAGCTTTGATATTATTGGATACAAAACATTGTCTGCAATAATTCCCTAATAACACATAATCGTTGACGAGAACAATAGGTCTAGTCTCGCCAATCATCACAAAGTATATAGCTGGTCCAACGATCAAGCGACAACTAGCGAGCGACCATAATCCTAGAAAGACCATAATATTATTTTAGAAATCTTGTTAAAATTAGAAGACAAAAAAATGTTCCTGCTTCTTCTGATTAGTTCAGTACGGAAAATCACAAATACGATATACTAGTTACTGTATTCTACATGTTCTAATGTATCTTCTGTACGAAGAAGATCCTAGATGGGGATGCCACGGATCAATGGGACCTGGGCGTCTTCTTGCATGGATGATTACTTATCAACCATATGCATCAACGCAATTAATATAAGGACACAGCATTTAGAAAGATAGGAGCTGTTCTTATTATATCGGTGCAAGACATTTACAGCGAACCTAACTTTTAACCAAAGCTAATCTAAATTGTGTATAAAGATACAAGCCTTGTGATCAGACAATTTATTCAGTGCTCTTTTTACCATGATTTGGCTCGCACTGGAAGTACTGAACGCCATCCACTGATCCGTCATTTTTGCCGACTGGTTGGTCTAACTCGACCCCAACCCACTCCCCTGAGGCAAACTCTGTCCTGCCGCAAAATCGCAGTACACCACTCTACAAAAACAAAAATCAAAGACCATCGTTCTAACTTGGTTCTGATTATATCGGGAAATGTAATTATCCATGGCTTGTATTATTTTATGCTCTAGAAACAGAACAAAGCTTTTCATTGTATTGGATTTCATAGCGATTTAGTTGAATTTAATTTGCTATTGCAATGTACAGTACATTCTATAAGGTCAGAAAGAGAGAAAGACTCAAAAAAGGCAAAACAAGAAAAAGCTTCAACGAATGATAGTCATGTTACCTTGGTGCCGCCAATATACACTCGCTCGCCGATTGTCAGTTCATTCGCATCCTGATTCTAAAAAAAGGAATTAGATCAAAAATCGAATTAGGACACGGATGAATGAGCGCAAGTTTTCACTTTATTCGTTACAAAAAGTGCTAGTAATCTGTACACGAAGCTGTGTATACTTTAAGTAAAAAAGAATCTGCCAAACGTCTTTGTACATTTCTTAGAATAAATAAATAAACAAATAAATAAATTGGAGGTCACTGTCGTTATAGCTGGGTGCTGAATTGAGAGAGCGCAGATCCAGACGTTATCGAAGTTGAAGGCATAGGAAGGCGCCTCAGGCAGCCGCCATACAACTCACGTCTGACCACGAATCACAGCTAAGATCGAAATTGTTGGTTTTGTGGAGAGAGAAAAGGTGGAGAACCCGGTAAAACGTCAGAGCAAACGCGATAGTGGTGAGAGGCAAAGGTGGTACAGAGCGACTCTCTGCCTACTGCGCCACCTGGGATCCAAACAACAGCGAAAGGTTTGGCCAAGCGAAGAGCTAAGACGTTCTAGCTCATGGAAACACTTGCAACGTAGGCTATATATTTCTCGGAACATGTTATCTAAACTAACCTCCGTCTCGGGTTTGGGTGCCTCCAGTGGCTCCGCTTCTGATAGCAACCGCGTCATCTTTTCAGCAACGATCGCAGGCTCGGATTCCGGATCATATGCGCTGACTTTAAAAGAAGAAAAAACATTGAAAGGGGGGTCAGAACATGAGTTGCAAAGACGACCGTGAAGCAAAAAAGGGATTTATTTGAGAACTGAGAGGCCTTACGGCTGAAATCTTAACCGTTCCCCACAAAGCCACGACGTGAACCCAGCAAATTTCTCGGTAGTCAAACGCTATGCGCTTGGGCTCAAGCAAATAGCGTGACAGAGTTCGGACCAACTGCGTATGAAACTAAGGTCTACCAGGATGTGGCCATTTGTATTGTAAACTGATAAATGTAAAGTTTTCGATAAATAAAACTGATCCTACTGAAAAATGACTAGGTATTTTCATTGAAGCTAGTTTGAAATTTATCGTTTTCGGTCAGGACCATAATGCATCGCATTATGGGGCTGTTTAACGCTCCCATAATTCAACACCGCCAGCAAAAAGAAGTCAGTTGCGCATCTTACCATCCGGGACACACTCCCGCGGTGTTCGATTCAGCTTGTCACGCAAGTACGCGTCTGCACCGTGCTGTAACTATGACAACGAAAGTTCATTCATACGTAAGTAATACCAAGGTCACACCAAGCGTAGTGTGTAGAGACTTACCCTTCACAAACTACATTTGCACAATATTACAGTTCACACCAGGGTACTGTATGTACCAAGTTACAGTACAAACAAAGATGAGCTGCTATACGTTTTCTGATAATATAGCTTTTTGAATAAAGACAGATCATTTTAAAGGGGATATCTTATATGGAAGACCACTGCATTGTAAACAGATATTTGTGTAGTTTGATATTAGAGTGAAAGTAAAGCTTGTAGACCAACGTGGGTGGGGGTATGTTAGGATGGACTGGACGGGAAAGGAGCCATTTTAATGTACCATAACAAGAACATAGGAATATATGGTTATTCTCGTTACACACAGAGAAAGACACAGAGTCAAAATCTATTATATCGACATCGAGGCGATCTTTTATTATGATAGCAATGTGGTTTCGCTATATGAGGTTGGAAATTTTTTTAGCTATGGCTAGAATTCCATATTAAACGGCCTATTGGACTAGAACATTAATAGGAAGAGAAGGGAAATACGTATACCAGGCATCGGGCAGCTTCAAAGCAAAGGTTGGTGGCTGCTATGTGGAGTGCAGTCCCTGCTTCAAACTCTTTACAGCGGGTATTTACATCTAGGAAGAAGCAAAATGAGACAGTCACTAAGTTTGACACATGTTTGTTTATACATAGCTCTTGATGAATATGAATGAAAATGGAATAGATGCAGCGGAGGTGGGTCTTGATGGTCGTCATGTATGGGAGCTGAGCTTAAATCCATAGATTTTCCTCCAGTTTGATACATTGGTACTCCCCTTCCCTTTCTGTACTAGACCAATACTATGACAAATTTACCCATTGCATTGCAGGCCCGTTTCAGGGGGGTGCAGGAGGTGCAAACGCAAACGTCCACTTTCGGTTCTCAATAGATGTGCTATTTATAGACAAAACTATAAAGCATAAGCTACATTGGTCTGGAATGAAGCCAAATGCGAAAATAAACATCCCGTGGCTATACTACAAAGGCTACCCTACCACCTTCGAGGAGCAACCACAAAAGATTTAAATTGCCACAAACTTCATTATTCACATTCAATCCATTGCGCTTTATGCTTAGTGACCAGTGAAATAAACATCCCGTGGCTATACTGCAAAGGCATAAAAAATCCTTTTTTTTCGGGGGTGTTCAGTTTTATATCAGAAAACTCCCCCCCCCCCCCCCCCGGAAAAATTAGGTCCACTTTTTCGGATTTCGCACCACCCCAAGAAAACGTTTCACCTTGTTTTCTAACATGCTCTGATGGATCCAATCACAAGCTTAAGGATAGTATCGGTCTTTAAACATTTTCTTTCAATTTCAATAAGAATTGTTATTTGTGTGCATATAGTGAACTATTTACGCTAGACCAATTTACACGTTTCTTACTTTGAAAACGATCCCAATCTACCCTACCACCTTCGAGGAGCAACCACATAAGATTTAAATTGCCACAAACTTCATTTATCACATTCAATCCATTGCGCTTTATGCTTAGTGACCAGTGCATTCTAGCAACTTGGTTTGTTTGTATAACACCAAGTTTCAGTTAAACATTTTTTTTTATGTTCAAACTAGTTTTTCCAGATGAAGTGGATTATGTCTGCTGTTTTGATTTTAGCCTATTTCTGTCTTGTGCTTCTATCGGCTGTCAACTTCTAATTATAGTACAGGTCACACACAAATAAAGATTCCAATTGAAATTTACATGTATAAATACTAACAGCAAGTTTCAAGTCTAGGACTATCCTATTGCCTGTTCCTCAATTGTTCCAGACAATATCATGAATAAAATTTGTTCAAGTTTTGGCAACCTTCTCACATTTAGGGTTGTGCCGCCCCCTTGAGAAGTTCTTGATCTGCCCCAGTGCCGCTCCTTAAGCATGGTTGACTACCACTTTACCTGATTCTAAATACAAGGTCACAACAACTTCCTGGGTGTTTTAACGTACTGGAAGTAATACCTTTGGAATGGGATTCTTTCAGCAAAATGCGTATCACAGGGGCTGCATCAAAGAATGTAGCATAGTGAAGGGGGAGCATATCCGTCCATCGACACTTTTGAGACACATCAGCACCCTATGACATTTATTTTTAGTTAGACACTTTATAATCCATCCAAACCACTTCTGCAACACATCAGCATCCTGGCAACACACAAAACAAAAACTGTACAGTAAGAGCCTCTAGAATTGAATTTTGGAGCCTCTGGTAACATTTTATTATTTGACTACCACAATCTCATCTCATCAAGAGCTATTTTCACACATGCTCAAGCTAAGCCTTTGTTTAGCAGTGCCTTCTAAGATCACTCCGTCTTTAAGTATGTACTTTATAACTTTGGCAAACTTACTTTGGCTATAAGACCACTGATAACATTGCTTGCTGCAGCGATGTCTCCTACCCCCACTAAAAAAAGAAAATAATCAATCAGTGGCAGGTTCGACAGATGAAGGGGGAGGGGTCAATAGGCCAGGCCCTGCTAATCAGGCCCTGCTAATCAACCAATTTTTTCAAGAGATATGAGAGATGTGAAGGGGAAACAATCCTTTGGCAAATTCCTTAATGTTTGAGTTTGGCTTTCTATTTGACTGTATTACAATAGAGTTTTCATCTAAAGGACAATCTCCTAAATCCAACCTTTTTTATTTTTAAACAAATACTGAAGCCAGTTCTAGAATAACACCTTACCAGCCCCTGCTTTACAGGCATAATGCAGAACACACATATCTGTCAAACCATCTCTGTCATTCAGATGGGCACCTCGTCGCAATAGCTGTCACATTAGAAATGTATGAAGAAAATTCAGCCCTTCTCAGATTTCATTTATAAGTTACAGACAGATCAGTTGTTTCATAATAAGAGATAAATCTTAATAAGTAATATTAAATGAGAAATATTTTTGTTGTGTAGCATCTATGTAGAACGAAATTGTAGGACAAGAATGAAGAAACAAGCGTCCATTTTTTCCATGTTTTACTTTCTCGTCCTGCATATGGGCACACTTCTTAAAACACAGGGAGCCCAATACATAACAATTTTTGGTTCTTCTTTAGATGCTCATGAAGGAGGCAGATTTAGTGGAGAAAAACATACAGTGAAACCCTGATAATTAGCTTAAACTTTAACCCACACAGGCAATGTTCAATCTAGTGGGGAGTATGAGTGATCTGAGTAGAAATGTAGACTGAAAAGTCTCTAGGGAACTTGGAGACAGTTTACAATGGCTGGGAGTTTGAGTTATTCAAGTTCAGCTATGGGTGTCTCTACATCTTAATTCAAAGGTTACTTATAACCTCTTGGATAAACAGCTCAATGTTCTGCTGGACTTGCGGAACCCACTGCCGCATTATGGCAAATACTTGTGGAATAGTTGTTGTAGGCCTGTAAATAGAAAATAATCAGAGCCTATTAAGAAATAAATAGATAATAATCAGAGCCTATTAAAAAATAAGTATAGAAAGTAAAGCTGATAACCATTTAAGATCTAATTGTCATAGACTAGGTACTATATAATGCATCCATAGCAATATTTTTTGGCAAGATTGAGATGAATGGGGGAGGGGGTACAAATCTTTATGACTTTACCAAACCATTTTCTTAATTTTGTAGTACCTCCTAAGTCAAGTGTGGCCCAGTCAAGGATTTGAATATGGGTCACAGGAATACTCAATATTTCAACCCAAGAGAGATGTACAAATTTGCAAATCATTACGAATGATAGTTTGCTACTTTTTGAGTGTCCACAAACAACAGAAACAACAACAGTTTTCTGTTAATGATGTCGAAACCAAGCTTTCAAAAAGGAAATGGACACAGGTGGCTAATGGAGACCAGGCTTTACTTACAGTTGAAGGACATCATAGCAGCTTGGACAATTTGGGTCGAAAAATGTTAGATCCATTTTCTGGCACTGAAAAAGAATTTTGTTTAATAAAAAGACTTGGTTTATTCATCATATGGAACACAGCTATATTGATGTTTATCCTTAATTTAAAAAAATACGCCAAATTATTCAAGTAAACAATTAAACAAGACCTGTTGAAACTTGAATACCTGCTTTAAACAACCAAACCAGACAATTAATTAGTAAGTCCCTATAAGTTTTGAATCAAGCCGCTTTCCTTTAAAATTCTAAACAAATTGATGAAAATTAATGTTCTTCACTACCATTCCACGAATTTAAGCAATGGTCTAAAAAAGTTCTTAAAAATTCTTTGAAACCTCGGGCGCATGTTTCCTTCTATAATTTCATCTAGTACCTTTTCACACAAAACCGGATCCGATGCGGGATGGGTGATAGGGTTTTCTCTGGCGGTGTAGCCATTACTGACATCAAAACTCGGCACTCCAGTCTCCTAAAAAGTCATGAAAATGAATTAATATCCATGAAGTGTGATCAATCGCTTCACAAGATCATGGCAAATAAAATTGACTCGTAAACAATTCAATAAACAGTTTACAGTGTAACACCCTTCTTGTAAGGGATTTCCGACTCGTAGAAAATACATACTACGCGGTAACACACTTTTTGATACACGATAGCAGTTCATATTATCTCTCAAATCTAGAAATGATAGTAAATAAGAAATTTAATTTAGCGTTAAACACCATGCCTTGTCCGTCTAGAAGTGGCCCAACGACAAGCGACCGTCAAGTCACAAAGTCAGTAAACATTTACCTTTGACTCTACAAACGATTCGTGGACAGTCATGACCTTTATCGAGCCTACACTGCACTATTCCAAGAGCAAGTCTTTAGTAAAGTTTGGACTTGGAAATTCAAAACACCATCCGTTGTTTGGCAAAATCGTTTCACAAAAACCACCCGCCAAAAATTACGACATGGCCAAGCGAGCCAGCACTTTTCCGCTTGCATGAGTTAAACTCTAAACATAAATATTCTTACCTTTCGAGGCATTTTAAAACACCAGAGAGGGGGACTATAGTCCAATTAGGTCTTGAACATGCTCATAATTAAGATTATTGAAAAATAACTCTTGATCAGCGAGGAAATAAAAGCACTTGCTTTGCGTGATTGCGTGACTGGTAGTGTGCGTGACAGAAACAAAGAGGACCTGTATCACGTGACATAAGCTTTGGACAAGTAGGGAAAGGAGCGAGGGATAAGGCCGTTCTGTACAGTCTCGTACCCAGACGCCGCGCGATGCATGACGGTCAGGATGCGGTTTCGGGGTCGGAATTCCCTTTTTTTTTTTTCCGTCTTCGCTTCAGGATTCCTGTGGATGTCCGCGCAACAGCAAATAACGACTGGGTACGAGTCTGCGTTCTGTACATGACCCGAAATGATCCCCAAAAGTACCCCAAATGATCCTGGGACCCGAAACGATACCGAGGAGTCCCCGAAATCAACCCCAAGGAATTGTGGTAATGGACAAAGGGAAAGCAGAAGAAATACTTGCAATTCTTGAAGCATAATTAAGGGTTAACAGCGACTCAATTTCTAAACAACGTGACTTAAAAATATTAAATTCCAATACAATACTTCTATTTATTACATTGCCCAGCGTTAAACCCATATACAGAGACCAAAACAAATACACAACTTTCAATTGCTACTGAAAGGAATACAGCATGAACATAGCACAGCTTTGCTCAGATCAACCACACTCTCGACCTTCCATCACTAAACTCTAAACATTTTGCGGTTCTGACACATGACTCTGACACTATAAATCTCATTTCCGGTAAACATCACCCCTAAAAATTAATATTCATTTGACAACCAAACATGTACTTCAACACGAAATTCTTGTTTACACGAGCGGATATTTACCGACACATTACACCCGAACAACCCTTCTACTACCGATGCAAAATATTAAGAGGATGTGGTATTTGTTGAAAGCAATATTATGTGAGTTTTGAATTTCCTCATGTAGTCGTGCGTACACCCCGGCATGATCTCATGATAGGATAGGTCTTTCATTCGCCGAATACAAACATGCAAAAAAAAAAAATAACCTTAACACATTTCGCTTCCTATGAAAAGCAGCATGTCCTATCCTTTCTTTTTTGGCTTGTTGTGTAAAAATGATTTATCCACGTCGGGTTCTTCAAATTACTATCACAGGAATTTTTAGTTGACCCCAATTTCTGACTCAACCACTGTATTTCCCCCGCAGTCGTATATGTCGCTAAATGTTTAATATGTTTTTAAAACTGAAAGCCAATCCTTACACATTCCTTTTGTTGTCCATTACTGCAATTCCTTGGGGTTCATTTCGGGGTCTTTTTGGGGATCGTTTCGGTTTCCGGGATCAGTTGGGGAACCTTTGGGGATCGTTTCGGGTCCTGGGATCGTTTCGGGTCCTGGGATCATTTCGGGTCCTGTACAGTTCCCGTGTCTCCTGTCATATGTTTTTTTTTTTTCATGACGACGGAAAAAAAAAAAAAATCGAACCGCTCGCGTCCTGAGGCAAAAACTTCCAGCCCGATAAACTCGGAATGTTGCTGGTGTTCGCGTTCTCAAAAGTGCCAACCATGGACCATTTAGGCACTCATAAATGAGCATTTCGCAGTAAAAAGACAGTACTGGCATACCGTAACTTGCGGTTTCCTGGGCGCTTATTTGATGGTGCTTATTTTAAAATCCGTTTATCTAATTAAAAAAATGCTTTTTTCGTTTTTCCAAATGGTCTAAATTAGCCTGGGACGAGCGTGCGCTAATTTCAAAATAAGTTTGATAAAATAAGTGCTTCTGTAAAACGTGCGTATAGCACATGCGCTAATTTCATGGGCCGTTTGATAAAAGTATTTTTTTAAACGTTAAAAAATGTAGTGGTAGGTAGAACGTGCAGTGCTAATTACTTCCCCTTAGCGTAAAATGGATAGCACGCAAAGGACAAAGGGGAAGGAGTGCCCTTGTGTATGCAAATCAATTCCTGCCTGAGTACGAGCCTGAGTAGCTTCCTCTGCATGCGTGTAAACAGCGGGTTTTTAGCCTTTTATTGGGAGAATGGCTTTTTTTTATTTCAGGCTTCCTGTGGCGTGAAGAAAGTGCGGGAGCCTGGGAGGAAGGGACTGCGTGAGTGTGTCGAGTTTCGGCAAGCATCATATTTCTTTTGCCCGTCCCCTGTTCCGGCTTCCGGTTCCGGTTCAATTTGCCCTCAGTGCCCTCTCTTCCATGAATACCACCACAGGAAGCCCTGAAAAAGTCCAAAAAACGCCGATATGCCTGCGAAGGAGGATGGACAGCCTGGGTACTCACGTGGTTACCGCTGTCTTCTGGAATAAGTGGGTGTTGCCATCGACTCTCAGCAGTCTCTGTGTTGAAGTAATACATTCGCCCGTGTTGGCGAGATTTGCTGATGATCCACCCTTCAGGTAGATTAGCCTCAAACTCTAGCTGCGCGTTATCTTCTTCGGGGACTAGGTTCCACTGTGTGGTGTCAGTTTCTTTCGTGAAATCCATGTCTGCAACAGTGCACTGCGGAGAAAAAAAACAACAGATAATTAAATAGAGACTTCTAACTGGGAGATTTACTTATGTTACAAACGCTTTTAGGACCATCATCTCTTTTTCCTGAGTGAAGAGGCTATAGAAATCTCAATTCTCAATATATAATGCCCTGATTTTTTGGTATATTGCCTTTTTTTTGTTTCTCGAGAGGTAATGCCGCCTCATGATCACTGACAGGCGCACTAATCTAGGGGTGGGTGGGGAGGTCATTCGCGGCATCTAGCCCCATCCCCACCCCCCTTTCTCTACGAGCTCTAGATGCACTCTTGGGCATATCAATATTTTGGTGACCTTCAAACCTGCTCGGTCAATTTCTTAGAGGCCTGGGTCTCAGGGCTTTTCAAGATTAGTGACATAAAGATTTGACCAAGCAATCAATTTTTTTCTTGAAAAATTCTTGCCGCGAGTCTCAAATTGACAGGAATCAGCATTTTTCACCATGTTTTCTGGAGATCAGGGAGCAGAAAAACTTTAGCTCTTCTAAATATGGGCATCAATGACCATATAAGGCAAAACAAACGAAGGACACTATCCGTGGGGAATATGCTTGATATGAATCATGCTAAGAGGTATTATTAGTGAAGGATAAGGATTGATTAGGACGCGAAAGAATTATCTCATTATCTCTATCATGCATTGACACTGACACTGCTGACAGTAGCTGGTTGCTGGGCCTAACCCCCGGGGAGGGGGGGGCGGCCACCATACGGTCACGTGCCACTGGAAAGTTTGTTATCCTACTCTGTCCTAGAAACAGTATATATCTGAAGCTATTTATCCTAAACGAGGCGCATATATTAAGCCTCTTCTGTCCCTGAATAGGGCATCGATTTGTATTATTTTCCTTTCACACGAATTGTCAATTAGAATGTCACCAAGGGGGTTCATGGGGTATATTCTGGCTTTCTGATAGCCTGCTTTTTTAACCCAAGGGATTTACACGGCTAGGTGTAGATATTCCTGGGTAAAACTAAAGGCGAAAAGGTGACCTTAACTTTATATCCCTTCCTGTCAACGTTGATCAAGGAAGTATCCTTAGAAGAGTTATTTAAGGAATGAGAAGTGTGCCGTTTATTAAATGTTCTGATATAAATAAGAAAGGGTGGTAAATTGTGTGTAGTGATACTGGTAATCTATTCGGTTCAAAACCCACTTCGCTCAATCGCATAGTTATTCAAACCAATCTAACGTTCAACTAAGGAATGCAGGTAAAAATCTGATGCACTTACCTTCGATAAACTATAATATTTATGAACTCATCAAAGGTTGCGCTGAGTTAGTGTGTCCACCTCTCATAGCTCCACAACTATCTTAAAACTCTATTTTTTTGCTCGTGAATGACTCGCGTTTAATACTGACTAATCAAAAAGTCAAATTTCACTGTTCAAATAATCTCTGACCCGGTGCTTTCCGAGCTTGACAGACGGGAGAGTAGTTTGTTTGCTTTGGTTAAGAAAATGTAATCCTCTGAGCCGCTTAAGCAAATAAAGAAACACGAGGGGTCCAGAGTGCACGCCTCCTTAGTACAGTATGATACATATTTCGAATGAGGTTGCACTTGGAGAATCCGTGAGTCGTAACCCGCACAGTGCTTCATGGGTATCAGACAAAAGTAAATAGGCGTAAATTCAAACATATCAGGCTTAAAAAAAATGTGGAAATCATGTGGTTTTCATAGACCGTGGCAGTTAAGACAAGTTTCTCAAGTGCAAATTATATGAAATTGGTGTACACATCTTATTGTTTTCTTTTTCTTTTTTTGTATTTTTTTTTTATAAAACATTGACATTGTTTTCAGGAACTGAAACTCGGCCATTCATAAATGATACCTTGGCGTGTTTACGACAACTTCAGACAGACAGACAGACAGACAGACAGACAGACAGACAGACAGACAGACAGACAGACAGACAGACAGACAGACAGACAGACAGACAGACAGACAGACAGACAGACAGACAGACAGACAGACAGACAGACAGACAGACAGACAGACAGACAGACAGACAGACGGACGGACGGACGGACGGACGGACGGACGGACGGACGGACGGACGGACGGACGGACGGACGGACGGACGGACGGACGGACGGACGGACGGACGGACGGACGGACGGACGGACAGACAGACAGACAGATTAGTTTGTTGGTACCGTGTAAAGACTTTTACATTAGTGTGAATCCAATAAATTTAAAATTATAAGCCATTCAAATTCTCAAAAATACATATATACAGAGAAAAAAAAACAGAAAAGATATAACCTTATTTTATCATATTTTCCTTAGTAAGAAGCAGTCGTATACCATTTTTCAGCCATCCCTGCTATATTAGCTCTAGTATTTATTATTAGATTAAACATTCTATTTTGTGAGGTGTTTTGTATGTTTCGCATTTTACTACAAAATGGAACTCATCTTCTATATCTTTTACATGTCGGACATTTTTTTCTTCAGCCTTTGTATAAGGTCTTGTGTTCCTCCCTTTTTCAATTTGCAAATTATGGTTACTTATTCTTTTAAAATTAAGAATAAAATCGAGTTAGAGCAATCCTGTGCTCTATAGACGGAATAGCTACCTGGTAGGTTTCTAGCTCATTCTTATTTTTACATAGTCTAAAAGTTCTCAGTTTTACTGGATTAGAAAAACAAAATCGACGGGTACTACAACTAGGACTAGCCAAGGGCCCACAACATGCCCCCCTCACGGAAACACGTTCAAATGGCATCGTCGTTTGAATATGTTCTCATGCCGAAAATATCAATTTTAAAAGTTGCTGGGGAAAAAATATTTTTTCCCCAGGAGGGACCATTCCTTTTTCTTCCCAGCCAGCAGTGGTCAGGCATTTCAACACAATTGCTCGTATGCCGTATAACCGATCGTAACAAATTTGCCAAATTTAAAGAACCATTCGGGACGATTTTTCCCCAAGTGCCAAACATTTTCCCAGCCAGAAAAAAATGGGCTGCAGAGCAGATATTTTGCGGAACAGATTCGTTTTGAACCCTTGACTAGCCATATGAGCTGTAAAAGTGACAGACTCGTACCCAGTCGCCAAAATGAGAAGAAACTAAGAAGGAATAAGGGAAACATGATTTTAATTATGTTAAAATGCGCGGGCTGCCTGTGGCGATTAGTTAGGCGTGCTCTGCCGTGTGGGTTGCCTATTTTACCCACACGGCAGAGCGCGCCTAATTAATCGCCACAGGCAACCCGCGCATCAATTATGTCTCCCTTATTCCTTCTCAGTTTCTTCTCATTTTGGCGACTGGGTACGAGTCTGTAATAGTGATAAAAAATACTAGAAAGCATGCTCGAAGATCCAGCGTATTTTTCAAGTGCTTCCAAAGGGCAGAATTTCAGTGACAGAGAATAAAATCGCTGGATCCCCAGCATGACTAGAAAGAAATTAAAAAAAACACGATAAAACTATTGTTTTCTTATTGCTCCTATCTTAAGAATAAATGTGCAAAAAGATCGTTCAGACAGATTGTTCGGGTAATTTGGCTGGAAAAGGAAGAGAATGGGAAGGAATGGGACCGACTATTTAATTTTAATATCAGGCGACTTGTAATAACCGATCACGTGACTCTTTGGGTTGCAATACAGACTTTTAGCTTCCAAAAATAGTGTAATCAACAGGCGAAATGTAAAAGGGAAACCAGAATGATCAAGAGTATAGCTAGTGAATGCTGATTCGGGTCGAGGGTGTATCATCGCTTAATGTAACAACTGCCGCTTAATGTAACACTAACGCTTAATGTAACAAAAATCGCCGCTTAATGTAACATTAACGCTTAATGTAACAAATTTTCAACGCTTAATGTAATAAAACAGTTAACGCTTAATGTAACAAATTTTCAACGCTTAATGTAATAACGGACCGCTTAATGTAAGAACACTCGACGCTTAATGTAATATCCATGAATTTGGATATATAATTTGGATAGATTTCGAAAGAACAATTCGCAAGACAATCAAACTTAGGGTAAGTCGTCTAAGCGTCAAGGGGTTGTAACGGAAGGGGGGCATTAAGCGTTGCGTCATCAATCGTCATCACAAATACGAATATCTATATCTTGAGCTACGGGAGTTGTGACACGACCAAACTTAGACGAAGTTGTCTTAAGGTCAAGGGGGTCCAGCAAAATGGACACGTGACATGACGTCATTGATTACGTCATCAAAACTAGAAAAATCATATCTTGAGCAAAGAGACTTGTGACCCGACCAAACTTAGGACAAGTTGTCTTGAGGTCTAGGGGGAGTCAACAAATGAAACACGTGGCATTACATCATTAACGACGACATCATAACTAGGAAAAATCATATCCTTAGCTACGACAGTTGTGACCCGACCAAACTTAGGCCAAGTTGTTTTGAGGTCAAGGGGGGATCCAGCAAAATGGACACGTGACATGAAGTCATTGATTACGACATCATAACAAGGAAAAATCATGTCTTAAGATACAAGAGTTGTGACACGACCAAACTTAGGACAAGTTTTCTTGAGGTCAAAATCTGCCGAAAATCTGTTGTCCCTTAGGGCCCTTTAGAAAAACTGTTTACCGGCAAATTTCCTGTTAAACCCTCTTAAATTGAGAATGAATAACGTGATTGAGGTGTCTTACCTTTTTATCTTCTCTAAAAATAACGCTAAACAGACGGGGTATTACATTCTAAGAGCACTTTGGGGTATTGTCTTCTGCGAGCCGAGCATTTTTAAGAAAAATTTGACGATCCGGAAAGAACCAAGCACTCGAATTAAGCTAGCCAAGCATGACCGACCATTGCGAGTACTTGCAAGCAAGTCGATGAACGATTGCGATTAAAAAACAGCTACCCCTAAAATAATACGAAAAAGTATATAATAAGCCAAAAGTATTTTGTGTATTTTAAATAACTGCGGCTTTTTTCGTATCTTGTAATTTAACTTGTACAGGGACTAAACTTTGAAACCGGTGGTTGAACCGCCCCCTTTCCCCTACTCCTCCCCTAAGGCAAATCCTGACTATAATCAAGGATGCTAAAATAGAGATAAAACATATCATTTCTTTGACGGTAATGTATCCTGGCAAAAGTTGAAATAAGCGTTACTCCCCAGTAAGCAACCGTGGTAGCGCTTCCTTTGTGTAGCTTCCGTCGGTTTTCGTTAGCTTGGGAGCTTGTTATCCTTGATAGGGCCTCGCGCTCCTATACAGCAAACTTAATTGCCAAAATGGGTAGACTATTTTGGCTATCGCTGCGATTGTTTGGCAAGTATGCGCCACTGATGCTGTATGAAAACGGCAACTGCGAGCCGTCGATGACGAAACCTATAAAACACTTGTCGACCTCTGTGAAGACAAGGGAAGTGCCCGTTGCAGAGCGTTCGAGAGCGCAGAAGTCTGCAAGCGTTCGATTCTGGAGGAATCGAATATTGGTTCTCCGTAGCAGAAGAAGACGGCAAAAGGCAGCTTCTCTTTCAAGGAGAGACAGTTATGAAAAGTTCGAGGCTGGACAATGTTGTGGAAGAGGAATTTGCTCTTTGTATTGTCCAATGATGAGTAATTTTGTTCATAATTACTTCTTCGGTGACATCACATATCACATGACTACCCCCCTTGAATCTACATGACATCGTCCAAGTTTGGTTATCCGAGGATGTTTCTATCGTGAGATATGAGTATCTTCGTTTTAATGACGTCATCAATGACGTCACACCTCACATCACTATTTATGCACCCCCCTTGACACCTGCATGGCATTCTCCAACTTTTTCAATGATGAGATATGTGAATTTTTGTCCTTAGTTAAATTTATGGTTATTATATTAAGCGTCGGGTATTCTTACATTAAGCGTCCGTTATTACATTAAGCGTCGAAAATTCGTTACATTAAGCGTCAACTGTTTTTTACATAAAGCGTTGATTTGTTGTTGCATTAAGCGTTAGTGTTAAATTAAGCGGCGATTTTTGTTACATTAAGCGTTAGTGTTACATTAAGCGGCAGTTGTTACATTAAGCGGTGATACAGAGGGAAATGAAGTTAGCTTGGAGGTGGAGGTATGTGGCTGATGAGAGGACGAAAAATAGTTCAAACATGACAAGTTCAACCAGGTCATGCGTGCCCCCTCCCCCTCCCCCTCCCCCCCCCCCCCACCCCGCTCTAGAGCCGGATATTTAGTTGATTTCTAGAAATTTCATTTGATTATTTAACAAATGTCCATTCTTCAAACGAGTATTCGAATTATCGAATGGACTAATGTCTCTTTCCGGTTCGTCGCGTGCACGAAATCGAGAAATCGGCCAAAATTCGAACCACTGCTGTTTCTTAGCCAAGCCTAGAGGTTACAAAAGGTTTGTCAGAATTTATCAGGGGGTTTTATTTACACATAAAACGACAAAAAGTCTGATTTGACTGTTAAAAAATATTTTTTGATATTAAAAATGAAGAAATAAATTTTAGAACATATGAAAAGTGCTAAAAATACATATAAACTTTAAAATCATAAAGAATTTAAACAGTTTAAAAAGTAAATCCAGTCCACCAGTTCAATTCCGGATCCTCGTTTATATGCACATCTCGATTTTTACATATCGAGACCCAAAAAGCAAATATGTTTACTGAACAATGAAAGTTCACGGTCTACCTGCGTGTGTGAAATGAACCGAGAAAGCGAGAAAACACATCCCGTACGACTACGACAATGGCTGCGACTATGAACACGACGAATAACTACGATCTGTTCGACGCAGCTATTTACAACGCCAGAATCTTCGACAGTCCAAAGACTTCTTATTACTATAGACCCGCTTTGAGGAATTATCACAACTTTTGGAAGAATTTAGGCAACGAATTGAAAGTTATGGAGTTCGGCGGAGGCCCAACAATTTATTCCCTAGTCAGTGCCTGCACGCACGCAAAGGGCATCACCTTTTGCGAGTACAACAAGAACAACAGAGCAGCAGTATCTGCATGGCTAGAGAAAAAGAAGGAAGCTTTTGATTGGAGCAACTTGTTTGAGTATATCGTTTGTGAGTTGGAAGGAAAAAGCAAAGACGAAGCGTTGAAGCGGCAAGACGAATTAAGAGAGAAAATCAAAATAATCTTGCCATGCGATGTCAAGGAAGATGACATAGTTAAGTTTCCTGAAGGCAGCCAAGATACAAGACCACCATTTGATGTTGTTTCGTCGAGCCTATGTCTAGAAGTTGCTGTAGAAAGTGACGCTGAGTACGAAATGGTGGTAGCTAAACTTGCAAACTTCGTCAAACCCGGTGGCTACCTTATCATGCAGGGAGTGCTCAATGAAAGTCATTACACGGTGAATGGCGTGATGTTTCACTCGTTTCCCTTGACCAAGGAGCTGATAGTGCGAAGTATTGAAATGGCAGGAATGACCGGAATTGAATTTAAGAAACACGAGTGCAAAGATGACTCTAAGGATAGTGATCATGACGGGCTATACTTTGTCTCAGGAGTTAAAGTGTAATTCAGAGAACAAATGGCGGGGTATGCGTTAGTTAACCCGGCATAATCGGTGACAATTGAAGTAAGTGATAGCTGATAGAGATTTAGACGGCACCACACACCACAGTGTCCATATCTTAACTAGTTTTTATATGATTTCTGTATATCTGTTATATGATGCCTGTAGCACTACTGCTCAGCAGAAATCTGATATTCATTGTTTTGTTGAACCAATAAATGGAGGAAATATCGAGGAGTTGTCTTATTTTGTATGAACATTTACGAGCTTATTGCTTAGTGCTACTTACTACACTCTTTTTTTTTTTTATAAGAACACTTTTATAAGAACGTCCCAGGGGCGGCGGAAGGGGAGGGGTAAGGGCAGTGCCTCCCCACTTTTCTGAGCGGATGCTTCATTAGATATATATAAGAGTTTTTTTTAACCCTATGCAGACCTGGCTTTTTGAGGCTTCCTCTGACCTTGGGGGGGGGGGGGGGGGGTGGCCCATCCGTCCCCATCCGTAACTTTTGACCCATTGGAGCTATTATGACCAAATTTTCAAAGAATCATTATCTGACAAAGAGGAACAAAATGATATATTGTGTTGCCATAGCAACAGAATATGACGTCATTTAAGGACATATAGTTATAAATAGCCTACCTTTCGTAACCTTTGCATAGAACATCCAAAATCCAAATAAGTTATCATAATCAGTTCGTATTCAAAAAGCGACCGATATTCTTAAAAAAAATTGTCTTTGTGACGTCACGATGACCTCACTTAAGTGAGCAGAAACGCGCAAAATTTTTGTTTATGTTAGATGTGTATTTCTGTATGTCTTTTTTCGATAATCTTGCAGTAGACATATTTTATGAGTGACACTGTTTCTATGACAACAATATATGACACCTGTGACGTCATTGATTGGCATGGTAACTTTAATATAGCATAAGTTTGCAACTGGACTCTTAATTAAAGTAATAATTTAAGTATATTTCCAAAAAATGTTTTTTTTCTACTTTTTATTTAAAATAAAGAAATATAAAAAGGGTTTTGCCAAATTTGGATGTTAGTTTAAAAAAAAAAACAGCGAATTCTAGCTAATTATGTGACATCAGCATCCGCCATCTTGGATTTAATGAAAGTTATTTATTTTAATCAATAAAAACTGGGTGGCAATATCTTAAGCTTTTTGACAATATTTAATCTTCGTTTCAAGTTGTATTAATGATCTCAGGTGGGTATGAATATTTTTTTTTTTGCTATTTCTACAAGCACTATTTCGAGAAGGTCAAAAATTGACAAAAAACACCACCCCTCCCCCCCTAAAATAAAGATGTAAGTTTTTATTGTGTTTTTTCAGAACTTGGTATAAAACGTTTATATAAAATGAATTTACGTTGAGCACGTCGTATTAATAGTTGATTTTAACGACTTAAAGCGTTTTGCCTAATTTTCATTAAACCTATGTCTCAAAACTTGGTTACTATGGTTACCAGGGTACACATATCAAAATTTTCTTCACACCAAACTGATCCCAGATAAATTTTAGGAAAAGTCATCAAATTTCAATGCTCTAGCCCTACTAGTTCGAAAATTATTACAGATCAAAGGTGCTAGGAGGCACAAAAGCCCCCCCCCCCCGGTCTGAATAGGGTTAAACCAACGGGTTTCAAGCGGTATGTATGCAACCGACAACAAATTTGTTGAATCGTTTAAAATCCCCGCCTTCTTATAAATAGGATAAGTGTAACCCAGAGATAAAAAAAAGCGGGGTTGCATTTTGTCGGCGAAAAATGCCGACAAAATTCGTTTATTAATAACAACCTTAAATATTATAATGTTATTGATTATTTGTGTAATTATCCTCGTAATAATTCATTGGGTACTATATTTTATAAGCACTAAAATTTAAGAACATCGTTAAGAGCATCTTCAGCCTTAAAATGCTCCAAATATAACGGCCCAGCCTCAACTAAAAATTAGACGTTCTTATATAAAAGAGAGTACTTTGGAATCCCTCGCCGACGATTTTCAACAGCTACATCGCTTTGCCTACCATAATTCTGTATTGGGTTCCGCCCTCGCAAAGCTTGGCGCTCCGCGGGAGCTCCGCCATCAATTGGTAGTAATTAACATTAATTTGATAGTCTAGAACATTAAATCGATTTTGTATTGTAGCTAGACTTTCATTTAGTATAACAATAAGTGACGGAAATGTGACCAGTGATCTATTTTTTATTTATTTAATATAAGAAAAGAATAGCGGCTCGTGAAGCACATAATTCGAGGAAGCGTGCACAGAGGACGTTGTAGATGTAAGATAGGAAATGGAATTGAGTCCTTTAGGCATACGTACGTGTGATAGGCATAGGCTTGTGGAGGCAACCGCTGGAATTGTGAATGTGCGTTCTCTTGTCAGTCAAATCTTTGTTATTGTTTTCACAAGATAGGAAGACAAATTCTGAGAAGAAATTTCAATGTAGCTACCTAAAAAAAGTCTTACGCTTCATCTAATTTGGAATTTCATCGAATAAACAGCCGATGGATGAAATGGGATGCTATCTCATATTTGGTACTTTGCTCGAGTGACAAAACAGAGGTCCTTGGAATGAAAAACGAAGAGCATGTAAAGGTTGCTTTTTTCTAACCGAGGAATTGAAATACCTTGTCTCGCTTATACGAACGTTGAATGTTTTAAAAGTATCGTTTGCCAGGCTTGTCTTACTACTTCCGTTGATGTCATGCGCATTCTTACCGTGGTACACTTGGCATTTCCGGTCAGCGGATGCATCACGTTAAATACATCAGTTACATATATTGACGGAGGGGGAGTGCCTCGGGGTGTGTGACCTGACCTGACCGTATCATCTGTAGTCTCGTCCTTCTCGCGTAACCTGTGGAGCACAAATCGAGATAAATGGCATAACACAGTATTTTTCTTTGGGTTTTGGATGCCTCATCCATTTAGCCTGCTTTTCTCAAGATATTATTTATAATAATTAGGGTGTTGTAGTTGTGTTAACTGACTCCATGTAGTAAGATTTCTGGTAGAGGGGGGGGGGGGGGGGGGAGGGGGGGATTTTTCAGTTACCGAAGCCTAAAAACAATTGTAAAATCTCTACCAGAGGAATAGGGAACTTGCGCTAGAGATCACGTGACTGTTTGGGTGGCAAAATAGCGCGCGCTGAGGCATTATTTAGCGGCAAAATAAGAGCAGCACAAAGCAACTCATTCAGCGCTTACGCTGAAAAAAAAAACAGGGCTTATTTTCATTTTAAAGGTTTATTTTATTTTTCCTTCTCTAGTGTGACGGGCGCAGTCATTTCTGATTTTGGTTTGTTTTATTTTTTTGTTTTGAATTTGCCACCCAGAAAGGTCAGGTGATCGCTAAGCGCAAGTCCCCCCCTGTGTTTCGTACCCGTCCTCACATCCCCAAAATAGTCCTTTTGTAGAATTGTATTCCAATAAACTCTTTATAATGTTTAACTTTTAGTTGACGTTGATATTTAAAGTAGGTATTAAAAAGAATTTGATTCTTCTAATCATTTTAGAATGAATCTCACCTCGACATGTTGTTCTTGGCATGTTTCTAGAATTTGGAATAAATCTCGATAAAAAGATTCGTAATATCGTTGACATTCGTAAACGATGCTGTATTACAATTGCCTACTAAACAAGTACATTACCTGGAACTAGGCGTTAAGGAACTCATGTAATATCGGTTTATATATCATTTTTAGGCCATGAGCACCAAAATATTTGTTTGTTGTAAGTCAAATTTGATAAGTTTGTGCTGGTTTTCCCTTGTTTGAGCAGGCAATTTGAAACTGTTACAAAAAATCTTTTGTCGTGAAAATTGCCAACTTACCGTTCAAACTCAAACGGAACAAACTTCATCGTTTTTATACCTCTAG